>NC_087357.1:57213584-57516615 GCF_030014295.1 Loxodonta africana | reverse complement strand
TCTTATCTGCTCTTATATTTTTCCATCTCTGTGTGTCTGTATGTTATCTAGTGCTGCTATAACAGAAATACCACAAGTGGATGGCTTTAACAAAGAGATATTTATTTCCTTACAGTAAAGTAGGTTAAAAGTCCAAATTCAGGGCATCAGCTCAAGGGGAAGGCTTTCTATCTCTGTCGGCTCTGGAAGAAGGTCCTTGTCCTCAATGTTCCCCTGGTCAAGGAGCTTCTCAGGCACAGGGACCCTGGGTGCAAAGGACGCGCTCTGCTCCTGGCACTGCTTTCTTGGAGGTATGAGGTCCCCCACTCTCTGCTTGTTTCCCTTTCCTTTTATCTCTTGAGAGATAAAAGGTGGGTGTAGGCCATACCCCAGGGAAATTCCCTTTACACTGGATCAGGGATGTGACCTGGTACGGGTCTTACAACCCCACCGTAATCCTCTTTAACATAAAATTACAACCACAAAATGAAGACAACCACAGAATACTCGGAATCCTGGCCTAACCAAGTTGATTCACACATTTTTGGGGGAACATAAACCAATCCATGACAACTGCATTTTCAGAATTTCCTTAGCTCAATCTTTTACTTTGCTAATTCTTTCTTCAGCTGTGCCCAATTTGCTGATTATTCTATCACTTGTTCAGCTGGCAGCTGGAAAAGAGGGCCATGAGTTTCCAACTGAATGAAGACGATGCTCACAGAATAAAAGCAATGATGAGATAAAGCCATTCCATGCTTGTGATTGGAATAAGACAGAAAAAAAGACACTCTGCAGCTACAAAAATGACTAAATAAACTAGTCTTTGACTAACATGAGTGACCACTGCTTGTTTACTGGCGGTAAGTCTAGCCCTGTTTGACAGAAAATTGTATCAAAATACTCAACCACCAACAGTTCCCATGTCAGTTCAATTTTTAAGATAATATCTCACCTTGAGGATTTCTGGATCTTGTAGGTAGTATAAAGGATAAACGTAAAACCTCTAAATGAATGTAAATGAGCTCTGGTGGTACAGTGGTTAAGGACTTGACTGCTAACAAAAGGTTGACAGTTCAGCCATTCTGTGGGAGAAAGATGTGCAGCATGCTTCTGTAAAGATTACAGTCTTGAAACCTTATGGGGCACTTCTATTTTGTCCTGTGGGGTCGTTATGAGTTGGAATAGACTCAACAGCAATGGGTTTGTGTGTTTTTTTTTTTTTTTTGGATAACTTACAGAAAAGTACACAAATTCTAAGTATATAATTTCACACCTTTTCACAAGTGAACACACCTGTGTAAACAATGGCCTGGATCAAGAAAATAAAAAAACCAAGTAACAGAAATTACTAGAAATCTCCTATTGCCCTTTCCAGTCATTACTCCCGTCTAAGGAGAATCATTATCCTGACTTCTAATGTCATAGATTAATTTTGCCTGTTTTTGAACTTTATATAAATGGAACTATACAGGATATACTCTTTTGTGTCTGGCGTCATTATGTTTGCAAGGCTCACTCATGTTGCTTCAGGTAGTTGTGGTTCATTCATTCTCATTGCTGTTTATTATTCCATTGCATTAATATAATAGAATTTACTTACCCAGTTCACTGGACATTTGGGTTGTTTCCAATTTTCCTCTTTGCTTTTGTGCCCTAGGATTTTTCTTACTTTCTTGTGAGCTGTGCTGTGTATTTAATGGGATTTAAAAAGCATTTCCTGGTCAGCATTTCTAGATGTTCCGTGTCGAGACTAGTTTTAGATCTTGGAGGCTGCCAAATCTCCAGATGCATAAGTCATATGCTTCATTTTTTACTGAAATTCTTATTTGATTACCCTCTGGTTTACTTTAGGTGATAACTTATTTCTTGAGACTGTGGTTTGTAGAGATGGTTAAGACTCCTGTAAACTACTATTGAGTGAAGACAAGCAAGAGAAAGGTAGAGATGAGCTATGTAATTAACCTTTAAGCCATGATCTCTTGCCAAGGTGAGATGTTGTGTGAGCAAGGCTAGTTTGAGGTTAGTAAGTGCAAAATATTGAAAAAACATATTAAGGAAACAGGATGGCTGCAGTCAGCAATAGTAGGAGATATGCACCTGGTTGTTTGGGTCCAAGATCTCCCGGCTAGTTAAAACCAGGAATATGAACTGAGAGGTAGACTCTCTTGATGGCTTTGTGGTATTTAAACAATGTGCTGCCAGAAGAGCCACTCTCAGCAGGGCCTACCTTTGCTCTGCAAAAGTAATTGTTCTACTAAATCAATGGTTCTCAACTGGTAGCAATTTTGCCTCCAAGGGGATACTTGGCAGTGTCTGAAAACATCTTTGGTTCTCACAACTAGGGGTAGTGCTTCTGGTATCTAGCAGGTAGAGGATAAGGATGTTACTAAACATTCTTCAATGCACAGGACAGCCCTCCGTAACAAACAATTATCTGGCCCTTTTTAAGTGTAAGGAGTCCTGGTGGCACAGTGGTTAAAGAGCTCGGCTGGTAACTGAAGATTGGTGGTTAGAACCCATAGCTGCTCCAAGGGAGAAAGATGTGACAGTCTCCTTCTGCAAGGCTTACAGCCTTGGGAAACTTATGGGGCAGTTTTTTAATTTTTTTTAATTTATTGTGCTTTAAGTGAAAGTTTACAAATTGAGTCCGTCTCTCATACAAAAACTTATACATACCTTGCTATGTACTACTAGCTGCTCTCCCCTAAATGAGACAGCACTCCTTCTCTCCACCCTGTATTCCCCCTGACCATTCAAGCAGCTCCTGTCCCCCTGTACCCTGTCATCTCACCTCCAGGCAGGAGCTGCCCACATAGTCTCATGTGTCTACTTGAGCCAAGAAGCTCACTCTTCACCAGCATGATTTACTGTCTTATAGTCCAGTCCAATCCCTATTTGAAGAGTTTGCTTTGGGAATGGTTCCAGTCTTGGGCTAACAGAGGGTCTGGGGACCATGACCTCCAGAGTCCCCCTAGAGTCAGACCATTAAGTCTGGTATTTTTACGAGTTTATGGGGCAGTTTTACCTACTATGAGTGAGAATCGACTTGATGGCAACGGTTTTGGCTTTCAAGTGTCAGCAGTCCTAAAGTTGAGAAAGTCTGTGTTAGTCTTAGGGCCTAGATACAACCTCTAAATAAAAGGTACATTTAAATATAAATAAAGACTATCACCTTTCTTTTCAAGAAATGGTAGCACATTCTCCTATGATTTTATCTAAATTATGACACTCTGTCATACTTGGCTCACCCCAATTCTTTTCAAAACCATAACACAGGGTACTGCAATCACCAAATGCTTTTGAAGTTTGAAGAAAACCACTCTGATCTGACGTTAAAATATAACTGGATACGTACAATTTATTTATAGCCATTACAAATTAAACAACAAATTTCCCTATGATTTATGATATTATTTTATTTCACTGTTGAAAACACTAAAGCTCTAGGGCCATGGAGTAAATCAGCTGCAAAAATGGCCTTAGACAAAGATTTTGATATTGTGCCTTGCTAGTAGACGGCTCTTTTCCTTTTTCCTAACATTTTTGCAGCTTGAATTTAGGGCAAAGCTAAATTTCATTATTTCTCCAGTAGAGGTGATCATCATTTGCTTCTCCTTCCTCCAGGCAACACACACTACCATTTATTCTTCTGATTCATTTCCCCTCCAAACCCGAGAAGGAGCTTTAGAATATTATCGGTTTTGTAACTGGTGTTTCCATTGTAAGGCTATTACTGAACCAATGTTGTGATAAATGGCCTGTTTATAAGGGGACTCACTTTTACAAGAAGTAGAAAATTAGACATGCTTCTGCTTTGCAATCACAATAAAAACCACAGGGGAAAAAAAATTCCCCAGTTTATTCCCATCTGTATCAGCAGGGAAGCCTTAGAAGATGGCTTTCCCCCCAAAGTCTCCTAAATACGATTACTGCCAACAACTACCATGTCAAAATGCAGATTTCCTCTAAATCCTATTCAAGACCAACACATTCTTAAGCTTACCATGACGTGGACCCTTTAAGAAAGCCCGGCGTTTCAAACTCCACCCCTCGGCTGACTCGAAGCAATCTAGCTGCCTTTGCGAGGCGAGTAGTTGGTGATAAAGCTGAGAGGCCAATTCGCCCCCTGCTCTGCCTGAAAGCAATGTTGCTGTTGCAATGATCTCTAAAAAGGGAAGCCTATGGGATAGGGAACAATAGAAACTTGTGAAGTATGGAAGCCAGACCCACTCTTAAGATTCTATCGGGTGCTGAAGAAAGTGGAAACAATGCCGTTAAATCTGAATTTCCTCCTGTGGTCCTACTCTCTGCTAGCTTCACTCTCTCGTTTCACCCAGCAAGTGAGTTTTCCAGAAGCGTTTCCAACTTAACAAGCTGCTTATCTCCTGTTCCAAATCCCTAAAAGGAAAAGTTGGAGAGAAAAAATAATCCAGGGAAAATTAAACTGGATCCCGTATAACATTTAGATTGGCAATATGTTTCCGAAGAGCAAAGCCACGCCCCCGCTTTTGGCCACACCGAACAGTGACTAAGTTTGGAAGTCTTCTAGCACTAAACTGAAAAATACCTAGGAGAAATTTGGGGCTTAATTGCAGTTGGCATTTCTGAGCTGTTTGCTGGGAGCAGCCATTTTAGTAAGAGATGATGTCATTTGGAACACTTGGAGTTTTAGTTTATTCCGAGATACCAGTTTCCATTAGCCATTGAATAATAGATCAAGTTTAGGTTTAAAGATAATAGGGAAGGGGAAATAAAAATCACTCAGCCGCTTCTTCATTCTTCCTAACATTTTATAAATCTTTCAAAAAGTTCAAAACAATAGTTTTGTTTGGCGCTGCAGGCCTCCCCCTTCCTCCCTCCCCCCGCCCCCCGCCCTTTTTCTGTTTCCATGTGTTTATTCTTCCGTTGACTAAGCTTGGATAATAAAACTTGTCTGGTCAGTTTCACTTTCCAATTTTTATACATAAGTGAAAGCTGTTTTGTGTCAACCGTGTAAAGTGTTTAGAATCATTTCACCTGCTGGGCCAATTTCCTGCCAGCGTTTCTTTGGGAGGGGGAGGGGAAATAAAAATATTTGGTTTTGGATTTCTTATTTTTCAAAGCTGCTTGTTTGGTATAATCAAAATTTCAACTCACAGTGAGTCCATGTGACCGTTGAACTGCCCCACAGGGTTTCTGGAAGCAGAGCTGTTGGGTGGGTTTGAACTGGCAACTTTTCAGTTAGCAGCCAAGCTCTTAACCTTTGAGCCATCAGGGCTCCATGTGAAAGTAATTAATCTGTGTCATTTTGTAACTTATTAAAGTTTTCTAGGAGTGGGCAAGACCATAGCAAAGGCGGGTAGTAATGTCTTCCCACTTAACCAGGGCACATTTGTATAGCATAATATGCCAAGTCTGCAATGACTTTGGAAAATTGGCACTTAAAGATGTATTTCAATTCTTCCACGAGAAGTGTTTTTCCTTCCTTTTTGATTAAATGTTAGTGCCTTAATCCTGTTGCATGACATGTACTGGTACTGTTTGCAAGATGCAAAAAAGCAAAAGAAAAAAAAAGTTGCACCTTGTTTAAACAATTGAGCGCTGCGCGGTTCAAAAGACTATTAAGGGAATAAAAAAGGCGGTATGTCTCTTCTGCAAAATTCTTTCTTAACGAGGTTAACCCGTGGCTATTTCACACCAGTGAGCCCCTTGTAGGGGAACTTTCTGTTTTCTTAGCTCTATCCAAAGCTTCCCAGTCAAGCACTTTGTTCACTGGGAAGATAAAACTGCGAGGGCTGCGAGTATGTGTAAGGCAGACAGAGGGAGACACGCGCGCACACACAGTCGGCCGAAGATGGGGCCACTGCACCGCCCGGGCTGAATGCTGGAGCGGGGCTGACCTTCCCACGTGTCCCCAGCACCTGCGAGACTGGCGGGCCATCGCATTGGGCTCTTTTTCTCCCCAGCAGGCTCAAGGCCGGAAGAGGCTGGGCTGCCGCGGGTTTAGGTCAGGGGGCTCGGAGGCCCTCCCCCAGACCACGTGCGGCCGGCAAGCTGCTGGCGCGGAGGCTGGCCTGGTTTTCCCCCACTGACCGTGCCCGCGCGTTCCCAGCCCGCGGCTGACGCCAGGCGACCTGCCGCGGCAGCGGGCGGGTCCCGGAGCTTTCGACAAGCCTTGCAAGGGCGGCCTAGGGAGCGCGCCAGGCCTGGCTGGAGCGAGCCCCAGTGCAATACTGCCCGAGCCCGGGCGGGGTCTCTGTTCTCTGGCAGAGGACGTCCCTTGGCAGCGGGAAGCTCCCTCTCTTTCTCTCGCTGCCTCTCCGAGTCTGCGCCCTGGTGCCAGGCGCCCTGCTCGGCGCTCCCCTGTGCTCGCCCGGCGCCCACTCATTTGCAGCCCAGCCTTCGCCGCTGCCACCTCCCTGCTCCTCTTCCTCCTCCTTTCCCCAGCCCGCCGCGGCCATGGCGGACAGCGCTAGCGAGAGCGACACGGACGGAGCGGGGGGCAACAGCAGCAGCTCGGCCGCCATGCAGTCGTCTTGCTCGTCGACCTCGGGCGTCGGCGGCGGCGGTGGCGGCGGAGGAGGCGGCGGTGGTGGGAAGTCCGGGGGCATTGTCATCTCGCCGTTCCGCCTGGAAGAGCTCACCAACCGCCTGGCCTCGCTGCAGCAGGAGAACAAGGTGCTGAAGATCGAGCTGGAGACCTACAAACTCAAGTGCAAGGCGCTGCAGGAGGAGAACCGCGACCTGCGCAAAGCCAGCGTAACCATCGTGAGTGTCCCCCGGGGGCGCGCCGCAGCGCCGACCTCTTCCCCTCCCCCCCCCCCCAAGGAGGGACTGCACCCCGACCCGAGCAGCCCGGAGTCTCCCGGCATACTCCCTGCGGAAACCTGCCGGCCCCCTGGGTGGAAGCGTGGGGGCGGCGGAGAGGGTGGTTGTCCCTTCTTGGGGTCCAGGCCAGTCGCCGAGTGCGGCGGAAGACCGCTGGGGCTACCACTCGCGGTCCTTTTTTGCTTCTAGGAAGGTGGTCGCTCCGGGGCAGGGCTGGAGGCCGGCGGCGTGGCTGGGGGGCGGGGTGAGACTTTTTTCAGTTCTAGCACGCCTGAGGGGGTGCGTCCAGAATCTGGGCAAACCTAGGCTAGGGGATAAGGAGGAAGTTGGGGCCTGTTCCAGGGGCCTGGCTTTTGGGGTGCAAGAGGTGCGCAGCTGGGCAGGGCATACAGCTGGCATCTGGACTGCGCTAGCTGGATCGCCCGGGGAGGGGACGGGAGAGTGAGGCCGGGAATCCGGGAAGTGGAGTTTTCTGGCCAGGATGGAGAGGGAAGGGCGGGTACTGGAGCTGGTGCACCCACCTCCTTTGGAAGCCCGTTCCTTTGGGTGGGTGGTGGGGTTGCGGGGGTAGTTTAGAGCGGTCAGAGTACAGTATCTTAAACTGGTCTGCACAGGGCTGGGGCTGAAGGTGGTTTGAAGAGTGGCGACTGTGACTCTAGCTGAACAAGATGTACGTGTCTTTGCTTTATTGGTGGTGAAGTGTCCAGGGGTATCTTGCCTGTGAGTCTAGATGCTTTAGGAGAGAAAAGGCCATTTGTTTCACATCCGCCTGGGAGCTTTCCAGAAGAGGGTAAGATTAGGTCTGTAGGTCTCACTCCTGGTGTAGTAGGCGTTTTGAAAAGGCCACTCAGTACAGGGTGATGAGGCGAAACATAACTGGCAGAAGTACACTGCGTGCTCTCACCTGCCATTCCTGCCAGCTAGCCACACCATTAACATGCAGAATCCCATACAGATAACTATTCGGGTCCAAACAGTTGCAGAGAAAATGTCAAGCGATCTAGGGGATCAATTGCCATAGCTGCTGCACAATAGCTGATGAGAGGAAACCTTCAGATGGAGAAGAGGTAAATCTGGGTGTGGGTCACACCTTGGAAATGAAATGGGGTGAGTTGAGGCTGACCCTGTGCCAGGAAAAAGAGTTCAGTGGAGGAGTGTATATTTCCCCTAACACCCGCTCATTCCTGGGAACTGCATGGCCTCCTTAATTTGTTTTGAAAGCAGGCTTCCACCAAAATTTCAGTGTGCTTGGGAGCTTAATTAGAAATAGATTGTAGAAAGATACTTTCTGTGCTCAAATCCAGTCCTGGCGGATAGAATTAGAGCAATGTTCATGCATTTCCCAGCTATGAAGTTCTTGCAGTGCCCTTATGGTAGGAAGGGGGAGGAATTTGCAGAGACAGCTTCCAAGCCTCCTCTGCAGACTTTCTTGGCTGAGAGAGATGTTTCTGCTGAGTGGGGGTTTGAGAAGAGGGGGAAGTTGGTAAAGGCAGTTTATTTAAGGTTTGAGTTAGTAAATGAGAGGGTTGGTCCCTTGGAGAATTTAAACCACTGAAAGTAGTAAAACTTACATGAAACTGATCTCTAGCTTCTTGCATACAGTGAGCAATTCAGGCTGTTTTTGTTTGTTTGGGAGGGAGGGATGCGGGGTGGATATAGAGACTATGAAAGGGTTATCTGTTTGATACTTTGGCCATATTATAAGTAGGTCTGTAAATTGTACGTAAACATGTTGGCTTTACATGGACAAATATGTTCATTTCTAGTGTATCAGAGGCCTTCTGAATATTTGGCTTGAGGTGTTGTGTAAGGTGGTAGCTTTATTTCTTAGCACTTACCCTCAACTAAAACTGAAATCCAACCAAATACACTTTGTGAAATGTTCTGGCCTTAGTAAAGTTTAAAATTGTTTTAGGTGACAGCCTACAAATACCAGAGACCTCTCAGTTCTTTTCTAATCTCTGATTAATACGTTCAGGGAGACAAATGAAGGTACTTGGGTTCACTCCTATTACTTGGCAGGTGTTTAGTAAGGAGCTGTATGGCAACTATAGAGAAAGGATTCCTTCAAGATTTTGAGGCTTCTGTTAATGACCTAGGATCCAGGTTGCAGTGGGTGGATTTGACCTCTCAGGTATGTGAATAGAAGGAGAAATGTCTGTCCGTCCTTGAGATGGGTCTGGATGTGAGGAGTCCAGGGAATAACACCTGAGTGGTGGTTTATGTCAAGGTTAAATGCAGAATCCCTGACAACTCTGACTTAAACGTTGCCTTTGCTAGTAGCTGCCTAGGCAGTTGGTGACAATGCCTGGATATCTAATTAAGTGAAGGCCGTGCTAGATTTTTTAAAATTGTTTTACTTAAGTTGAAGGGAAGACAGTACCATAATCTTATTAGTTGCCTTTCTGGCTCTCATCCCTCAGTTCCTCCAATTATGATATTAACTTTCATGTTCTTGAGCACTAAAGATGATTATGGGCGTCTTTGCTTTTCCCTGAGCATGTTTTGGAAGACACATTGCTAATCAGCCACACCCTGAAGGAGAAGAAAGGGGCTCTCTTTTATTTAGCCAATTCAAAAGGCTAATAGAAGCACTAACCTAGTGGTCTCACCCATCTCAGTTGGTATATGGGTGCTGAGTCTGATCAAGCTACCCATTTATGAGACTGGTTTCATGGGCCTGTGTTCTCACAGCATCTGTGTGATAGAGGCAAACATCATCTCTGGGGAAGAATCTCTGCATCAGTATCTACAAATGCCTAGCGTATCTAGGAGTTATAACTTGCATTTTATGGGGGAGGGGGGCTTCAATGGAGAATGGAATGTTTTCAGTAATTATCCAATTTCAGCTAGTAAATCAGCGGTGGAACTGGGCTGCAGATTATAGATCATACTTTCTTTGTTGTGGGGGAAATAAACAAACAAAAAAAGACTCATCTTTTTGAGTCAGATCCCCCCGCTTCCTGTCAGGATAAAAAACCCAAACCAAACCCAGTGTGTTCGAGTCTAATTCCGACTCGTAGCAACCTGTCTTGGCTAATAGGCCAGATCTGTCTGGCTTATACTGTGGGTAAAACTGTGATTGTGGGTCATCTGATTCACTGCAGTGAGAAATGGCAAGGAGTGGTGGTCTCTGGGCAGATGAGGAAATGAAGTTGTGGGCAGTAATTGGATGGCTTCAGAGTTCTCAACTAGTCGCAGCTGTTCTCAGTATAAGCAGGGCCTCACAACCAGTGGGGGCTGGTTCTCTGGGGCCAGTGCTTTTTTCAAGACAGGTTCAGATCTTCAGTGTGGATTTGGTTTGGAAATAAAGGCCAATAATAAATTACCAGTTTTTAAATATCTTTTTTTTTTTTTTTTTTATCTGTGGGATTAACCTTTCATCGTAGATATTTAGGGGGATACAGAAATACAAAGGCATTTTGAAGTTATAGTAGAAAAACATGTTGGTATGGCATGATTAGAAAACCTGGCTAGTTTAATCATCAACCGTATAATGGGTTCATTAACCAATAAAAGCCGCTATATAGTTAATGGTGTGCCTTTTGAGTTATTTACCCTGGAAGCCTAATACACTAGTTTCCATTTTTAAGACTTCATTTTGGCAGACACTCTGAAGCTATCAGATTGAAGTTGCCCTTGTTAAGAGGTGTGGTGTGTCTTTTTTTTTCTTCTGTTTAAAAAAAAAATTTCTTAGATTCTTAGGGAAACACCCAACTTTAAACACAGTTTTGGGGAAAGTATGACCTAACAGTTAGGTCTGATTGTGCACAAGTCTTCTAAAAGAGGCTGTTCTCAATTTTTTTCTGTGTTCAGACTTTCTCACCTTTGTAGATTTAAAAAAAAAAAAAAAGTGGAGGTTGTGACAGTCTTTTACTGTGTTCTTTTTTTTTTTTTTTTTGCTGGGGGGTGGTGGGAAGGAGTTTAGAGAATGACCAGTATCCAGTTCGTGGCTGACTCTTGTTCAAGGCTGGACTTAAAAGCAAGATTGTCTGCTAACCAAAAAGTCAGCAGTTTGAATTTACCAGCAGCTCCTTGGAAACCCTGTGGGGCAGTACTGCTCTGTCCTGTAGGGCTGCTATGAGTCAAAACGGACTCCACGGCAGTGGGTTGCAGGTTAGTCATTGCTTGCTTAAAAACTTTTAATGTCTCCCAGTTACCCCCTGGGTCAAGGTAAAACTTTCTGGTGGTTTACCAATTATGTATGATCCTGGCCCCTGCTTGCTTCACAGCCACACCCCTAGGACTCTCTGGGCTATAGTTCATCTGAACTACAGGTTCCTGGAATTTCAGTAGGTTTCTCTGGCTCTTCTAGAATGTATCCCTGCCTTAAATGCTCTTCACTTCTTCCCTCCCTTCTACCTTATAAATCCAAGCAGACTGTACTGTCCCCACCACCACCGTTTGCTCTGGTACTGCCACTTCCTCAGCCATACACCGGGTTATGTGCCTGCTGATATGGTCCCACAGGGTTCCATCTGCCAGCCACTTATCCCCCATCACACAGGCCTCCCCAGTAGATGTGTAAATTCCTTTGGGAGTAGAATTTGCCTTGTTTATCCTTGAGTCTTCAGTGCCTGACATGTGGTAGACACCCTACAGGTATGTTGAGTTGACTCTAGAGGCATTGGGAGGAACTGACTTACTGGGTTCATAGAGGACCGCTTTCCTGTCCTAAACAGCAGTCATCATCTTCACCAGTGTTGGTTAGAAGACTGGGTGGATGAGTGGATACACTGTATACTTTGGGGGACCACAGTCATTAATGCGTGCCCTGAGCCCTTGCCTTCTAACCATGGATGGTATTGTAAGCTACCTTGTAGCATATCCCTGCACATGCGTGATACATTTCACCTCTGAAAGGAGAAAAACACGTCATGTCTTTGGGTTCACCTTTCCTGGGATTTATGAGCAAGGTTTGGGGAATAAGTGGCTCTGCTGGAAGTTTGATTTGCCACCTTGGTTTCGGTGATGGTAACAGATCATTCCAGGCTCTTATTATGAATTTCTTTAACACTGAAATACCCACAGCTGCCTCTGGGAAACAACTGTGGAAAATAATAGAGGGATGTACCTGTACAGGTTCAGGTTTCCTGGAACTCTCATTGGGGCAGTATCTGAAGACAGGATTGTGAGACTTGCTGAATCCTTGTAGATGTCCACGTGTGGCTTGGAGAGTGGAACTTGGGGTGTGTTGATAATGTGTGACACACCGTACTTGCATTCTGTTTTTTTTTTTTTTTTAATTTAAATCATGCCTCGAAGGGATAATTTGGTTTATACCTAGAAATGCTAATCCGAGCTTTTAAACTTGCGGCCAGGCTGAATAAAAGTAATCCTTCTTGTCCCCTCTGCATACTTTTTTCCTCGGTAGGTAGGTAGGTGTTGCGTTTTGTTTTCAATCACAATGTGCTTGCTTTTAGGTATATTGAATTAGAGTCAAAGCTGGAAAAGTCAATGTTCTCAGGCTCAGTGTGTTCTGCCTACTGGTGGTTGAAAATTTCTTGACAGGGAAACTAATGTTCTGGAAAATATGTCTAATTGTCAGGATCTATGAGAGGAGGTGTAACGTTGCAGGCTCTTTCTACTTCCCCAAGACTGTCAAATTTTCTTATCTTTATGGCCGTCAAACCCACAACTGTGAATTTTATTCCAGTGCTAATGCCAGTAAATTGCAGACATTTTTTTTTTAAATAATTTTTATTGTGCTTTAAGTGAAAGTTTACAAATCAAGTCAGTCTCTCACACAAAAACCCATATACACCTTGCTACACACTCCCAATTACTCTCCCCCTAATGAGACAGCCAGCTCTCTCCCTCCACTCTCTTTCATGTCCATTTCGCCAGCTTCTAACCCCCTCCACCCTCTCATCTCCCGTCCAGGCAGGAGATGCCAACATAGTCTCAAGTGTCCACCTAATCCAAGAAGCTCGCTCCTCACCAGCATCCCTCGCCAACCCACTGTCCAGTCCAATCCATGTTTGAAGAGTTGGCTTTGGGAATGGTTCCTGTCCTGGGCCAACAGGAGGTCTGGGGGCTATGAGCACCGGGGTCCTTCCAGTCTCAGTCAGACCATTAAGTCTGGTCATATGAGAATTTGGGGTCTGCATCCCACTGCTCTCCTGCTCCCTCAGGGGTTCTCTGTTGTGTTCCCTGTCAGGGCAGTCACTGGTTGTAGCCAGGCACCATCTAGTTCTTCTGGTCTCAGGATGATGTAGTCTCTGGTTCATTTGGCCCTTTCTGTCCCTTGGGCTCGTAATTACCTTGTGTCCTTCATTCTCCTTTGATCCAGGTGGGTTGAGACCAATTGATGCATCTCAGATGGCAGCTTGCTAGTGTTTAAGACCCCAGATGCCACTCTTCAAAGTGGGATGCAGAATGTTTTCTTAACAGATTTTAGTATGCCAATTGACTTTTTTTTTTTTTAATTGACTTAGATGTCCCCTGAAACCATGGTCCCCAGACCCCTGCCCCTGCTATGCTGGCCTTCGAAGCATTCAATTTATTCAGGAAACTTCTTTGCTTTTGGTTTAGTCCAATTGTGCTGACCTCCCCTGTATTGTGTGTTGTGCAGACATTTCTTTGTGTGGGCTCTCTCTTTTAGGGAAAGAAGGATTAACAGTTTGATCAATGGTTATTATTTAGAAATAATTCTCCCCCTTGTTTTTGGTTCCTGAATCAACTCGATGGTGGCAGGTTTTTTGAGATCCAACGTATGGGGTGCAATTTAATAATTAAAATTTATTACAGTACTCATTTGTTTAATTTAGTGCCAGAAAATTTTCTGTGATTTTTTTTTTTTTTTCCTTACCCTCCCTTTGCCTGCTTGATGTAGTGAGTAGTTAAGAGCTGAGCTGCTAACCGAAAGGTTGGCAGTTTGAATCTGTCTGCTGCTCCTTGGAAACCCTGTAGGGCAGTTCTTCTCTGTCCTGTAGGGTCACTATGAGTCGAAATTGAATCGACAGCAAGGGTTTTGGTTTTTGCCTGCTTAGTAAGGCACAGAACAGCATGTGGTAACTACAGCCTGAAACAGACAGGATTCAGCCTACAAATGCTTATGAAAGGCCTACTGTGGGCCAGCTGTAGCCTCAGTGGTGCAGACGGTTAAGAACTTGACTAGTAGCTGAAAGGTTGGTGATTTGAACCGACTCAGAGGCGCCTTGGGAGAAAGTCCATGATCTGCTTCTGAATGTCACAGCCTTGAAAACCCTATGGAATACTACTTTGCACACATGGGGTCACCATGAGTCATAATCAACTAGGTGGCAACTAACACCAACAACTGTGTGCCAGATACTCAGAAAGGTCTGAGAGGAATGTAAGGGCTCGTCCAGCAGCCTCCTGAGGATCGCGCCTGACTTTCATTCAGCTTGGCCCTGGTTGGGCCCTGTAAGGAATTCAGAGCAGAGTGAACCAGCCCTTCCCTCTCCAGCCAAGAGGGTTGTGAAGTATCAAGTGCAGGAATTACTGACATACAAAGTGGTTGTAATAAAGGAAGGCCAGGCTGAGTCCTGTAGGGGTTCTGAGGATAGGTAACTTTACCTTATGCCTTCCCAAATGCAGTCCATCTCAGTGAATACCTTTAAGGCAAACAATGTGTCATATTGACTAACAATTTAATTAGCTTGTAGTTTATTTTGTTAGGCAGAGAGGGGGAGAGCTGTTGCTCAACTTAACCCTGCTGAGGTGGCACAGGGAGGCATTTTGTTTTCAATTTTCTTTTTTATTTGGTGATGATTGAAAAGAAATGTCCTTGATGTTTTAATTTCATAGTTTGCATCTGCCAGTAGATTGAAATTATCTAGGTGGTATTTTTTCTCTTGTTATATTCTGGCGCCCACCCATGTTCCTTTCATGGAATATTGTTGGGCGGACTGAATTTCTTAAGTGTTAATTCAGAGCTATGTGACAACAAAAGACTTCTTACATTAAAATTAATTAAAAACATTATGGGCAATTTCAAATTCCATTTTTTTTTTTTTTTTTAAGAAAGCAGTGTTGATTGATGTGATAATTTTCCACTCATCTATTCCCTGTCCAACCAGCCTAGGCAGGCGCACCAGGTGTATGTCTAGAGTGATCTGGTTAATGCCCATGAGGGCATTTCAGGACACTGAGGATCAAATGAGGCCATTTGGTACTTAGGAGCAGAGTTGGAATATTCAGCCAGACCAATATTCATAGATCACAATTCAAAAAAGTTTTCCATAGAAGGAAAGAGCAAAGTGAAGGAACGAAAACAGCGTGAATTATGGGTTGAGCTAAGAAGGTTCTTAGAAATCTAGTACCAACATTAAACACTTCCATGTGTTGCTTACATAAGTGAACAGTTTGGGTCTTTTTGCGCTATCAGCTTTTTGAGACTAAATTAGAAGGGCTACAATGGATACATTGAGAAAAAAATATAGTTGGTGTTTAATATAGAAAAATCTTGATTTATGAAATTATTTGCAGGTAAGTGGTGATTGCTTTTTCATTTTATACTAATATACCAACTCAAATGATAACTTTTATTCCATGGCGTCTTTTTTTTTTTTTGGTTCTTCACTAGACAGGCCTTAATTTATCAAAATAAAGGCATTTGCTGAGAGTCAAAACATTGTGTCTCTGCTTCATTTAGTAGCTCCAGATTACAGAGAAGCTAAAATTTGAGGGAAAAACCAGCTAGATTATTCTAATGTCTTTGTTAACCAAGAGTAAAAACATAAGTATATGCTCCGTAAAGTAGAGGTTTGGACTTCTTTGGGTCCCAGTCACTGCCTGGTAACAGGCCATCTCTTTTGGAAAGTACATTACCTGTTTGACATCTTTTTGAACCTTGAATGTATGTAGCTTATTGCCTAGAAATACTTTCGGTATCCAGAGAAATACTTCAGGTACCTAGGGAAATACCTTAGGTACCCAGGGGACCCAGTGACTTGCCAAAAAAAAAAAAAGCCTTTTTTTTTTTTTTAAAGAAAAACTTACTTTGATTACAGAAGCAGCTAGCTGCTTTTTATTGTCCTGACACTAAAGCTATGAATTTGGACTTAACATATTTTAGTAAAAGTGCTGTTGGTATTTTGCTCCAACTTGTTATTATTGCCTATTGGTTATCACTGGTGGCACAATGGTTAAGCGCTTGGCTGCTCACCAAAAGGTGGGTGGTTCAAACCCACCAGTGACTCTGAGGGAGAAAGATGTAGCAGTCTGCTTCCGTAAAGAGTTATAGTCTTGGCAACCCTATGGGGCAGTTCTGCTCTGTCCTGTAGGGTCGATATGAGTCAGAATCAATTTGAGGGCAATGGGTATTGGTTTTCCCACACCTGATTCTTTTCTGTTATTCAGCAAACATGTAGAGAGGAGCCCCTGCCCTCTCCCCAGCTCTGGGCTTGTTGCCTCTTGTCCAGATTTGTATTTAGCACCCAGATGTGGAGAACACTGGTGAACAGCAAACATGTCCTTCAGGAAACAGACAGGAATTTGCCCTAACACTGTATAGATATGGTTGCTTTTCTTTTTTAAATGAAATGTATGGTAACCGTTTGATTTCCAGGACAGCATGTTGAGTAAACCATAATTTAAGAAAGCTTGAAGTTAATAACAATTCTTATTCACCAACATTATCCTATTTCCAAGTCATTTTGTGTGGCTGTGATAACAGCTAATGTTTATCAGGTGCTTACTGTGGGTTAGGCACTGTTGGAAGGGCTTTGCATACATCCTTACCACAATTGGCTGTGTTCAGTACTACGGTAATCCCTAGCTAAAAAAAAAAAAAAAAAAATCCCTAGCTACAGACTTGTAAATTTAGCTCCAGAGAGGTTAAGTTACTTGCCTCAGGTCCTAAAACTATTAGGTGGGGCTTGGATTTGAAACGAGGTTTGGTCTCAAAATTTAAGCACAGGGATACAGTGCCTCTTGGTGGGCGGGGCATAAATTAATTTAGGAATGATTTTCTTTTCATCTCCTTGTGCGCATTTTCCTCTTAGTGGTTTCTATATAGTTCTATTCCTTCAGTTAGTCCGGCTGCCCCATTACCACAGCAGATTCCCAAGATACCAGGCCTAAGGGATTGTTTCCAGGGCAGCCAAGTCCCTGTCTTGGAAAAGAAACAGTGATGGAGAAAGGACGTTCACTGTGTAAGGGTTAGTTTGTGCTCCCCTTCTGGCTCCGTTGCCCTCCAGCATTAGGCCTTGGTCTATGTTTTTAGGCCACCGGTGCCCACTCCACCCCGGTACCCTGTCCAGTGTACCCCGGGACATTGCCATTTCTGCTTGTAGCATAGCCATTTGGAACCCTCCCCCCCATCCAAATGTGGTATGAGTCTCTTCCTTTGTCCTTATGGTATACCCTCGACTTAAAGAGTCTGACTAGCACAGTAATAGTGGGTGTTTTCAACAAATGTATTGATCGCCTGCTGTGTGACAGGCAGTGTGCCATATATAGCAGCTGGGATGAGATTCTGCTGGGGAGTTGTAGGAGGGCTCCTGACTCAGTCCAGGTGTGGGGGCCATAGTCAAGGAGGGCTCTCTGGAAGGAGGTGGCTTTTAAGCTAAGACCTGAAGGATAAATTGAAGTTAATCTAGTGGGAAGTGGGAGGAGGCTGTGGAGGAGTTCAGGGCCCAGATGGGCAAGTCTGGTGGGCTCTGCTCCTGGGTCCCATCCATGGGCTAACTGGGGTGAGGGGTAGAGGGGTGAGGGGTAGGGGAACAGCAGAAGCCTTTCTGCATTTAGAAGATTTCAAAGCTGCTTAGTGGAAACATATATTTGTGTTTCCCCTTTAAAATATCTGAAGATGGGGATTTTGTCAGTTATCATCTGTAAGATTGTCCATTCCATGATAATAGTATTCCATGATAATAGCAGTATTACTGTGTGCCTGGTATAGTTACAAACATTTTGTGTATAGTGAGTGATTTAATCTTCACAACAACCCTTTGCTATCTCCGTGTCACAGATGAAGAAATGAGGTATACGGAGACTAAGCAACCCCTGAAAGATTTCGGTAAGTGGTAGAGCAGGGATTTGAAGCAGGCAGCTGGTCTGACAGTACCTGGCATAGTAACTGGCACCTACAGGCCCTGCTGTTTGAAGGATCCTTTGTGTTTTAATAGTATGTTGTTAGGTGGAGTTGATTTCAACTGATAGTGACCCCACGTGACACAGAACTGCCCTAGGGTTTTTTTAATCTTTACAGGAGCAGATAGGCAGGTCTTTCTCCTTTGTATCTGCTGGGTGTGCTCGAACTGCCAACCTTTCTGTTAGCAGCCGAGCCCAAGCACTTAACTGTTGTGCTACCACGGCTCCTCTTAACAGTGTAGTGGCTCCTCTTAACAGTGTAGTTATTCAATAAAGTCTGGAATTTATTTTGAGAGGTATTCAGGTTTACTTCTTGTAAACTCTTGAATGGAGTATGACATGTATACAGTAAAGTGTACAAACTTAAGTAAGCCCAGTGAATTTATAAATGAATTTACTGTGTAACCACTGGTGCTCAAGATAAATGCTGTTATCAGCAACCCTAAAGCTTCAGCATGCTCTTTTCCAATCAATACATCCTGAAAGGTGACCCTGCCCTGACGTCCATCAATATAGATTCATTTGGCTTGTTCTTGAACTTTATATAAATAGAATTACACAGAATGCAATTTTGTGTGTCTGGATTCTTTGATTCATTATCCTGGTTTGTGCATTTACCAATATTAAGCAGCATCCACATAGCAGGAGATCTTTTAGTGCACATAGTATTCCGCTGCATGAGTGTCTGTGGAATTGTTTTTACTTTTAGTGTCTGCCCCCTGGATGGCTCCACTCCCTTCTCTTGGTACTAGTTGCTGGGCATAGGGACAATGTGAACAGAGTCTAGTGCAGCATGGGACATATAGGCCCTACAGAACATGGGTTCCAGTGAATTGAGTTTCTAGCTGCTTTACTCACTGAATTGTATTGGGTTCATTGGATTCAGAGCCTTTGAGCCTGTTTATTTAGCTGCTAAAATAATGATATTTTAAGTTAATATCAGTCTTGCTTCCATCCCAGTAGTGTTACAAGGATCGAATAAGGTGGTACACTTGAAAAAAGGAGCCCTGGTGGTGCACTGGTTACGCGTTTGTTTGCTAACTGAAAGGTTGACGGTTTGAATCCACCCTGTGGCTCCATAGGAGAAAAGACTTGGTGATCTTCTGTAAAGATTATAGCCTAGGAAACCCTATGGGGCAATTCTGCTCTGTCACATGGGGTCACTATGAGTCAGAATCGACTCAATGGCACCCAACAACAATAACAATGCACCTAAAAGCATTTTGCTAATTTGTGAATTACTATTACTGTATAGAATGATACTAAAAATCATTAGTATCCCCTTCCTGTCCAGAAGCACACTTTCTTCTGTCTTCCAAAATACGTTTCAAAATCAAGGCTGCTGTAGTTAATCCTAACAGAAACGATAGCAAAATAAACCTCTGGAATGCTGAGAGGGGCAGTTGAGGCAGCACCACGCTCTCCAAAGACAGCAGACTGGACTACTTCAGCAGCCTGGCTCCCTAGGACTTCCCTTTTCTGGGCATTTGAAAGGGATGCCTGGGAACTTGGCTGATTTCCGAGATTTTGGTGAGCCAGGATGAAACCAGTCTGTGTAGTTGTATAAACGTAACAGTACAGCAGGAGATAAACATATTTCTTAAATGATCCACTTCTTTCTGTAGTTTTTGAGGCCTTTCCATTATTTCTTGAGCAAGGAGCCAACGTGTACTCTGTCCCTGTTTTCTGACATTAGCACTGGGAACAAAAGATGGTCAAAGCCCTCTTTCTTAACGTGTGACTTTTGACCCTGTTCTGTGGGGTAGGGATTCCAGGGGTTGGACTTTGGTAGCCAGTTCACGAGAGCCACTCTCTTTAGATAAAAACATGATTATCTTTGAATATGACTTAACTTTGCAGGCTTGCAGTACCTGTTATGAGTCAGGAGCAGGTCTGTGGGAGGCCAGTAGTTTTCTCTCTGCAGGGACTTCTCAAGGGACCTGCCCTCCCCACCCCCACGTGGCCTCTGGCTCTCTCTAACAATAGAAATGGCAGCCTGGGAGCTATTTGAATGTTGAGGAGCATGCCCTTCACCAGGGCATTTTTTATTGGCTTGGTGTGATGACTTTTGTGGTGACCAGAAAGGGCAAGGAGAATACGTTGAATTCAGGGACCAGTGGCATCACTAAGGGGGTAGGAGAATTGTGTACTATACCCAGAGACACTGTCAGAGGTGGTGACTCCAAAATGGCCGTTTCAGCAGAAATTTATTATTTATAAAAATATCCCTATTATTAACTATAATAACAAAAAAGGTTCATAATCTCCAGTTTACATGTATCAATATACCTATAAGGCTAAAACTCTATGCCAGTTTACTTTTTGAATCTTCTAATGCACTCCTGTCAGCTGTCATTATTACCCACTTACAGTGATGCTTCAAATCACGTGATTTATCTGCAGGTGCTACAGGCATGTGCTGTTTTCATTGCTGCCAGTGTTTTTATAGTCCCTGATTTTGTCAGATTTTCTGGTGGTTTAACTACAGTATTGTGGTAATTAGCATGGGAGGGTGACACCTTGAGTTACTGCATTGAATGACACCAATCCTAGTGACACCACAGACAGGGACCCCGCTCGCGTTGTAAAGAATTAGGTTAAAGTAACCCATTTTGAACCCAGGAATGCGCTTGACTGTTTGACTAGAGTCTATCACCACTAGGGAGGTGGGGCCCTCACCAAGATCGGTGGAGCCTTTTGGTTTCTCTCTGCCTCTTTCCCTTAGCAGTCACCTGGACACCTTCCCATGGAACTCTTCTTCAGGTAAGGGAGATTAGCACTAATTACAGTAATCCCTTATTTAGTTGACTTTTACTTGGCCCCATGGGAGAAAGATGTGGCAGTCTGCTTCTGTAAAGATTTATAGCTGGAAACCATTTGGGGCAGTTCTCCTCTGTCCTATAGGGTTGCTGTAAGTTGGAACTGACTCAACGGCAACGAGTTTTTTTTTTTGTTGTTGTTGTTATTTGGCCCAGAACCTTGCAGCTCTGGGTCATTGGTACCTGATGCGTAATATGAAAAGGGAACTCACTTGTTTGCTAGCCCACAAATGAAAACAGTGTTACTGCCTCCTGTAAGTACAGTGTACTCTTTCTCCAGTTCTCAAAGTCCTGTGTGTTCTACTGCTCATCTTTTCTGTTTTTAATTTTATGTGTTTCAGATTAGGATCCTCCGTTAGGCCATCCGAGTGAATTATCCCCCTTTTCAGTTTTATCCTTTAACTCTTTTCTGGTTTTCCATCCCCAGGTTCCTTGGGAGAACTTGGTGTAATGGAGAGAGACTTGGAATCCGGGTAGGGTTGCCAGATTTAGCAAATAAAAATACAGGGTATCCAGTTAAATTTAAACTTCAGGTAAACAATGACTAATTTTTTAGTATATGTAGATCCCAACGATTACATGAAGTAAATGTGTACTAAAAAGTTATTTGTTGCTTATCTGAAATTCAGATTTAACTGGGTGTCCTGAATTTTATCTGGTAAGGACAGTGGTGGTTCAGTGGTAAAATTCTCACCTTCTGTGGAGGAGACTCGGGTTTGATTCCTGGCCAATGCATCTCACACGCAGCCACCACCTGTCTGTCAGTAGAGGCTTTTATGCTGCTGTTATACTAAACAGATTTCAGTGGAGCTTCCAGACTGAGGTGAACTAGGAGGAAAGTCATGGCTACCTACTTCCGAAAATCAGCCCATGGGAAACCCTGTGGGTCACAGTCATCCCATCCACAACTGGTCGTGGGACAGTGCACGACTAGGCAGCGCTTTGTTCTGTTGTGCGAGGGGCTGCCATGAGCTGATTTACTGGCAGCTAACAACAACCTAAAACCAGGAGGACTTGCGTTAAAAATCTCAGTTTTGCTTCTTCCTAGCTGAGTGATCCTAAACAGTTCACCAAATCCCCAAGCTACCTTGTCTTTCCTAAAGATGGACCATGATATCTTCTCAGCTGTTAGGTTTTTGGGATAAGTGGTGTGATTTAAGGAAAGCCTCAGAGCACACTAGGCATGCGTGTTCCTTTTCCTTTTTCCAATGATTATGGATTAGCTTCTTGCCCATTTTTCTTCCTTGTCATCCTTTCCTTTTCTTTGGATCTGAGATAAGGTTGCTGTGCAGAAGAAGGCAACCCAGCATCCTCTCCTTAGTCGAGGGCTCTTAGGAATCTTCTTCCTCAGCTGCTTCCAGTTTGCTTTCACCTTTTCTGACCTTCCATCACCAATGTGTTTCTCCCCTCTCTAGAAGTCATCTGGAGCCCCGGTGGCACAGTGGTTAAGAGCCGTGGCAGCTAACCAAGAGGTCAGCTGTTCGAATCCACCAGCTGCTCCTCGGAAACCCTATGGGGCAGTTCTGGTCTGTCTTATAGGGTCCCTATGAGTTGGAACCAACTCGACGGCAGCAGGTTTTGGAGAAGCCATCTGTGGTTGCATTTCTTAGTGTCTTCCTTTATTTGGCCACAGGTTTCTAAGGCTCTTGTTTCATTTCTCCTTTCTTCCTGAGCCTGAGATGGCACAGGGAGAACTGGACTGTTGGCTTCTCACTTGTCTGTGCGACAAGGCATCAATCACATATGCTTTTTGGGGCCTCATGTTTCTCCTCAGTCCGCTGAGAAGGCTGGTTTAGAATGCTGTGATTGCAAACTGGCAGCCTGCATTTGGCCCACAGGTGAGTGGTTTGGCTAGCAGAAGTTTTATAAGATCTTTGAAAGAGAATGCCTTGGGAAGGGCATATGCTCTCTAGTCCCTCATAGGTATCACCTCTCTCTGTTGCTCCTCACTCCTGCAGCTTCACCTGCTTATTTACTTCGGCTCTGTTGGCAGTGGAGTTTGAGATCCTTGGAGCTGTGCTGCAAATAACGATTAATGAAGCCATGTGCATGAGCTTGATTTAGCCCTTGAAACACAACTGTGGGGCACAATTATTGCAATTTTACAGGTTGAGAGAGTTGAGGTATAGAGAAGTTAACTTGCTAGGGCCATTCAGCTGGTAGGTGGTGGGCCAAAATTTGGCAGTCTGGCTCTGGAGCCCTTGCTCTGAACCACTATGCTGTATTGCTGTGACCACTTGCTACTCTGAGATTCTATGGAATGCCTAGTAGGGGTTTGAAATATAGCAGCTTTATTTTATTTTATTTTAAATTTATGCTTTAGAGTCTGTACTGCTGGACAGTTGCTGTAATTCTTGAGTAGTGAATCCTTACAATGAATTTCTCCTCAAAAGCGTCCTTCATCTGCCCTTTAAAGATGCTTCCATGAGTTTTCGTTCCGTGGCCTTCCTCTCTTATTTGTCATAGATTATGGATTTAACTTGTTTTTGGATACCTGCTAAGTGCCAGCTATATGCTTGAGATTTCCTGTTAGGAGCAAGGCAGGATGTGATGAATGACTATGGACCCTGCCCTGGGCCAAGGGCATCTGAGGCCCAGGAAGACATGGTGTCTGCTGTTAAGGAGCTCAGAGGCTGGTAGGAGAGACAGGTGGGAAAACAGTGACCACACGGTGCTGGAGAAAGGTGGTTGGTTTATCATTCAGGGTCCACACAGGAAAACAAACCATACCAGGTGTTTGAGAGGAAGAGGATTTAATGGATAGAATTGATTATTCCAGTGGTGGAGTTGCTAAGAAGACAGCAGGAGGCAGTGAAACAGTCCAGGGTTTTGTAACGGCAGGATGCCACTCCTAAACCTTGCCTGGAGGATACAGGGGCTGAGGTACTCAGAGAAAGAAAGCTGGAATCACGGTGGGCCATGAGACAGGATGCTGCCCGAGGTGGAGAAAACCTGTTGGCATCGAGTTGATTCTGACTCATAGCGACCCTATAGAACTGAGTAGAACTGCCTCATAGAGTTTCTAAGGAGCGCCTGATGGTTTCGAACTGCTGACCTTTTGGTTAGGAGCCGTAGCACTTAACCAGTATGCCACCAGGGTTTCCCAAGGTGGAGAGGAAAGGGGGAAAAATACTTTTGGTTCTCCCTGCTACCTCCAGTCTCTTGCCAATGCCTCTGATTGGCTAAATCCAGTTGAAAGCTAGGGAACTTCAGAGAACTGGGAGATAGAACTTACAGGGAATATCCTCTGCCTTGTAGAACAGGAGAAGGGCAATGTAGGGGTCTTGAGCCAGATAGACCAGGACTGGCTCAGCATACAGTGAGAATGGAAAGACTGTGCTTGGCCTGGATAGTCAGAGAACACTCACAGGTGACAGAATGTTGGATGACACATAGGTTTTTATTCCCCCTAGGAGGTTAGGAGCGAAGGGCATTCCAGGGAGAAGGAGTATCATGGCAATGCATAGCAGCAGGCTTCACTTGTAGCATGGCTGAACTGGTACTTGAGGTCCTTCTTGTCCCTCTTTCTTCCACCTGAGAAGCCACTTTCATAACATGCTTTCTTACATGTTCACATCATCATTTATGGCTGACACCAGGGGACTGACAGGTGGGGAGCTCTGTACCCTGAATATCTTCCATGCCAGCTGCTGATGACAGAACCTGTATCACTTAACAGTGGTAAATAGCTTGGGGTGCCCCGATAGCACCCAGATGAAGTTCAGGGCCATTAGTCAGTTACACTTAGATCAATGAATGGTGCCGGGGTCCCATCATGTCCCAAGGCTCTGCCCTGATGAGGATGCTGGTGGCTTGGGAGAAGAAATGGCTGCCCAAGTTAGTGACTTAGAGGCTGCCTCTTAGCCCCGGACACCTGGCATTAGATCAGATGTTAGAAGATGTTTCTCATATTTTCCCCTGCTGTGAAACTCATTTTTATGATAGTGGATTCTGTATAAAGTGTTTTTTATTATGGAACTTTTCAAGTATACACAAAAGTAGAGCGACTGGTATTATGATAAAGTATCATGAATGTCATCTACCCATGACTTAGCTTCACCAGTTCTCAACAGCAGGGTCAATCTAGTTTCATGCTTTTACCATCTTTCCTCACTGTTTCGTTTGGCTGTAGTATTTTCAGCCAATCCCCTCCCCACCTCCAAACAGTTTGTATCTCTGATAAGGACTTTATAATCTCTGTATTAGTTTCTAGCGCTGCTGTAACAGGTACCACAAACTAGGTGGCTTAAAACAATGAAAATATATTCTCTCATGATCCTGGAGGCTGGAAGTCCGAATTCAGAGTGTTGGCAAGGCCTTGTTCTCCCCAGGGACTTTTGGGGAAGATGCTTTCTTGCCTCTCCCAGCTCCTGGTAGACCTAGCGTTCCTTGGCTTGTGGCAGCTGTAACTCTAGACTCTGTTTCCTTCTTCACATGGCTGTCTTCCCTTTGTGTGCCTCTGGCTTTTCTCCTCTTAAGGACACCAGTCTAAAGAGATTAGGGCCCACCCGACTGACATAAAGAGATTAGGGCCCATCCTAATGATGTCATTGTAACCTAACTCATATCTGCAAAGACCTTACTTCCAAATAAGGTTACATTCACAGCTGTGGGATATAGGGTTTGAACATTGACATAAAGAGATTAGGGCCCATCCTAATGATGTCATTGTAACCTAACTCATTATATCTGCAAAGGCCCTACTTCCAAATAAGGTTACATTCACAGGTGTGGGATTTAGGATTTGAACATATCTTTTGGGGGGATGCAACTCAACCTGTAACAACCACTATGCCATTATCATACCTAACAAAATAGGTAATATTTCTCCTAGTAAATTTGTCTTTGAAAAGTGAACAAGAAAGGCTTCTCCTGATCAAATGTGTTATCCTTGCTTCCCCTCTGCTTTTTTATACCCCTGCACCCTGAGGCTGCTGGCCTCAGATCTGGCCCTCCTGTGCTGCTGACAGCAGGCTTCAGGACCTTTTATTGCTGCCCTGTTTCCTGGCCCCAATCTGTCAAGCATCCTAGCCATACTGGGTCTGCCCTCAGTAAGTATGCAGACTGACTTCCCAGCCCCCATGGCACATACTTAGCTGTAAGGCACCAACATACAAGCCACCAACATACAAGCCACCAACTCTTGCTTGTGGAGCAGGAAACCTGGCTTTTGTGAGGCAGCTTATCTAGTCTTCCCTGGAAGCCTTTAGCTGGGAAATTTCTGCTGAGCATCCTGGGAGAATCATGCCCTGGGAAGATGGTCTGGTATCATTGGCTTCCAGAAAGTCTGGCACAGGGTTGTGTGTGAAGCCATGCAGAGTGGGAGAGCACCAGACAAGAAGCTGTGGGCAGCTTGTGCAGGCAAATGTCTGCAGGACAGGTAAAAGTGGTCTTTGCTCAGAATTCCCAGCTCCAAAATCTGCATCTTGTACAGCATCAGAAACTGTTTTCAACGAAATTATTTCATGGAGTCTTGCAGCAAGTCTGTGGAGGTAGGTGGGAGGAACCACACTTTAAAAACAAAGGATCTGTGGCACAGGTAAAGTGCTGTTAAATTATTGGCCAGAGTTTTTTCCACTCTGTGAGCTCCTTGGTAAAGAAGGAAAAAAGGGCCTGGTAGTTAATTAGAAGTCTGTGGTAGAACTGAATAAGCACTTAACTACTAACCAAGAGTTGGTGGTTGGAACCCACCCAGAGGTGCTGCTGAAGTGATCTGTTTCTGAAAGATCACAGCCTAGAAAACCCCTGGGAGAGCACAGCTCTACTCTGCACACGTGGGGTCTCCAGGAGTCGGAATTGGCTTGACAGCAACTGGTTTGGTTTTGGTTTTTTTTAGTCAACACTTAGAAACAAAGGGAATTGAACATAACTTTGATTTATTAATTTATTTATATTAATTTATTGATTTATTTATTAAGGAGAATGAGGTGAGAGATAGCCAGTCTGTTTCCAGAGGTTCTCCAATGCTTGATGGACCTGTGGGAGATGGGACTGGTATAGGGTTAATGAGCCTCAGTAAGAGATGGGGCAAAAGATGGCCAAGCCTTTTACTTTATGATTCTAGGAAGAGAAATTGTAGACAGCCTTAAATATTGAAATTCATTCCAAGGGATAGTCCAGATTATATTACTTCGCTACCATTTGCATGTCAATTACTGTTTTAAAAGGGCCTCTGACTTGGGGGCTTCCAAAAACCTAAACCCAGTGCCGTCGAGTCGATTCCGACTCATAGTGACCCTATAGGACAGAGTAGAACTGCCCCGTAGAGTTTCCAAGGAGCACCTGGCGGATTGGAACTGCTGACCCTTTGGTTAGCAGCCATAGCACTTCGATATGTATAGCCAATAATCTTTCACCTTTAAGGCTATGCCTGTGGTTGCCAGACTTTGCTATCCATTGGAATCACCTGTAGAACTTCAGAAGTCACAATGCCTTAGGTCATATCCCTCAGTGCCCGGGGATGGGAGCCAGGTATCACTATTTTCTCAAGATTCTCCGTTAACTCCAAAATTGCATTTGGCCCAGCAACAAAGTTGGGAGCCATTGCTGAGGCTTGAAATAATAGTAATAATACTGCTCCTTTTTAAGGTTTTTTTTAAAAAATTTTTTAATGGAATTTTTGAATAAGAAAACATCACATGGTATTTTTTCCTCTTACGTAACAGTGATGTACACTGCACTTTGTTCTCTGCCTTTTCCCTCCATGTAATTATGTTTTGGAGATTTTTCCATGGCAGTACGTTGATTACTTCATTCTTTTATCCAGTTGCGGAGTAATCCATTGCTTCTTATTAATGGCTATTTAACTTGTTTTGTCTTGGTCTCATAAACAATGCTGCAGTGACCTTGAACATGAGTCATTTTATATGTGGGCAATTATATCTGAGGGGATAAATTCATTAGCTAATACTTGTTAGTTGCTGTCGAGTCATGGGAACCCCATGTACCCACGTAAAACAGAATGTAATGTCTGGTCCTGAGCTGTCTTACCAAAGTTCTGTTGTGATCTATAGAGTTTTCATTGGCTAATTCTTGGAAGTAGATTGCCAGCCTTTTCTTCCTAGTCTGTCTTAGTCTAGAACCTCTGTTGAAACCTGTCCACCGTGGTATTTAAAATACTAGTGGCATAGCTGCTAGCATCACAGCAACACACAAGCCACCACAGTATGCCAAACTGACAAATGGGTGGTGGTAGCTAATACTTAAATATGGCAGAGTATGTACCAGTCACTTCATTAAACGTTTTCTTTATATTGATTTACTTAATCCTCACATCAGTCCTGTGAGGTAAGCAATATTGTTCTCATTTTGTATCTGAGGGAACTGAGGCCCAGAGACAGTTGAGTGGTTTGCCCAAAGTCACACCCCAGAGAGTGTCAGAGTTGGATTCATACCTAGCCACGCTGACTCCAGAGGGATTCCTTCACTTTGTGACACTGCCTTTCTGGGTAAATTCCCAGAAGTGACATTGCTGGGTCAAATGCCCTCTTATATGTGTGATTTGAATAGATGTTGCCAAATTGTCCTCGGCAGGGGTTGTACTAATTTAGACTTACATTAGCAGGATATGAGAGACATGTAACCTCATACCTCACTGACAAGAGTTTTATCAAGCTTTGATTTTACCGGTCTGATAGATGAAAAAATGGCATCTTGGTGCAGTTTTCACATTTCTCTCAAGGGGGTGGCTGCACATCTTTTCATGTGTTTGTAAGAACCATTTGTGTTTCCTTCTCTGTAACTGTCTAGTTCATGTCCTTTCTCATTTTTCTATCGGTATGTTGACCTTTCTCTTAATCCAGTTTTTTCTCAGTACTTGTAATATATTACAGAGACTTGCCGTTTTTTTTCCTCCTCCAATTTTGAGTCGTAAAAAAATTCCCCACTTGTCGTTTATCTTTTGACTTGGCGTTTGGTGTTTTTGGCCACAATGAAGTTTTTTTTTTTTTTTTATGCTTTCTTAATGTCACTTACAATCTACCGAAAACATTGCTAAGATGTTGCAGGAAAACTTGACTGTACATTTAGTTTTTTGAAAGAAAGAAAAAATAGGACAGACTACTCTTGTGTTTCTGTTGAAATGATTTATAATGCATTTAAGGGAGATTCAGAAGAAATTGTCAAAGTAATGATGCTAGGTAAATTTTTAAATCGCAATAAACCACAGGTAGTCCCCGACTGATGACGAGGTTCTGTTCCGACAACTTCGTCCAAAGTTGGTTCTGACGTAAGTCAAATACCGCTTCTTTTTGGTTTTTTAGTTTTCATTATTATTGCGTTTTATCAGTGTCTTTATAAATCTTGACATTGAATATGTGCACGTGAACATTTGAGAATGATAACATCAGCAAATTATGTGCTACAACGTTGTATGTGGTATGTATTACTAATGATAAGATGTAAAAAAGAAAAAAAAAAAAAGCCCAAAAAACAGATGGTCGTTAAGGGCAATTCATTGTAACTCGAATATGCCGTAAGTCAGAGACTACCTATACTTAAACTGATTGCTGAACTGAACGCTAGAGGCATGTCCTACTGTAACACTTTATATTTCATCTAAGATTAGGATAAATCTCCTGTGGCTAGTTGATTAGTTACTGAATTGTTTGCATTTTGGATACGTTTGTTGTATTCCCCTAGAAGCTTCTTAAATGAGCTCAAGTTTAACTGGCATTATTTCCCTGTCTTGTTCAGTTTCAGGCTCTGTTTATCTAGTGGTTTTATTTTACTCCGCAGTATTTTCCATTTCCCCTGCTCACAGATGAGTTTAAAGCTCTGGACCTTGAATTTAATCTCCTTCCATAGTGACCAATTAGCCATTCTTCTTTGTTTCTTCGACAAATTTTACTGAGGATGTTCTGTGTGCTGGATACTATGCTAGGGTCTAGGGGACAACCCTCATTTTGGAGCTTATAGTCTAGCAGAGGAAGGAAACATCAGACAACTTATTCCACAGTTACAGAATATATATTGTGATAAAATTTTCAAAGGTTGTGTGTATGGTTTTCAGAACATATAATAGGGGAAACTGATCTAATTTGGAGCAGCCAGGGAGCTTCCCTGAAGTGACATGCGGGCTGCTGTCCTCTGAGTGATGAATAAAATTTAACCTTGCAGAGGGTCGGTAAAAGAATGTTCTGGGCCAAGGCAACAGCCTATGCAAAGGTCTTGAAAGTGGCATAAGCATGGCAAGTTTGAGGAACTGAGAGATGAGTTTGGTCAGAGTTTAATAGGGATGTGGCTTGAGGAAGGATCTGGAAGTAGGTGAAGCCAGGTCTGACAGGGCTTCTAGTCCTGTCCCTTGGAAGCTCCAGAGTTTTACTTTGAGTAAACTCTGAACCCTTAGTAAAATATACAAGATGTCAACTTGAAGGAAAAAGACCTACTCTTCAGCTTACCCTCTTGCTGTCATCAAATTTCTGAGCTGAGAACACTTTGTCACTTAATGCTAGTCCAATGCTCATTTTACAAATTTTGGACCAGGGAACAACTTGCCCAAGTTTATACTGGTAGCCAGTAGCAGAGCCGGAGCTTGAGGCTTGGCTTCTAGACTGTGTTCTCTTTGCTCTGTACTTTCTCTTCCCTCAGAAAACATGAGTATTAACTGAAAATTGAAATGTATTTTTATGCATTTTTTGACTCATTAACCATTAACTTTATGTACGCATTAAGAAACGTATGACATGTAATTGGTCATGTTTTAAAACCATATCCTAATGCTAAAAAGAAATACATATTTTTTATTGTGCTTTAGGTGAAAGCTTACAGCTCAAGTTAATTTCTTCATATAAAAATTTACACACGTATTGTTTTGTGACATTATTAGCAATCCCCACAGTGTGAAAGCATACTCCCACTTTCCACCCTGGGTTCTATTTGTCCATTCAACCAGTCTCTGTCCCTTCCTGCCTTATCCTGCCTCCAAATAGGAGCTGCCCCTTTGGTCTTGTGTACCTGATTGAACTAAGAAGCACACTTCTCTAGTGTATTATTTTTTGTCCTGTCCTTTTTTTTTTTTTTAATAGTCCTGTCTAATCTTTGAAGAGTTGGCTTTGGGAATGGTTTCAGTTCTGGGTTAACAAAGTGTCCGGGGGCCATAGTTTTGGGGGTTCCTACAGTCTCTGTCAGACCATTAAGATTGGCCTTTTTATGTGAATTTCAGTTCGACTCCACACTTTTCTGCCTCTCTGTCCAGGACTCTGTTGTGTTCCCTGTTGGGGCGGTCATTGGTGTAGCAGGGCACCCTGTAGTTCTTCTGGTCTCAGCCTGGTGGAATCTCTGGTTCATTTGGTCCTTTAGTCCTCTGGGCTAGAATTTTCCTTGTGTCTTTGGTTTTCTTCATTCTCCTTTGCTCTGAATGGGATGGGACCGATAGATGTATCTTAAATGGCTACTCACAAGCTTTTAAGACCCCAGACACTACCCACCAAAGTGGGATATATAGAACATTGTCTTTACAAACTGTTATGCCATTTGGCTTAGAACCAAAAAAAAAAAACCAAAAAACCAAACCTGTTGCCATCGAGTTGATTCTGTTTCATAGTGATCCTACAGGACAGAGTAGAACTGCTCTTGTTAGGGTTTCTGAGGAACACCTGGTACATTTGAACGGCCAACCTTTTGATTAGAAGCCAAAAGCTTAACCACTCTGCCATCAGGGCTCCAAAATTGACCTAGATGTTCTCTGAAACTATGGTCCCCAGGCCCCAGCCCCAGCTACTCTGTCCCTCAAAGTGTTTGGCTGTGTCTAGGAAACTTGTTTTTGTTTTGGTCCAGTTGTGCTGAGTTCCCCTCTATTGTGTGTTGTCCTTCCCTTCACGAAAGTTGACCCTTGTCTACTATCTAGTCAGTGATTTCCTCTCCTCTTCCCTCCCCCCCTTCATAACCATCACATAATGCTTTTTTCTGTGTTTAAACCTTTTCTTGAGTTTGTATAATAGTGGTCTCTTACAATATTTGTCCTTTATCCATGTTGTGAGATGTTTTGTGGATTCATCATTGTTCTTCATTGTTTCATAGTATTCCATTGTGTGCATGTACCATAGTTTGTTTATCCATTCGTCTGTTGATGGCCATTTAGGTTGTCTCCATCTTTTTGCTGTTGTGAATAGTGCTGCAGTGAACATGGGTGTGCATATGTCTATTTGTGTGACAGCTCTTATTTCTCTCAGGTATGTTCCTAGAAGTGGGATTGCTGGATTGTATGGTATTTCCGTTTCTAACTTTTTAAAGAGGCACCATATTGTTTTCCAAAGTGGTTATACCATTTTATATTCCTACAGCAGTGTATAAAATGGAAAATATTTTTATTTTCCTTCTCTGACAGGTTTCTGTCTTACACAGGTTTCAGCTTTCACAGGTTTTACTGTAGTTCAACCTTGAGGTCATAGATTCTTTACCTCTCCTCAGTGGGATTTATTGGCAACTTATTAACATGTCTAGGGGTCTTCTGACCTGCACCTTGAGTGAATCAAAGACTCTGAACTGTCCGTGGTTGGAGCCTGTGCATTTTTCCCTTGTAGCTGTCTCTGAAACATCTCGTATGAACATTTAGGATGTTAACTGGCTGTGTAGGGATGGCAAGGGACCCTGGAAGAGAAGGTGGATTAGCTGGAGCTACAAATGAGGCGGGCCAGAGGCTGGGTCCAAAAGGGCAGGTTAAGGAGAACAAACCAAAAACCAAACCTAGTGCCGTCGAGTTGATTCTGACTCATAGCAACCCTATAGGACAGAGTAGAACTTCCCCATAGAGTTTCCAAGGAGTGCCTCGTGAATTCAAACTCCCGACCCTTTGGTTAGCAGCCATAGCACTTAACCACTACACCACCAGGGTTTCCAAGGTGAACAGTAGGGAACAATTAATGTTAGAGTCTTAGATAGGCAGGAATTGAATATAGAAAGATTTTTTCATGTAGGAGTCAGCTGCCTGGGGAGGTGAATGGAGAAGAATCCGGTTATCTAGGGCATGGTCTGGATCTTTGCACGGGGCACCACCATCCCGAAGGGGCTTGCTATTCAGTTTGTGAAGTGGAGGCCTCTTCTGTTTCCTGCCCAGGGCTGTTCCATCTCTTTGGATGTCTATGGAATTAACTCTGTTGATGAAGACAAGCAAGAGCATCCCATAGACATTTTTCCCAGGACGCAGTCTGTGTTTCTTCTTTACCCGCTTCCATCATTAAGTGTTTTTTGCTCATCTCTTGTCCTTGGTGCTGAGCCCTCAGCTGCTGTTCTCTGTAAAGATAACTGAGACTCATGCTTCACTGATACAAGATGCATAGGTTCCATATTAAAAGTACAAAAGATAAATGGTTTTATATTTTAGGGCAGATAGGTTTAAAAAATTAATCGATGCATTAAAAAAAAAAAAATGGATACATGTGGAATTCAACCCGTATAAAAGTGAAAAGTCAGTCTCAGCAGCCCTGATTCTAGTTTGTCTCCATAGAGGCAACCACTGTTACTAGTTTCCTATGCATTTTCTTAAGTGTTTTTCTGGATGTATTTTATGCAGATACAGGCATATGCCTATATTGTCCACCTTAAAAAGTACACAGCGATAAGAGCACTTTATACGTGCTGTCCTGTCTCTTGCTTTCTTCAGTTAACAACACTTCTCGTGAGTTCTTCCGTATCAGTAGACATAGAACAGCCCTATTTTTTTGAATGACTCCCTGTAAACTATTCCATGAAATGGGAGGACCCTATTTTATGTAACTCTTCCTCTGTTAATTGTTTCCAGTCTCTTGCTTATTACAAATAGTCACAGTAAACATTTAAAAATATTTAACATAAACCATAGTGATGGTTTGTTAGTATTGTTTTTAGGATAAATAGCTAGCAAGTGGAAATACGGAGTACATGCTTTTGACATTTTCTTGTTTATCTTCATTTGGGCAGTATTAAGTCATCCCTTGCTTATGTGTCATCTCTCTCTTGACTTGTAATCCTTTCTTTTTTTTTCCACTCTTGCCTATTTTGGCCTTTTCTTTGTTCTGTAGGAGGAAACATGTTGAATTCCTTATTGGTTTTACTTAGAAAGTAGCTGTCCTGTTGCTTACATCCCCACCCTATTGGAGCTTAGTCAACTTTCTTAGCTTAATTCTTCTGCCTAGATAACTTAGAATTGAGAGAGCAAAGATAAATATGGCTTTTATTATCAAACTCTCCTCTCAGTAAGAAGCTACAAATTGGTAGACATTAAGAGTTCTAAACTGGTTTTGGTGCCCCATTAAATACTGTGTTTTGTTAGCAGGGAGCACTCCCTTAAGTCACATAAGAAGGTAGTGTGCCTTGTAAAATGCTAGGAAATTTGTTCAAAGTTAGGGGCTCTCTGTTAAAAGTGAAGGTTTAGAACCTCTACAACAACACATTTAATTTATTAAGCTTGTCTGGTATATACTGTGCAAAGTCTATACATACAGTTTCTTAAAGCAGGTTCTTCCCTGATCGCTATCAGCCCACATGGTAGGACTCTTAGCCCCTCATTCTCAAATATGTCCTAGGGACTTGTAGAGCAAAGTGGATTTCTTCACTAAATACCTAATCATTGAGTTCACTCTAATTTATGAAAGTTGAACCAGCAAAAGGAACAGAAGTTTTTCAAATTATGGTCCATTTGGGTAGGGTTTACAAATTGAGCAACCTTGCAGTAAGACTTAACATAGACTAATTAGCTTTTTTTCTCCCCATCATTAACTTGTGCTTACACGTGGATTCTCTTGATCGAATAGGAAAGATCAAAGAAAAATGAAAATCTGGATTTCAGAATAATAGTCTCAGGAAGGAGGTGATGGCTCCCATCGAGGGTACTCCCGTTGCTTCTAGAGTCGCTGGTCGTCGTTGGGCTATCTTGGTACACGTTAGTGCATCTTAATTTCGACCCTTTCATCCTTTGCAAGATATCGGTGCCATCAGTTCCCTTGGAAATCTAAAAGATGAGTTTATTTCCTTTCCTTGTTGTCTGCCTCCCCCTGCATCTTCCAAGTTCATACACTTCTTTAGTCTTCGTCAAAGCCGATGTGCTGTATGCTTATGGCAAAGACATGTGGTGTTTAATACAAAGATTAGGATCTGAGGGCCATTGCCAGTGCAGAGAAATGGAGACTAGCAAGATCACATTGGGCAGCGGTTCCAGCGAATGACTTAACTTTACATGACCCTTTGGAATCCCTATTACTTACTGTGCTTTGTTGTTGTTGTTGTTGGGTGCTGTCAAGTTGATTCTGACTTACAGCTTCTCCATGTCATAGACTAGAACTGCGCCATAGAGTTTTCTTAGTGGAAGCAGATTGCCATGTCTTTCTCCCATGGATCTGCTGGGTGAGCTCAAACTGCCAGCCCCTCGGTTAGCAGCCGAAAGCTTAACTGTTGGTGCCACTAGGGCTCCTCCATTGTGCTTTGGGAGTAAGAATATATGCTTTAATGCATTTTTCCTCCTGAGTGAATTTTTTAAATTAAAAATAGACAAAACACTATAGTGAGCAGCCTTATATCTCTTACCTAGATTTGCCCCCCTTCCCTTCTCTCTTTCTTGCCTTCTTCCTCCCTAATTCCCTACTTCCCTCTGTCTCCCCTTTTGCCAAACCATCTGAAATTAGGTTTCAGATATCAGGTCATTCCATTCCTAAGTATTCAGTGTACATCTCCCAGGGATAGTAACGTGGAAGTGAGAATATTTTTGAGGCTACTATCCACCCTGTTACACGGTATTCCTTTTATGGGGCTTCACAGAAGAAATGTTTTTCTTAGGTCTTAATACCAAGTAAAGCTTTTCAGCTTCTGGGCAACAAAGAGTGTATTTCTGTTTTGGATCAGTATTATTTTCCCTGGCTACCAAAAAACAAAAAAACCAAACCTGTTGCCGTCAATTCTGACTCATAGTGACTCTATAGGACAGAGTAGAGCTGTCCCATTGGGTTTCCAAGGAGCACCTAGTGGATTTGAACTGCCAAACTTTTGGTTAGCAACCATAGTTCTTAACCACTACGCCACCAGGGTTTCCACTTAGCTACTAGGACACTAAATTTTCAAAATACATAGGACCCGTTGATAAGCATTGTAACTAACTTTTAGCTCCATTTGACTATTAGACTTCTGTTCTCTGTGACTATCCTTATTCCCCACACATTATTTTTAAACAAAATCCTATCATATGTTTATGCAAAGAGCCCTAGTGACTTTAAGAATGAATTGGTGTATAAAAATTTGTACAAAATGAATCTGAAAGTTCAGTAGGCCCTCAGCTGACCCCTAAGAGGGGAAACGCTGGTAACAGGCTTGTGACATTATGCCTCTTCTTCTGAGATACCAAGACAGAGCAGATGGAATTTCCCAGTTCTACAGCCCAATACTTTCTCTACTCTTTTGAATATGTGGCCTTGATGTCATCTTAAAACCATTCTCATCTTAAGCCTTGGAGAGTATGTCACACTTCAGCTCATACCCACTTCTCAGGGAGGGACCTTGGGCCTCACTTCTCTTAGGCCTGGCCTGATGTGACTTTGGGTACCAGGAACCCCAGATAAGCCATGGGCTTGATCCATGACGGTGGGTGAGAAGGAAGCACCAACTTAATGATTAGGTCTATGAGAACAAAAAGAGCCCGGGTGAGACAATGGTTAAGCTCTTGGTTGCTAACTGAAAGGTTGGCAGTTTGAACCCACCCAGTGGTTCTGCTGGAGAAAGACTTGATCTGCTCCTGTAAAGGTGGTGGTGGTTCCTCGGTCTAATCAGTCCCGAGTCATAGTGACCCCTTGCATAGCAGAACGAAACGTTGCTCGGTTTTGCACTATCCTCACGGTTGTTGCTGTGCTTGAGCCCATTGTTGCAGCCACTGTGTCAGTCCATCTCATTGAGGGTCTTCCTCCTTTCTGCTGACTCTCCACTTTACAAAGTGTTAGGCATTGAATTGTGTCCCCCTAAAATATGTGTCAATTTGGCTAGGCCATGATTCCCAGTACTGTGTGGTTGTCCTCCATTGTGTGATCTGTTGTAATTTTCCTAGGTGTTGTAAATCCTAATCTCTGCCTGTGGTTAGTGGGCAAGATTAGGTTATGCTAAGGAGGATTAGCGTGGGATGGAATACCCTTATTCAGGTCATAGCCCTGATGCGATGTAAAGGGAGTCTATCTGGGGTATGGCCTGCATCACCTTTTCTCTTATAGGAGATAAAAGGAGAGAGAAGTGAGCAAAGAGATAGGAACTTCATGCCACTAAGAAAGAAGCACCAGGAGTGGAGCGTGTCCTTTGGATCTGGGGTCCCTGCACTGATAAGCTTCTAGACCAGGAATAGATTGATGATGAGAACCTTCCCCCAGAACTGATAGAGAGAGAAAGCATTTCCTGGGAGCTGGTGCCCTGTATTCAGACTTTTAATCTCCTAGACTGTGAGAGAATAAATTTCTGTTTGTTAAAGCCATCCACTTGTGGTATTTCTGTTATAGCAGAACTAAATAACTAAGACCCCAAGCATGATGTCCTTTTCTAAAGATTGAGCCCATAAAGGTCACAGCCTAGAAAACCTTGTGGGGCAGTTCTACACTGTCACGTGAGTTGAAATCAACTCGATGGCACCTAACAACAATAACATGAGGACAAAGTGAAAAAAAAAAAAAAAAATCAGTATTGAATGGTACAGGCAGTACATGGCTGTTGGAATCTAAAGCATGGAAATGAGAATTATCTGAGATAGTGGAAGCCTTTGTGGAGATGGTCAGAAGACAGAAGTTTATGGATTTGTCGAGTGACCTGCTGAGCAGGACTAGAAGGCTCAGGTTGGGGAAAGAGGAGATAAAGGGAGTGTGGGAGGGGTCAGACTTTGATCTGCTCTATGCCAGTTTGTAGGAGGGAGCCATCTCTTCTTGATTTTCAACTCGGAATGAGAAGGGATGTCCAAGATCTCCTGAGTTGAATGGGTAGAGACTGGAGCCCTGGTGGTGCAGTGGTTAAGAGCTTGGCTACTAACCAAAAGGTTGACAGTTCAAATCTACCAGCCGCTACTTGGAAACCCTATGGGGCAGTTCTGTTCTGTCCTATAGGGTCACTATGAGTTGGCATCTACTCGACAGCAGTGGACTTGGTTTGACTTTGGAAAGTAGAGACTGGATGGCAGGACATCGAGTTGGTTGACTCACCATGTTTTGTGAACCAGGCACCAGACTAGGTACAGGCAAGATCTCACGTCACCCTCAAAAGAGCCTCTGAAGTAAGCAGTTATCCTCATTTATAGCTGGAAAATGAGGCTCAGGTTAATAAACTGTCCTTACTGGTGGACATGTGCTACCTCTAGAGTCATAGGTAAGTGGAGGCCTCTCTGTAGCTGTTACTCCTTCATCCCTTTTGTTGTTGTTGCTTTTTGTATTCTTTTGAAGTATAACCCATATGCCTATATACTTGTCACATGTGCAGCTTGGTAAAGTTTTACAGATTGAAGGCACTTGTATAACTTCCACTCAGATCAAGAAAGAGAACATTATGAGAATCTTGGACCCCCTTCTGCCTTTTGCCAGTCTCTATCCCCCCAAGGGTAACCATGTCCTAATTTTGAAATCTATTTAATTGGAATTATATAGCATGTACTCTTTACTGTTTGACATCTTTTCTCCATTATGCCTGTTGTTGATCCCTTTGTTTTTGAAATTGGGTCTTAGGTCCAGAAAAACCATTTAAAGTATAGATAGGGCTATAGAATCATCTTAGGGTACAGCTGGTATTTTCAGAACTTATAAATTCGCCACATGTGCTCCATTAGGTGCCATGATAGTTAGCCATGCTTTGAACTTCGGAAGAAAAAGCTATATGGATTTTCAGTTCTTGGTCTAACAAGTCATGTATCTATTAACAGGGAGACACCTTTCAGTATTTCTTCAAAGAATGGAGTAAAAAGCTTTATGCTGTCACAGTTTCAGCTGGAAACGTTTTGTCTTATAGATATAATTTCCTTCCATGCGGTAGCTAGAATAGCTAGAAATGCTTGTTTGTAAATGAAGTTAAATTTGGTTTTTATCAAGTATTAATTTGATATAAATGAAGTTAAAGTTGGTTTTTATCAAAAGCATGTGGGGGATTCTCGATGGTGAAGGAAATTAGAAATTTGTGAAATATCTGTACCTTTCAGCCAGAGGCCACCAGGAACATACCTGTAGTTGAATGAGAGTTTATTACTCATTGTCATGAGGGAGAAAAGTAAGAAGAGTAAGAGGGCTTGGAAAGAACGTATTATAGGATTTGGGCTTTGGTTGTGTAATTTTAGGGAAAATCTAAGGAAGCAGTGATTCCTCTAGACTGGATATTTTCAGAATGTGGGGGCAGTTCTGTGATTGGATACCTCAATAGATTTTATCTATAGGGAAGGCAGATTAGAGGGAGGCTAAACCTATAATTGAAAAAGATGCAGCAGTCGTTCATTTCATCATGGTTGCAAAGTGACCTTGGTTGATGTAGATGTTTTATGAGATTGTTTATGTCCTATAGGAGAACAACATGACTTAGATGTGTCAAATCAGTTTGTAATAACACGGAGACCAGCTGTGAGCATCAAATCAACTCTTAGACATCAGGCTGCCTTTTTTTTTTTTTCCTCAAGGAAAATTTCTAGGTTTTTGTTTTTCATTAATCTATACTATATAAAAAGAACCCTGGTGGCACAATGGTTAAAGCCCTCAACTGCTAACCAGAAGGTCGACGGTTGGAACCCACCAGCTACTCCATGGGAGAAAGATGGGGCAGCCTGCTTCCATAAAGATTACAGACTTGGAAATCCTATGGGGTTGCTAAGACTTGGAATCAACTCAACAGCAGTGGGTTTCGGTTGGTACTTTATAATGTGGGTGTTCTTAAAATAGGATTGATCTTTACTAGATACTTATTCCTTAAGATACTAAATAAATATTCCTAACAGAAAGTATATTCACGGTAAATCCAAAACCAAACCAAAATGTTGCCATTGAGTTGATCCCGAGTCATAGCGACACTGTAGGACAGAGTAGAACTGCCCCACAGAGTTTCCAAGGAGCAGCTGGTGGATTAGGACTGCCAACCTTTTGGTTAGCAGCCAAGTTCTTCAACACTGTACCACCAAGGCTCCATATTCATATTCAGAATATTACCTTTAAATTCTTGTTTTGTGTTGTCTTAAGTGACTGGGGTTGCCCACATGGCACTGGTTTTAGAGGATTTAGGTAACCCTTGTGAAGTCATGTGGATCTTTGGCAATTGTTTAATCACAGTTGACCCTTCTCTTATTACCTATTAAATGAGGGTAATTATAACAGTAACCCACATTTCTTAATGGCCCCTTGTGATGTAATTGATCAGTCTCAAAATAAGATGGTATCTGCTAATTTGTACAGCACCTACTTCTGAAAAGAATTCAAGGTGGTCAGGAAGATTTGCCTTCCTTCTAAAATATCTAGCCACATCTTTTCCTTTCCTCAGTGGCTTGACCTATATGAGTAGTCACAGTTGTCAAATAACTTCTTGACCACAAAGAAAAACATTTTTCCAGAAAGGAGATCTTTATCCAGTAACGCTTCATGTAGAGCTGCCCTATGAAGACACTGAAATACTTCATTATGATTGCTTTTAAAGCACAGTTTGAACAGAAACCTGTTGTACTTTGGTGAGCCCAGTGTTCCATTCGATTGTGAAGACTTAGGGACTTGCACATCTCATTCTGGGCCACTTTAGTCTCCTGACCCTTTTCACATGGGCCAGGAATGGGACTTGACCAGCACAAGCTTTTCTGATTTCCTTGTCCAACAGAACATTTAACCTTCTGATTTCCAGTGCCTCATTTTTGCTACCTCGAATGCTTGTGAATTTACCCTTACCAACAAGCTATAGCTGTGTGTAGCTTCACATCCAGTTTTATAGAATAGAACATGAAAATGGCCAATGAGAATAGTGAGTTTTACCTTGTAATATCCAGCCTGAAAGAAAAGAAAAGAAAAGAAGGGGGGAAAAAAGATGAAGAGGAATCTCGAATCAATTTAATAAAAGTTCAAACCAGTGGAGGTAGGTGAAATAAACAAGGGAGGAGCTAGAAATAGACATATTTTTGCTATTAAGTGTAGTGCTTCTTGTGAATGCTTTGAGGTACCACCTAATTTTATTTATTTATTTATTTTATTATTAACTTTTATTGAGCTTCAAGTGAACGTTTACAAATCAAGTCAGTCTGTCACATATAAGTTAATATACATCTTACTCCTTACTCCCACTTGCTCTCCCCCTAATGAGTCAGCCCTTCCAGTCTCTCCTTTCGTGAGAACTTTGCCAGCCTCCAACTCCCTCTATCCTCCCATCCCCCCTCCAGCCAGGAGATGCCAACACAGTCTCAGGTGTCCACCTGATATAATTATCTCACTCTTCATCAACATCTCTCTCCCACCCACTGTCCAGTCCCTTTCATGTCTGATGAATTGTCTTTGGGGATGGTTCCCGTCCTGTGCCAACAGAAGGTTTGGGGACCATGGCCGCCGGGATTCCTCTAGTCTCAGTCAGACCATTAAGTATGGTCTTTTTATGAGAATTTGGGGTCTGCATCCCACTGATCTCCTGCTCCCTCAGGGGTTCTCTCTTGTGCTCCCTGTCAGGGCAGTCATCGATTGTGGCCGGGCACCAACTAGTTCTTCTGGTCTCAGGATAATGTAGGTCTCTGGTTCATGTGGCCCTTTCTGTCTCTTGGGCTCTTAGTTGTCGTGTGACCTTGGTGTTCTTCATTCTTCTTTGCTCCAGGTGGGTTGAGACCAATTGATGCATCTTAGATGGCCGCTTGTTAGCATTTAAGACCCCAGATGCCACTCTTCAAAGTGGGATGCAGAATGTTTTCATAATAGAATTATTTTACCCGTTGACTTAGAAGTCCCCTTGAACCATGGTTCCCAAACCGCTGCCCTTGCTCTGCTGACCTTTGAAGTATTCAGTTTATCCCGGAAACTTCTTTGCTTTTGGTCCAGTCCAGTTGAGCTGACCTTCCATGTATTGAGTATTGTCCTTCTCTTCACCTAAAGCAGTTCTTATCTACTCTAATTTTATTTTTGACTAAATAGATGGGCATTTATCCCAGCACGATTTATTGAAATGCTTTAAAATAGTATCTAAACAAACAAACAAACAAAAACTAAACCCGTTGCTGTCAAGTTGAAATAGTGGGCACAAATTGTTTTCACCACCCAAAAAAACCCAAACCCCTTTCTGTAGAGTTGATTACGACTTACAGTGACCCTATAGGACAGACTAGAACCACCCCATAGAGTTTCCACAGCTGTAATTTTTACGGAAGCAGACTGCCACATCTTTCTTCCATGGAGCAGCTGGTGGGTTCAAATCGCTAACCTTTGGGTTAGCAGCAGAGTGGTTAACCGCTGTACCACCAGGGCTCCTTCTGTGTCACTCAGAGACCTAAAATGGCATCCAAATTATATAAATGCCCAGATTTAGTTATGAACACTCTTCTGATCTCTTAATCTCTCTGTTCCTTTGTTAATAACTTATTTTGTTTATTGTAACTTTACAATAGGTTTTCATATGACACATTGTCTTTCAAAATCAACTTTCTATTATGATTCTTCTCATAGTACTGTGTCCTTGAAATCCTGCAGGGCCTTTAGGTTGGGAAGAATTCATGTCTTTAAAAACTTTAGTTCCTCTATTTATTAAGGCTCGTTTTTCTTAATTATAATCCTCCAGTAAGTTTTCAAAAGCTATTTTCCTTCATGTAGGATTTACAGGCTTACGATATTTTTTCACTTAGGTACCTTGTTCTTGCCATTGTATAAAGGATTTTTTTTTTCTTTCACTTTCTTATTGTACTTAGGAATTATTTTATATTTTTTAGATATGTTTTGTTTCTTATTACCTTGATGAGGAATTTACTAGTTGGTTCTCTTGTGCTTTCCAGGTAGATGATGTCTGGAATGACAGTTTCATCTCCTCTTTTTCCAACATCTTCCCATCTCTTACCATAGAATCAGGCCATACATCCCACTTAACCTGTTCAGTTATTTGCACCCAGAGAAGAGTGATAATTAAATAGTTTTAGCTCCTCTGCTCCCTCTTATGCCATGTCTGTAGGCTCTGGGGCAGTCTCCCCCTCCCTTAGTTGGCCACATTTGTTTCCTTGTACCTTTCCACTGGAGCCTGTTTTTTACAGACCAGGACTCCCTAACCCTAACCCAACCATATCATAATCAAAGGAGAACTGACTTTATGCCATTTCCCACTTACACGCTGACCTTGGAACCTAACCCTAACATAAGAAACACCTCCCCCATATTTCCTTTCTGTTTATTGTATTACCTAGGACATTCTGTACAGTGTTGAATAATATCGATAATAGCAGATGTCATTCTCTTGTTCCTAATTTTAATGAGAGTGCTTCTAACACTTTGTTCTTAAATATGTTATCTGATAAAAAGCTTTTCGTAGATGCTGGAGTGTAGGATGTTTGCACTTTTTTGTTTTAATATTACAGTTTCTTGAATTTAAGTGATGTAAATGGGCAAGGGGACAAACTATTTGGAAAAAATATTTTCCTAAAAAGTACAGTAAGTATGGTCACCATGAGATTCCAGAATAATTCAAGAAAGAGCCCTTTCTTTTTCATGTATAAATTTATTTTTTAAAGATCCTGTGATTGGTTTGGAGCCATGGTGGCATAGTGGTTAAGAGCTTAGCTGTTAACCAAAAGGTTGGCAGTTCAAATCTACCAGCTGCTGCTTGGAAACTCTATGGGGCGATTATACTCTGTCCTATAGAGTCGCTGTGAGTCGGAATTGACTTGACAGCAATGGGTTTGTTTTTGGGTTATCATTGATTTGGTGCCCTGGTGGTGCAGTGATTAAGAACTCAGCTGCTGACTAAAAGATCGACAGTTCAAATTCACCAGCCACTCCTTGGAAACCCTACGGGACAGTTCTACTCTGTCCTGTAGGGTTGCTATGAGTCAGAATCTACAACGGCAACGGGTTTTGTTTTGTTTTTCTTTTTTTGTATCGTTGGTGTGATGTGTTAGTTGTATTTTTTCTAGTACTTGTTAGATACATTGTTCTTGTTGTGGTTAGCTTCTGTAGCATAGGCCTCTGACTCATGGTGACCCCACATACAATGGAACCAAACGCTGCCCCAATCTTGAGCCATCCTCATGGAGATTGCAGATTGGACCGTTGGTGATTCATAGGGTTTTCTTTTCTTTTTGGTGAAGATACACACAACAAAACACAACCAATTCAACAATTGCCACATAGACAATTCAGTGACATTGGTTACATTAAAGCATGATTGACTGAAACGCTTTAAAATGGTATCTGTCTTGGTTACCTAGTGCTGCTATAACAGAAATAACACAAGTGGGTGGCTTTAACAATCAGAAAATTATTTTCTCACAGTTTAGGAGGCTAGAAATCTGAACTCAAGAGTGTTGGCTCTGGGGGAAGGCTTTCTTTGCCTGTGTGGGAGGAAAGTCCTTGTCTCTTTGAGCTTCTGCTCCTGGGTGACCTGCATGTGGCTTGGCATCTCTCTTTACCCATCTCTGCTAGCTTGCTTGCTTGTTTAATCTCTTTTATATATCAAAAGAGATTGACTTAAAACACACCCTTCACTAATTCTGCCTCATTAATATGACAAAGACATGGGATTAGAACCACAGGCATAACCCAAAAAACCAAACCCACAGCCATTGAGTTGATTCCCACTCATAGCTACGCTCCCTATAGGATGGAATAGGACTGTCCCACAGGATTTCTAAGGCTGTAGTCTTTACAGAAGCAGACTGCCACATCTTTATCCTGTGGAGTGGCTGGTGAGTTTGAACTGCCCACCCTTCAGTTAGCAAAAAAAAAAAAAAAAGAAAAAAACCTGTTGCCGTCAAGTCGATTCCAAGCCACGTTGACCCTATATGACAGAGTTGAACTGCCCCATAGGGTTTCTAAGGAGCTGCTGCTGGATTCAAACTGCTGACCTTTTGGTTAGTGGCCACAGTGTTTAACCACTGTGCCAGTAGGGCTCTACAGGCACAGAGATTAGGAATTACAGCACATAATTTTGGGGGACACAGTTCAATCCATAACAGCATCTGAATCGAAAAAACAAAAACAAAAACCAAACCCTTTGTTCTCTATCCTTTTCCAGATTATTTTATCACCAATAACACAAACTCATTGCTCCCTCACCTTCTTATCTAACTCATCTAACCTTTTAAGTTGCTGTTGTCAGTTTGATCACATATAGATAGTTCTTGTTTTATTTTGTTTGCTGTCAAAACTGAGCAAAATTTTGTCAGATGTTTTGCATCTGTTGAGATGATCGTATTTTAAAAATCCCCATGTAATGAAATGCAGTAATAGATTTTCTAAAGTTGAGCCATCCACTTATTCCTGAGATAAACTCTATTAAGGATACTTTTTTAATACACCACTGCTTTCATTCTGCAGATATTTTATTCAGGATTTCTATACATTTATTAAAAGTGTCCATTGGCTTTTGTGTTGTACTGTTTTGGAACTAGAGTTACTTCTGGGTAGCTTTCTTTCATTTTTATTAACAGATATCGGTTTATACAGCATGGTCAAAAAAACCCTCCATTGCCATTGAATTGATTCTGACTCATAGTAACCCTATAGTACAGAGGAGAGCTGCCTCGTAGAGCTTCCAAGGAGTAGCTGGTGGATTCAAACTGCTGATCATTTGGTTAGCAGCCAAGCTTTTAACCACTGCCCCACCAGGGCTCCATATAACATGGTAGTTATCTTCATCCTAAAAAAGTTTGGTGGAACTTGCCTGTAAAAACCATTTGGGGCTGGTATCTTTTCTAAGGAGCTTTTTGCAAATGTCAGAAACTTCCATGGTGAGGGAATAGTGGTGGCAATCTATTTAGTGAGGCAGCTGGACATGCAGTGCATCAATGGTGACACGTGCGTATACATACATGTCTGTGCATGCACGTTGTACGTACACACACACACACGGGATTGCGAAATTGATTGCTACCCAAGATTTATCAAATGTTATTTTTTTCGGATTACAGAATTTAGTATTTTGGTGGGAGTATATAGTACCATGTTACATCCCATTAGCAATGTCCTTTGCATGGTATCATCAAACACATTTAGAATGCCGTGTTGCCAAGGCTTGGGATGGTCAGAGCTTTTGCCATGGTCAGTTTCAACCAGTTTGGTACCCGTCGTCTTAACAACATTGAATTGAGTATAGGAGTGTCTGTCCTGACAGGATCTTTGTCTTCCTGAACAACTATGCTTTCTGCAAAAAATCATACACTAAAAATATTAGGGCTTAAGGAACAATAGGACTTGGGTAAACCACTCACTCCAGCAACGCGATGCTGTAACTAGAGCTTTAGCCGCCCAGTTTTTGGTGTCTTGGGAGATGGCTTAGACAGCTCAGGCGGGCAGCTCAGCATGGTTGGAAGCTGTCTCAAGATATTAAAAATGCTCAACAAGAGGGCATTGAGTCAAGATAGAGCGTTGGGATGTTGGGAGTGCAGCCTTCTAGAAGCCAAGTGCAAGACTGTTCAAGTACCTCACAGAACAGACTCTAGAGGTCTCACTGAATTGGAGTGGGGAGAAGGAATTAGCATATAGGACATCAGGAAGAAAAGTGCTACAATAGATTTCTGTTAGCTGCTACTGAGTCGGCCCGCACACATGGTGACCCCGTGCACAACTGAACAAAATGCCACCCTGTCCTGGGCCATCACCATGATTGATTATGGATTGAACAATTGTGATCCATAGAGTTATCATTGTCTGATTTTCAGAAGTAGATTGCCAGGCCTTTCTTTTTAGTCCATCCTAGTCTGAAAACTTCACTACAACCTGTTCAGTGTCATGGCCACACACAAGCCCCCACTGACAGATGGGTGGTGGCTACACAGGAGGTGCGTTGGCCAGTAATCAAACCCAGGTCTCCCGAAGGGAAGGTGAGAGTTCTGTCACTGAACCACCAGTGTCTACCCAGACCGGTACAGACCAAAGCAAACTTTTTACTTTGATGTGTAACTTGGAGTTGGTGAGTAATTTTCAACAGATCGGCAACATTCAAATGAAGTGCTAATGCATGAAGTGCCTGCTGTGTGCCAGAGGTGGGAAGATAGAACAGTCTTTGTCCTTGACATTTACCTAGATGAGAATCTTTCATGCTGTGAACCCCCCTTTTTACCCCTGCATGTTCTTCCTCATCTGTCAAAAAAAGCTTGTCCTTCCCACACCTTACCTGGTTCATTCACCAAGGAGCAGCCCCAGCCATCTCTAGAGGAGCAGATCTCAGCCAGACTTTACTTTTTTTTTTTTTTGCCATCGAGTCAATTCTGACTCATGGTGACCCTATAGCACAGAATAGAACTGCCCCATAGAGCTTCCCAAGGACCGGCTGGTAGATTCGAACTGCCGACCTTTTTGATTAGCAGCCAGAGCTCTTAACCACTACGCCACCAGGTTGAACGAAACCCATTGCTGCTGAGTTGATTCCGACTCACAGTGACCCTGTAGTCATTTCTGTTGCATCTGAGGGCTGGTATGAATCCTTAGAGGAGGTAAAATTGGGATCACGTTGTGATTCCTAGGCTGCTGGCTCCTAGTGGACACACAGCATGACAATTTTCATTCGGTCTTAAGTATACCGGTACCCACTGCCATTGACCTAGCGACCCTACAGGACAGAGTAGAACTGCCCCATAGGGTTTCCAGGGAGCAGCTGGTAGTTTTGAATTGCTGGCCTTTTGGTTAGCAGCCAAGCCCTTAACCACTGTGCCACCAGGACTCCAGACTTCAGTATGATAAAACTAATGACAGTGGTGTTAAATATGGCAGCATATTATTCCACTGTGATCAATTTTATCATATCATGACATCATGATAAAGCATCGTTTATTTTATCACACTCTGTATTAATTTTCTGCTGCGATTGTAAAAAGTCGCCACAAACTTAATGGCTTAAAACAAGACAAATTTCTTATCTTACAGGTTTGGAAGTTAGAAGCCCAACAGGTGTCTCACTGGGCTAAAATCAAGGTGTTGGCAGGGCTGCATTTCTTTTGGGAAGCTCTAGAGGAGAATTCATTTCCTTGCTTTTTCCAGCTTCTAGAAACCACCCATATTCCTTGGCTGGTGACCCCTCCTTATTCATCTTCCAAGCCAGCGATGGAGTGTTTCTCAAATGACGTCACTCTAATCTCCTCTCTGCCTCCTTTTCGCACTTTAAAGGACACCTGTTATTATATTGGGCCCACAAGGATAGTCCAGGATAATTCTGTTTTAAGGTTAGGTGATTAAATACCAGCCTTAATTCCATCTGCAAATTTAATTCCTCTTTGCCATATAACCTTTCATATTCCCAGGTTCTGGAGATTAGGATGTAGACATCTTCGGAGGGGGGCCATCCATTGTTGGATCAGTTGCTTGTTTGCATTCATATATATGGAAGCCATCTGGCTTGGTCATCTAGTGCTGCTTTAACAGAAACACAAGTGGATGGCTTTAACAAAGAGAAAGTTATTTCCTCACAGTAAAGTAGGTCAAAAGTCCAAATTCAGGGCGTCAGCTCCAGGGGAAGGCCTTCTTTCTCTGTAGGCTCTGGAGGAAGGTCCTTGTCCTTAATCTTCCCCAGGTCAAGGAGCTTCTCAGACTTTGCTCCCTGTGCTGTTTTCTTGGTGGTATGAGGTCCCCTCCCCGAGGCTAGCTTCCATTTCCTTTTATCTCTTGAGAGATACAGGTAGTACAGGCCACGCCCCAGGGAAACTCCCTTTACATTGGATCAGGGATGTGACCTGGTAAGGGTGTTACAATTTCACCATAACACTCTTTTAACATAAAATTACAATCACAAAATGGGGGACAGCCACAGAATACTGGGAATTATGGCCTAACCAAGTTGATACACATTTTTGGGGGGACATAATTCAATCCATGGCATTCCAAGCTTGTTTGCATTCATATATATGGATGCCATCTAAGTGAACACCTTCATACATCAATCTCTGTATCTCTGATTAATCTGCCGGCCACCTCTCTGTAACTGGAATGTGTCAAAGTGATCATTTAAAGGCCTTTGATAAAGTTATCAAATTACTGAAAATCCAGTCTTAGTTGCATAGGAGAGTAGAAGTCAAGTTTAGTGCCATAGAGAAAATTTCAGAACCAGGATGAGGCCAATTTCTCCCCTGTTGCATTCCTGTTGGAATGTAAGGTCCTGTCTGACGTTATACTTCTGTTGTATCCGTTGTGCCTTCTGGTGTATGTAACACACATAGGAGCTTATTGGTATGTGTCTGCCGGGTAAACGAGGGAGGCAACGAGTATACATGCATGTGCAAACTTGCTCTTTTGCTTTCTCTTTCCCCGCCATTGAATTGTTCTTTCACTTTGATTCGTTGCCAGTATTAGATATCAGTAGATCTGTCTGAATTATGAACCATAGTTAATTTTGCAGCGTTTTGGTTGTTGACAGCAGTTTTGTATCTAAGTGTAATAGTGCCTCCACCTCATTGAAATGGAGGCTGTTGATTCTCCTGTAAAGCATTTAAGATGTAGTTAGATGATTTGGGCTGTTCTGTTTTGCTAATTTTAAAGGCTAAATATGTCCTGCGTTTGCACTCTCTGAATTCTTCTTTCTCCTTCTTCCCTCTTCTATTTTTATAGGCAGTTTATTACAAGATCTTTATAAGATTATGTAAATACCAGTTGCCAGAGAACCAAGGATGAAACTTGGAGTTACTTTGAATTGCAGAATAAAATGATCCGGATCCCTGGGGCTGGATGTGTCTTAGCATTAAGTTTTTCTGGCAGGTGGGTAGGTGGGGGTATGGAAAGGTAATCCTGAACGTATACCACATACTGTATGGCACCGTCCGTGGGTTGGAACTGCAGGTCATCATCAAACACATCAGTATTTCTGCAGCAAAACGGGTGAACGGTCACACTCAGTATGACAGCACAGTTGCAAACAGCCGCATGGCCATTCAGGTCAGGCTTTGCCACCAAATGAAGGCAGGTCAGGTTGGCTTCGTTTCCTACCAAATATTGCAGCTTTTGATTTTCAGAGTTTCCTGGAATTGTATTTAAAGGATTGAGGGTCTGTGCTAGATTTTGACTTGAATCCGTAACAGTGGGTTAGCAAGCTTTCTTGGAAGTTCTTGCAGGGGAGAGTTACTACTTAAGTACTATCCAGGGTAGGTGGTTTTTGTTTTTTCTTTTCCCTGCCGGAGAAGCTTATCCTCTTTGACCAGACTCACCCCTGGGTATCAGGGAGGTGATGTATTTTGACCACTATATTCTCACGTCCAACTGGAATAGAAACTTTATGCAGAAAGTTAAACCCTTGCTAGAAATTAAACCTTCCCTCATTCAACCCCTTCTCCCTCACTGAAAAACAGAAAACCACCATGCCTCAAAAACCCCCAAATCACAAAGGTACCCTTAGAGTTTAGCCAAAGCATTGTGCCTTTTACCTCTTCAGAGGGAATGCTTCCACAGAAGGTGTTCAGAAGCCAACCCCTTAGACATCCTTGCATGAGCAGGCAGACAATGAGCAGGAAATAAATTGGCTACTGCTTTTCTCATCTGCAACTGCACAAGAAACAGACATGACTTTGTAGCTGCAGATTTAGGAAGGTGTTTGCTTAAATCCCCGTGTCTTAGCTGAATATTGATACCCACCCAAGGTTGGAGCGTGGGCTGGAAGGAGCATCCAGCTAGTACAGCAGAAAACATTGTTCAGGCATATTTGTTTTAACAATTCTTATAGCAGAAGCGTTGGCAACAACTCGAATGTCAGGCAGTAGGGAAATTGTATGGCACGTTAATAAGATAGGATATATGTAACGTCAAAAATTATTGAGAGATCCTGAAGTCCACATTTCAGCCAAAGATTAGATGAGCCTATAAAAGAAACAGTAACATACACTGGGAACATGCTTCTTATTCTTAGCTCAGTCAAGTATATGAGACCAAGACCAAAAGCAAAGATGAGAAGGCAGGAAGGGACTGGAAACCTGGACTAATAGACACAGAGAACCTGGGGTGGAAAGAGAAAGGATGCTGACACATTGTGGGGATTGCAACCAATGTCACAAAACAATTTGTGTATAAATTTTTAAATGAGAAACTGATTTGCACTATAAGCTTTCACCTAAAGCACAATAAAATTTTAAAAAATTGTGGGAAGAATGTTTAGTCAAAAGAGAATATGTACAATGAAAGTGGGGAGAAGGAATAAGGTGTGCGTACAATGTGAACCAGTTTTGTTAAATGTATTAAAAAGCGTAGAGTTTGGAAGGGGATGGATAACAGTGTTAGTAGTGCTTTTCATAGGAGATTATTTAATTTCTTTAGACTTAAGAGTTTTCTAGTTTTTTTGTAATCCTTCTTTTTTTCCCCTTTCTTCCCCTTTAAATCCCTTGATCCCAGGGGCCTTTCGCTTTTGGAGGAGAATTTGTATTCTCTTATATTTTTTTTTATATTTAATCAGAGTGCTGTCCTCTTTCTGCCATTTAGCAACTGAGGATTTTGGGAATACTTCCCATGGGAGTTGCTATTCAAAGCAGACCCTCCCCTTACTCTCCCCACCTCCCCGCCAAAAGCAGGCTGATATTGTGGAAAGAACATGGAATAAACTGAACGGAATATTTGAGTTTTAATTCCTAGCTCCCCACTGGCTGGCCATCTTTCTTGGCCTTAGTTTCCACTGATAATGACAGGGCTTGCCCTTGAGTATGTGACTGATCTTTATCAGCCTCTGTGCCATAAGGGACTTTAGATTCTCTGACAGTTTACAGAGGCTTAGTGAGGAAGGTATCTTGCTGAGGTTAATTAGGAGTTAACAGCAAAGTCAGGCCTACAGCTAAGGTTAGTTGATTGCTAGTGTAGTGCCTTTTCATCTGCCCCTGCCTTTTCTTCTGGCTAACCTAGGAACCACGGGGCCATACCCCTCAGATCTGATCCAGTGGGTCAGGGGGTAGGGTCTGGGCAGTATATAGTTTTTTTTTTTTTTTTTTTAAGTGAGTGTTAAAAATCCATTGCCATTGGGTTGATTCCAACTCATCGCGACCCTACAGGACAGAGTAGAACTTCTCCGTAGGGTTTCAAAGGAGCAGCTGGTGGATTTGAACTGCCAGACTTTTGGGTTAGTGGCTGAGCTCTTTACCACTGCACCACCAGGGCTCCAAATGAATGTTCAAAAAAAAAAAAAAAAAACAAACCTGTTGCTGTTGAGTCGATTCTGACTCATAGCGACCCTATAGGACAGAGTAGAACTGCCCAATAGAGTTACCAAGGGTTGCCTGGTGGATTCCAACTGCCGACCTTTTGGTTGTCAGCCGTAGCACTTAACCACTGTACCACCAGGGTTCAGTCCGGATATTAAGATTTGGGACTCCATTGCCTGTAAAGTAGTTCCTCCCAGATTTGTGTTTGTGTGTGTGTGTACATATAAACACAAGGTGAATATTCATTTTTATGGTATTTTGAGTGTTCAGTATGTACGATGTTCTTAACCTTGGGGATGTTGTGTAAAATTATGTCTCTCCAGAGGCATTGTTGTATTTCCTGGGCACAGTTCTAGTAAGTTTTTTATGTTCAGAATTGTTTGTTTATGTAATATTTTTATATAACATAATGGACTATTGTTTATAATTTGTAATACTTATTAGTATATGAATGTTTTATTTCTGTGCTCTCATTAAATAACACTTTACTCATGGGATCATAATGCATGTTCTCTCTAGCATTTTGTCTTTTTAATTTTATGTATCTTGGGGAGTTTTTCATTTCTAAACTTGGCTCTGTCTCTTCTCTCATACCGATGAGTTTTCACTTCAGAAACTGTGTTAGGGTAGAGGTTAAACCTCTGAAACAGAGACTCAGAAGTATAGTGACTTGAGTTGATGTTGCTCTCACCTGCAGGTCCAGAGGAAGGTGGGTGGTCCAGGGTAGGTGGGGATTTTTCTCCGTGAGGTTACTCACTGGCCTAGGGACTTCTTATCTCATTGCATATCTTGTGGGGCGTTAGGCTTGCCTGCGTGGTGGAAACGGGCTCATAACTGCCAGTTCTGATTCCAGTTTGTGGGAAGGGCAACAGGTATGGATGGCAACTGTTTCCTTCTTAATGATGTGACTCCAGAATTGGATGCTGCTACTTCCACTCTCAACTTATTGTCCAGAAATTAGCTCCCTGGCCTGACCTAGATTTTACGGAGGCTGGGGAGTCATGCATCCAGTTATAATGGGAGAGGGTCCTATTATCAAATGGAAGAAGAAGGAAGTTAACGCTGAGGGTTAGCGTCTCAGGCTGAGTTCTTTAGAGAAGCAAAACTAGTGAAGTGTGTATATATGTGTGTGTGCATGTATGTATATATGTATGCGTGTATCTATGTATGTGTGTGTGTATGTGTATATATATATATATAATGTATGTAAAGGTAGAGAGAGAGGTGGATTTATCTCAAGGAAATGGGTCACGTGGTCGTAGAGGCTGGAAAGTCCTAAGTCTGTGGGTCAGGCATCAGGCTGGAGGCTACCCCTAACTCATGTAGCCACAGGGGCTGACAAATCCAAGATCAGCAGGTCAAATGGCAGGCTGCTGGCTCATGGGCTGCAGAGGCTAAAAAACTCAAGATTGGCAGGTAAGACAGCAGGCTGCTAGCTCAAGTTCCTCGAACTGGAGGTCAGATGATGATGAGCCAAATGCAGGATCCAGAGCACAGCAAAAGCCGAGAGCTTTACCAGAAATTTCATATATATTGGATACAAGCCACACTCCCAAGGAAACTCCTTTTTAACTGATTGGCTTCTCATAGCACATCTTGTCATGGAGGTGATTACATTATATCAGATCCCATCATGGAGGTGATTACATCATTATACGTAACTGCCAAACTACATCATAACTGCCAAAGCACTGAGAATTGTGGCCCAGCCAAGTTGACACACAACCTTAACCCACAGTTGGTCACTTGAATGGGCTGCTGTATACATTGTAAATAGTGGTGATAGGGTGGAAAAGTGGAAGAGTTAGGTCTCCTAAGTACAGGGCTCATGCTTTGGTATTGACAACATCTGTGAAAGCAATTATGGGGATGTGGAAGGCTATAAAGAGCTGGAATACTAGACTGTGAGTTCCTCCAAGAGTAGGAATAGTAGCTGACTTAGTACTTGAATGACAGCCCTACAGCTAAGTAACAGAAGAGTAGGGAGAAAAGATTAAGAGATTGAGAGGCTTTTCCCACATCTTAGCAAGTGTCCATTTGTTCAACCAATATTTGAGCACTTACCATATGCCAGGCACAGTTCTAGGCTCTGAAGCTACACTAGCCCTGCCTCATGGAGCCCACGTTATGATGTGGAGTGGCAAGGAGACAAATAAAGAAGTAAATCTGGTGGTAGTGAAGGAAGCAATGTAATGGGGTGGCAAATGAGGCGGGGCTGACTTTATATTTGGTGGCAGGGGCAGCTCAGAATTGGAGTACCAAAAGGGAAGTACAAGCTCACCATTCTCAAGTTGAAAGAGCTGAAGAAAACAAAGCGTCAAGTTGCAGTATTGAAGAATTCTACAGGGAAAACGTGGAACGACACAGGAAACATAAAAAAACAGATGAAAACAATACACAGAGTCACTGTACCAAAAAGAATTAGTTGATGTTCAGCCATTTCAGGAGGAAGCATATGATCAAGAACTGATGGTATTAAAGGAAGAAGTCCAAGCTGCATTGACGGGAATGAAAATTGACAGAATACCAACTGAGATGTTCCAACAAATGAATGTAGCGCTGGAGGTGCTCACTTGACTATGTCAAGAAGTTTGGAAGACAGCTTCCTGGACAGCTGACTGGAACAGATCCATATTTGTGCCCATTCTAAAGAAAGGTCAACCAAACAGAACGCAGAATTATTGAACGATTATCATTGATATCACACATAAGTAAAATTTTAATGATGATCAGTCAAAATTGGTTACAGCAGTACATTGACAAGGAACTGCCAGAAATTCAATCCAGATTCAGAAGAGGACGTGGAGCAACGGATATCATTGCTGATGTCAGATAGATCTTGGCTGAAAGCAGATCATACCAGAAAGATGTTTACCTGTGATTTATTGACTGTGTGGATCATAACAAATTATAGATAACATTGCAAAAAATGGAAATTCCAGAACCCTTAATTGTATTCATGAGGAACTACAGCCTAAAGTATGGATTGCACTTCAACATAAAGAAAACAAAAATTCTCACAACTAGTCTCCTAAGCAAAGTCATGATAAACAGAGAAAAGATTGAAGTTGTCAAGGATTTCATTTTACTTGAATCCACAACCAGCGCCCATGGAAGCAGCAGTCAGGAAATCAAATGACGTGTTGCATTGGGCAAATCTGCAAAAGACCTCGTTAAAGTGTTAAAAAGCAAAGATGTCACTTTGAGGACTAAGGTGCGCCTGACACAAGCCATGGTATTTTCAATAGCCTTATATGCATACAGAAGCTGGACAGAGAATAAGGATGACTGAAGAAGAATTGATGAACCTAAAAACAACATGCTTGAGTTGCCTTTGTGATCTCCAGTTGGAGATGGAAGGTAGGCAGTTGATTAAGAGTGTGGAGATCAGGGGAGTGGTCAGGGTGAGGTTGGAGAGAGAAAGCCTTGGCTTGAGATCTTTCTGACTAAATTGTTTGATGTCCTATTTAATCTCCTTGCTTGTACCACTACACTGAGATCTTTGGGCCATGACAAGTACAGGGTGTGCTGTCTTCTCTGACTTCCCTTGGCTTTTGAGAGATACATGAAAGGGTATTCGTTTTTAGATATGTGGGGTGTGACTTTTCTTATCCTGCTATTTCTTTATCGTATTGAATCCATATCCTTACTGGCCTGCTTGTGGCAGGCCTGCCCCTTGGGCCTCTCTGGCACATCTCCCCGCACTCTCAACAGATACATCTTTAAGTCAGTATCTGAAAGAGGAAGGGAGAAGAGCATGTGAAGTGAAATGAAATTACCAGAGCATGCTGTCAACACACAGGAGCACCAAATACGGTGATGTGTATGCTATCAGGAAATATAAGTTCTCTACTTGCAGTTTTAGTCGCAGTAGCAAAATGTGGCTCTTTTGCAGTTCCTAAAGATTACCTGTCAGTCACCCAGTGTTAGTTATTCTTGGTTTGGAAAAACAATTACAGGGTGTCTCTTCCCAACAATGAGCTGCTTTGTGATGCTCAGGTACAATGAGGCATAAATAACCTTGGCTTTAGTTGTGAGATTAGTGGATGCTGGCTTCTAGAGCATGATGCAGTACCCTTTGGCCCAGCATTACCGGAATGTTGAATGTAGGCTATATATAGAAAGACTAGGAGCTTTAGAGTCAGTCCAGGGTTTAGGTTAGAACTATAGTCCTGATACTTAGTAGCTTTGAGTCTTTGGACAAGCTGCTTGGCCTCTCTGAGCCCTTGTTTTCCCAGGTATGATGTGGGTGGGGCTGTGTATGGAGGCAGTGTATGAATTAAATGAGATGTATGCATGAGCCTGCCCATAGTGTCCTATGTATAATTGATACTTAAACATGGGCTGCCAATATTATTATAGGAATGGGCTCCATAGAGTTAAAAATGTGTGTGTGTGTGTTGTTGTTAGCTGCTGTTGAGTTGACCCCCAACTCATGACAACCCCTGACTCATGGCAGCCCCATGTGTGTCTGAGTAAAACTGTACTCCCTACAGCTTTCAGTGGCTGGTTTTTCAGGAGTAGATTGCCAGACCTTTCCTCACAGGTGCCTCTGGGTGGACTCCAGCCACCAAACTTTTGATTAACAGCTGAACGTATTAATACGTGCACCACCCAAGGGGATGTGTCTGTATTTGTGTAAGATTATGCTAGATACTTATTTAGCACATGTTTGAGTGCTTATGTACCAAACCCCAGGCCTTAAGTAGCGTGCTATCTTTCTTTTATTGCTGTCATGGATAAAATACTTAGCCTTTTCTTCTGAGTAGCTTAATCCCATTTTAAATCCCTTTATTCTTTAGGTTATGTTATGGAGCCAAGACCATTCCAAGGCCAATTACAAAGCATATGGATTAAGGATGTTGCTTTCCTTTAATTCCTAGGAAGATTATATACCCCTTCAGGGCAGGAACCATATCTGCGTTATTCTTTGCCATATTCACACAGCACTTGCCATGCAGGAGATGCTCGCTCCATCATATGTGTTGAATTACATTTTAAAAACCTGGTAGGTTCTTTTTCTACTTGCCAGCTCTTCTGATTGGGAACTTTTTATTGAAGAAGAGGTGTAGGCGGGGTTGCCTACTGCAGGTAGGGTTAAGGCTTACCACCTCTGCCCATGTCAGAGCAGTGCAAACATGTTTAGAATAACAGGGTTCCTGGTGTAGGGAGGAGCCCTGGTGGCATAATAGTTAAGACCTTGGCTGCTAACCAAAAGGTCGGCAGTTTGAATCCACCAGCTGCTCCTTGGAAACCTCTTGGGGCAACTCTACTGTTTTGTAGGGTCACTGTGAGTTGGAATTGATTCAGCAGTGATGGGTTCGGTGTAGGGGAGCTTTGTGTTGGGTACGTGGCGAATGGTTCACGGCCAGTATTCAGTCTGAAATAATATTCATTTGCAATCAATTTTCCCTCCCAGGTGAAATTGACTGCCAATGAGTTTTATTCTTTGCTCAAATTTTTTTGTTGTTGTCTTTGTTGCTGTTTTTAATTTTCTTTAAGACTTTTCTGACCTTGGGAATGTAAGCTTGTGGGTGGGTGGGAGGTGTTGGAGGAGAGATGGATTTCTCAGTCTTTTTTTCAGCTATAATTGGCCTTACTTCCTGTTTCCACAGAGTTCACCTTACCCCAGAGCTCCCTCTGTTGATTGTTTGGAGTAGGAGGTACTTGACTAACTCCTTTTCTAGTCACAGGTGGCAACTAAGTAATAATTACGTCACATCTCCCAAGCATATAAAGCTGTAACCAGTTCATATCCCTGTTCCCCAGCCTCAGTCACTGCCGTAGCACCTCAGGGGTAGGTCTCCCGGAGAAGGGAGAGTTGAAGAAGTTGTGGCATTGCTGGTTTTCTCGTGAATAACTGAAGGAGGCCTCAGCCATAGGAGCACGTCTAAGAGTAATGAATAATTTCCCATAGTGGCATTGTTGTCTGAGCCAAAATATGATTTGGGGACAGTAATTGATCAATCTAAAGATCTTGGATTTAAGTTCATCGATGGTGTCAATCATAAATCACAGTCACTGATATGGTCATTTCTCCCTTTCTGTTTAGACATCTAGTTTGTGACACTTATTTGTACAAATGTGTGGTTTGTGACTCTGTGAGGCACAGACCTTGGACCCCCATACACAGGGAGTGTAATTTTGTCTAACGTCTTTATACAGTAAAACCTGTGAAAGCTGGAATGTATGTAAGGCAGAAACCTGTCAGAGAAGGAAAACTCAAATTATTTTCCATTAATCGAGAGCGATACAAAAGTGGTAAGACTGTACCCTCTCAAAGCCAGAAAACTTGTGAGCCTGGGAAAAACAAGGCAGTCCCATTGAGTTCCAGCTCTCACAGGTTTCACTTCTAGGTCTGGGGAAGATTGCCCATGATAATGCTGCAGGACCAGTTCCTGTGTTTGTAATTGGGAAAATGGTTTGTTACTCCACACTGAGGCTCTTCCATTTCAAGTGCTGTCAACAAGAGAGAATGAATATTTGCAGTATGAATATATCATGTAAGATTAAAACAAAAATTCTTCCGATTATACTTAATTTGGTTGTTAACTTACACCTGACCTAACGTGCTAACCAAATTCTGCAGTTGTTCCTCTCCCTTGCTGATAAGTTACTGAAAAGCCTTGAGAGATTTTAGAAAATCTGTGCCTTCAAAAGAAGGGAAGATGTGTAGAAAATGGAAGTGTCCTGGTTGAGTGTGGTAGACTGAAAATTATGGGCACAATATTTTACTGCTCTTCCATCAAGAGGAAGCCCTGGTGGCATAGTGGTTAAGAGCTACGGCTGCTAATCAAAGGAGTTGGCAGTTCGAATCTACCAGGCATTCCTTGGAAACCATATGGGGCAACTCTACTCTGTCCTGTAGGGTCGCTATGAGTTGGAATTGACTTGGTGGCAATGGGAATGGGTTTGGGTTTGGTTTGGTCCCATCAAGAAGGGGAGTCTATTTCCTATTCGTGATCTGGGATATTCTGGCTCAGCTGTCCCTTCAGCCGAATGCAGACATACGCGTAAGCCAAGTGAAACTAGCGGAGGACTTGCCCACCAACACCATACCCCTCTTGGTACATACCTTGTGCTTCCTGCATCTATAGATTCATGTCTTGCATTAGTTCTGAGAAATTTTCAGCCATCGCCTCAATATTCTCATCCTCTTTTTCCTCTTTAGTATATTTCATAGTCTTTAGTTAGATGTGGTTTTGTTTTTCCTTCCTGTATCTTTTGGTACCTTTCACATTTTCTGTCTTCTTGTTTCTTTGTGCCACATTTTTGGGATTATTTCTTAGGTCTTCCAGTTCTTTAAATTGCTGTTGAGCTGTGTTGAATTTGCTGTCTAAATCCAAAATGCAAGATGGACTTAAAGATGTTTTTCGAAAAGTTCTATTTTCTTTTTCAAACTACCTGATTTTTTTTTTTGTCTTTTCTCCTAGTCCACTGTATTGAATTTCCTTAAATACTTTATATAAAGTTATTTTTATAGCTTATGAGAATTTGAATATTGAAGTCTTTGTGGGGTGTGAGGGTAGGGTAGTGTATGTGTGTGGGATCCTAAATAGATTTTTACTTCTGATGACTTACTCATAGTAGTTTATGTCCTTGTGTGTGTGATATTTGGGAGCTCAACAGGGCTTCTCTACTTTATATATACACATTCAGCTTTGGATTTCACTTAACCATTGTTGCTGGATATACTTTTATGTCAGTATGTTGGAACAATATTCTTTTTCATGATTCCACTATATTTCTTTTTGTGGATACACCATAATTTTGTCCTTTTCCCCTTTTTGTTAATTGAAGGAAGACAACAGAAGTCTTCATTGTATTTTCATTAATCAACCCGTTCCCCCTCCCCAGCCCTTCTTGTAGGTATCTCTTGAGTTCTTAATCATGCAAGGCAGTGTGATGATACACTTTATATGAATTATTTCAATTTTTCCTCACAACCAACCCAGAGGAAGGTGCCATTATTTTCATTTACAGAGGAGCAAATGGCGGCATAGAGGTCACATGACTCTCCTGGGATCACACAGCAGAGGCAGGAACAACCACACTGTAAACCAGGCAGTCTGAGTCTAGAGCCTGGCAGTGTGTATGAACATCCCCTGAGCCAGCACTATTCAAAGTGTGGCCTGCGGACCAGCAAGTGAACTCTTTGTCACCTATGCACAATAAGTTCATAAATCAAGCATGAGTTACACAAACTTCTGTGGCAAATTCACATTGCTCTAAATCCAAACAAGTGACCAGTGGACTTGCCTTCTTGATCCAGGTATGGACCAGATTGGGTGTTGAATTCATGTGGTGAGATGTGTACGTGGAGCTATGTACTAACCGTGTGTAACAGGAAATGCACAGAAGGACATCTGTGGGCCCACAGCAGACTAGTGGCGGGGCGGGGAGGGGGGAGGCGGGCATTAACTAATCTTTGCCTAAAGATGGTTTCAGAGGCACTGAAGGGGCTTCAGGCATCACATGACTGATAAACCTTAGTAACTGTCAGGGTCCTTTGGAGCCTCAAGTTTTGGAGCTCTTCATGTCCCGGAACTCACCGTAGTGCTGCTTTCTCCTTGCCCAGCACTCCTGTAACAAGGGCCTAGGCATAGCATCGGGGGAGGAGCAGCACAGTTGTGAGGCCTAACTGATGATTCCTGCCCCTTATCTTTATGTACTTACTGATGTGCTGGCGATACTGGAATGAGATAAATAAGATACATGCTTTAATTTATCGACAATTGCTTTTACTGTAAGCTGTTGTGCAGTATATGGCGGAAGCACAAAATAGCCTAGTGCTTCTCTAGACTAAATAGAGAATTGTAATACTCAGGCGTCTAACTGAAATTGTCTCCTTAAAAGTTCTTCTAATAGAGAAACAGAGGTATATATGGGCTTGTCTTCTGTGTCATCTGCCCCCCGTCTGTGTTGTAAACCTGTTGCTGTTGAGTTGACACTGACTCATGGCTACCCTATAGGACAGAGTAGAACTGCTCCATAGGGTTTCCAAGGCTTTAATTTTTTTGGAAGCAGACTACCACATCTTTCTCCCATGGAGTGGCTGGTGGGTTCAAACCAATGATATTTGGGTTAGCAGCTGAACCTGAGCATTTAACCACTCCGCCACCAGGGCTAATATGCCCATCCATTGCCATCAAGCCTATTTCTGATTCATAGCGACCCCATAGGGGTTCGTTGGTTAGCAACAGAGCTCTTAACCACTGCGCCAGCGGGGCTCCTTACTCCTGTAGTAGTGTTTTAAGGTGCCATCAAGTTGGTTCCCAACCACAATGACTCTACGTACAATAGCACAAAACACTGTCTGGTCCTGTACCATCTTCACAGTCGTTGCTATATTTGAGTCCATTGTTGCAGCCACTGTGTCAGTCCATCTTATTAAGGGTCTTTCTCTTTTTTGCTGACCCTCTTACTTTACCGAGCATGATATCCTTCTCCAGGGACTGGTCCCTCCTGATAACGTGTCCAAAGTACTTGAGATGAAGTCTCGTCATCCTTGCTTCTAAGAAGCATACTGGCTATACTTCTTCCAAGACAGACTTGTTCGTTCTTGTGGCTGTCCATGGTACATTTAATGTTCTTCGCCAGCACCGTAATTAAAAGGCGTCATTTCTTCTTCAGTCTTCCTTATTCATTGTTCAGCTTTTGCATGCATGTTGTTGTTGTTGTTAGGTGTTGTTGAGTTGGTTCCAACTCATAACGACCCTTTGTACAACAGAACAAGACACTGCCCAGTCCTGTGCCATCCTCACAATCTCTGTTACGCTTGAGCCCATTGTTGCAGGCACTCTGTCAATCCATCTCGTTGAGGGTCTTCCTTTTTTTTGCTGACCCTCTACTTTACCAAGCATGATGTCCTGTTCTAGGGACTGATCCCTCCATGCATATTAGGCAATTGAAAACGTGATGGCTTGAGGCAGGCCCACCTTAGTCCTTAAAGTGACATCTTTGCTTTTCAACACTTTAAAGAGGTCTTTGCAGCACATTTGTGCGGCGTAATGTGTTGTTTCTTGACTGTTCTTTCCATGAGTGTTGATTGTGGATCCAAGCAAAATGAAACCCTTAACAACTTCAGTCTTTTCTCCATTTATCGTGATGTTGCTTATTGGTCCAGTGCTGAGGAGTTTTGTTTTCTTTATGTTGAGGTGTAATCCATACTTGATCTTCATTAGTAAGTGCTTCAAGTCCTCTTCACTTTCAGCAAACAAGGTTGTGTCATCTGCACATCGTCGGTTGTTAATGAGTCTTCCGTCAGTCCCAATGCCATGTTCTTCTTCATATAGTCAAGTTTCTTATGTTATTTTGTTAGCATACAGATTGAATAAGTATGGTGAAAGCATACAACCCTGACACATACCTTTCCTGATTTTAAACCACACAGTATCCCCTTGTTCTGTTCGAATGGATGGCCTCTTGGTCTGTATACAGATTCCTAATGAGCAGAATTAAGCGTTCTGGAATTCCTATCCTTTGCAATGTTATTAATAGTTTGTTATGTTCCACACGGTATTAGTACTTAAATGTGACAGATTTCCACTGGACAGTGGTTTATGCTGACAAACTCATTGGCATGAATAATACTCCCTCTAATCCTGCAAGTGCCAGCCAGCTTTCAGTCATCAGTCATGAGGGATGCTGCTAAATTCCGAGCATCTCCTGGAACAATCGATATGTGCAGTGGTATCACCTAGTAAATAACAGTTTTTTCCACCCCCTGTGTGTGTTGGGTGGATCCTGCCTTCATAACTCTATGGTTTCAGATGCTATTTTGAATTGAGATGTTAAGGTCATTAAAATTGAGGTTTGACTAGACAACACAATAAAAACCAAATCAAACCCATTTCCATCTAGTAAATTTAAATAATTAGAAGAACACATTTAGATAGATATATAAATTTAAATAATCAAAATAATATATAGGGTGTTCCAGGGTTCTTAAGCATTAAAACTTATAGGTACCTTAGTTTTATGATTCTTTGCTATTAAAACACGTCACCAACTAACTTAAAAGAAGTTTTTTTTTTTTTAAACAAATGCAAATGTATTGGGTACCCACTTGAACTTTATCCTGATCTTCTCCTTTACGTATGGCTGCTACCAAGCAGGTATTTGCCTGTAATTTCTTGCTGGGAAAACTGTCCTTTTTCTTGGGCTTGACATATCATGAGTCGAGTCATCCCACGTGATTTTGTCTTTGGTATCTGGATTTTCTCATCAGCAATGGATGCTGTTGTTCAGAGTTTTTGAATTTTTCTTTCTCTGCTAACCCTCGATCTCCAAAATGCCAATGATAGGAGAACCACTAAACAATCACACTGGAATCTTCTGTCAAATTTGTTCCCTGGTTACAATAACAGTAGGTCAGAACAACCTGTATTTTCCTTAACCACCAAAAATTACTTTCATTTATAATGTGATCATCTAAATATGGGATGACTCAGGAGAAGATAACTGAAGAATTTTTTTTGGTGTGTATTTTTCCCAGAGGATCTGGTAAGTTTCTCCAGTCACTCCCACCACCCCTTTCTCCTTCCCTTTTTTTTTTTTTTATTTCACTTTTTTTTTTGTGTGTTGGTTCTTTCTTGGGATGGGGAAAGAATGATGGAGAGATGCTTTATACTCTAGTCCTCATGTTAACAGGTATTGAGTAAGTACTGCTGGGTGAGGGACAATGTGTTAAATAACAGACACCAAGTAACGAGTGAAGATTATACCAAATTCACTGTTTCTAAGCATAGCAACTAGAAACATATTGATCATGAAAACAGAATGACTAATTCTTTGATTTCCCCAGTCTTCAGTTCTGCAAACGTATCCAAAACACTAATAACAGATTTCTTCCTTCAATGAGTTCCTAATTTTTTTTTCCCACATTTTCTTTGTTGATGAGAGCTCGCAGTGAATCTTGATGCATTTGTTTAGTATTTGAAAGGCAGCTTTATTTTTGAATTTGGGTGTATTTAGGTATTGGGTGATTTTCAAGCACTTCAAATAAAAAGGAAACTATCCTGATCATCAAACCTGATGATACAGCTTCATAAGGCAGCCTATTTTATTTCCCCTCTGTCCACCCACTGTCTGCTCCCAGTCTGTCCCCCTCATAGTACGTACAAACGGTGGCTGGGGCTTGCGTCTTTGCTACCTGGCTGTGTGTACTTGGCTCCTGGCTTCTTTTGGGGGAATAAAATGGGAAGGTAATTTGTTTTGCAGCTCAAGTAGAAAACCAGGACTAAGACTAAGATTGAGATAGTACACAGAACATGGGGAGAAGGCAGCAGGGTGGATCAGCCAAAATGGATGCTTAATCCTTGTCTGTGATACGTGGCTTATTCTCTGAGAGTCAAGGTCTTATGCATGTTGTCAGAAGGGCGAGCTGGGTTTTATGTATTGGGGACTGGGAATCTTACTTTTCTGGATGGTTTTCTCTGAGCTTTCAGTTTCTGTGGGGGGCAGAATAACATCCTCCCAGTGAGAACCAAGAAGTAGGAAAGACTTAGCTAAGGAGGCCTCTGGTAAGATCTGCATTGTGTTTCGCTACATTAGATAGGCCTTCACAGGCATCGTAACGGTTCCTGTTATTTATTTAGGGATCCTAAAAGTGGCATTTGCTGCTTGATGGGCTTTGCCAAGAAACAAGTGGCTATTCTGCAGTGATGAATAATGTTGTTTGCCAGTGCCTCAGCTGCCCACAGCTGTTGATGGGTCACTTACTTTGGGAAGCACTTTTTTTTTCTCTTTCTGCTGCATTCCCTGGGAAAAACACAACAAAGAAAAAAATGCTCTCTGAACTACCAACCCTCCCCACCCCCTGAAAAAAAACAAAAACAAACCAGTTGCGATTGAGTCAATTCCGACTCGTGGCGACCCCATGTGTGTAGAGTAGAACTGCACTCCACAGGATTGTCAGAGCTGTGGCCTTTAGGAAGTAGATGGCCAGGCTTTTCTTCCAAGCCGCCTTTGGGTGGGTTTGAACCACCAACCTTTTGGTTAGTAGTTGAGTGCTTAATTGTTTGTACCACCCAAAGACTCCTCCTTTGAACTAACCATAACCAATCAAACCCATTGCTATTGAGTTGATTCTCACTCATAGTGACGGTATAGGACAGAGTAGAACTCCCTATAGTGTTTCCAAGGCTGTAATATTTCCAGAAGCAGACTCCTGCAGAGCAGGTGAAGGGTTTGAACCCTTGACCTTTCAGTTAACAACTGAGTGCTTTACCACAGTGTTCCCAGGATTCTTTCCTTTGAGCTACAAACCCTGCAGATTTTCAGAGGTTTTTTTTTTCATTGAGATATAATTCACATACTGTAAAATTCACCCATTTAATATGTTTTTAATATAGTCACAAGGTTGTTTTAATTCCAGAACATTTTAATACCCCCAAAAGAAACCCCATACCCTTTAGCAGTCATCCCCAACCCTCCATCCACCCCAGCTTAGACAACCACTAATCTATTTCTTATCTCAGAGTTTTTTTAAAGAATATTACACTGAAATCTGTTGTCCGTGTAACTTAATGGTTAGATGAGGGTATTGGGGGTAGGAAGAAGGTAACTCTTAGGGTCCAGCCTCTTGTTTTCAATTTCTCATCTCTAGGCTCCTATGTAAGAGGGAAGGGAAGGTGGTAGTATGATCTTCTGTCTGGTTCCCTTTTACTGTTTACGATTAAATTTGCCGGTTGCCTAAAACATTAAATGTGTAATATGGGTAAGATGTTGAGTCTCGTTGATAATCAGGCCTTTTGCATGGATGGCAAACACCCTTTTGAATTCTAAATACAGAACCGACAGCAGAAGCAGTACAGTGGCTCTCGACCTTTCTTTTAGAGCAATCAACATTCAGATCATATAGAACTTGGTCAAAACCAGAAAAACAGGTAGCTTGAACAGATTGCAGGCTTGGATATATGTGTCAAGTATGCCCTCAGTAAATGCCTTGGATTCCTGCCCATTGCACTGGTATGAGAAATCTGGAGATCTTGAAGTTTATGCACTTTGAAGATGTGTCAAGATTAAAGGGGGAGGGAAAGTACCGATCTACAGCAGTTTCCCTTGACCTTGGTGGAAGCAGTAACGCATTGAAAAGTGCTAATGAAATGTGAAGTGTGTAAGGGAACCACGGGGGGATAGGGAGTGCTCACTTGATGTCCTTGGCTGGTAATAAAAATTAATTAGCTGAATGACATGTCCTTTGTTGCTCAACCCTCCCAGTCGATCCCAGACTGGTGTCTTAAAGAACTTGAGTACGAGGCCTTCTCCTGGCAAAGCTACCACCTTTCGTGTAGCAGTGTTTCTCAGTTTAAGATACATGTGTAGTCCTCTTTTGTAGAATTGCTTGGAAAGCACTTTCAGGGATTGGTGTACTTCCTCTAAGGCCACTGTAATTGAGAGCAGGGATTGTAGAATCCACAGAAACCATGGATATCAGGGTGTGGGTGTTGGGGGAGCTGGCGAATATGTACAGAAATCTGAAGCACCAGAGCTGGGAGTGGTTGTCAGACCTTTTTACAATAAAAGGTGGTAATTGCTTAACGCAGGTACCCTTTTCTCTCCTGCTCTTCCGACCCTCTTGTATTTTTATAAGTGACAGGTGATTGGAGGCTTGGGATTCATGTAACTCTCCCGCACTTGGCAGAAACACTGGAAATGCATTTTTTGGGATGAATGCATCAAAACGTTGCAGTTTAAAAAGTGCTTTGAATAGCATTGAGCCTATTTGAGACAAGTAAGCTCTTTGTGGAAAGATGAATTTCCTTCAAGGATTGTTAGATTTTTCTGTTTCTTCCGTTGAAGCATTTTGGGGGGGATCTACAGAAGAATATTTTCATCTCTACTGAATTATGTCAGACCTTCTTTCCTCCCATATTTTGAAAATTCAGTAATGCCTGTCCTGGTCCTTCTCCCCAAAAAACTCCCCGAAAGGAAAATAAAGTCAAAGATGAAACTCCTCCCATTCGGCCTTACCCTCCACCCCCTAGATTCCCACTATCTTGCAATAATGACTTTTTAGCCATTTGGTGTATTTCTTTCTGTTCAGTAGTCAATGAATATATAAATGTGCCCATGTGTCTCTGTACGCCTTTTCTAATGGCATATCCAAACCGTTTCAGTAACATCCTAAGTAAGTGACATGATGTTGCTTTTAAGTACGTTGAACTTCTCTATACCAGTCCCCTAAATATTTTAATTATAAACCTCTGTGCTGTATGTAGGGACATGCAGAAGGTTGTCACAAATCAGCGCACATACCGCAGAAGCGAACCAGTGTTCTGTATTCTGTTGGACTTGGGATTGCTGCTTAAAAACGACAGGATGGTCTTGGCTAATTTCTTTGAAGTATGACTTTAAGAATGACGCGCTGGTGGCTCAGTGGTAGAATTCTTACCTTCCACACGGGAGGTCTGGGTTCAGCTTCCAGCCAGTGCACCACATGCAGAGCCTCCACCTGTCTGCCAGTGGAGGCTTGTATGTTCCTATGATGCTGAACAGGTTTTAGCAGAGCTTCCAAAGAAAGACTAGGAAGAAAGGCCTGGTGATTCTACTTCTGAAAACCAGCCAGTGAAAACCCTGTGGAGCACAATGGTCTGATGATCCGCAACCTGTCATGAGGGTGGCATGTTGTGTTTGGGGTTGCCCTGAGTCAGGGGCCAACTCGATGGCAGCTAGCAACAATGTCCGTTTAAGAAGAGGATAGTACATAGCACAGGAGGGTCCTTTGCGATAGTAGTAACATTTGCTTTTATGGTTGCTGCTCAGCTCGTCTGGTTTGTGCTTCTTGGGATGTGCCGGTTCATAGTTAAAAATAGAGCTCTAATTAAAATGGGTACCCACTTTGAAACTAAAGAACTATATTTCAATTAGTGAATTTCCTATTTGCTTAACATGTGCTTTTGTTTTGTTCTCTCTTAATTTTTTTTTTAAACAGCAAGCCAGGGCTGAGCAAGAGGAAGAATTCATCAGTAACACTTTATTCAAGAAAATCCAAGCTTTACAGAAGGAGAAAGAAACCCTTGCAGTCAATTACGAGAAGGAAGAAGAGTTCCTCACTAATGAGCTCTCCAGAAAATTGATGCAGGTAAATTATCTTTTCTACCGTCTCATCTTCCCTGCCGAATTTTCCTCTCTAGGAAAGAAAAAAAGACTTGGATGGGGCACTTTGCTGGAAACATTTGCGATGAGGTTGCATCTCAGGTCCTTCGGAGGTTAAAAATACCCAGGTAAAGATGGTGGCAGTGTGGTAGTCAAGGCTGGGGTGTCGTAGCTCATCTTCTTAGGTAAGGTAAGACATTTTGTACCCGGAGTACTTCAGAAAATTGCTGATGAGTATGAAGCCTTATCCTAGGAGAAATTACATAATGCAGTCGGTAGCATTCTGGGAATAACGGAGTTTAACGTCAAATGCGAAGTTTCTTTCTCCTTTTATGTTGTGTCTATAATGAATTCACCATCAACCTTTTTGGCAGCCAGAGCTGAGTCATTTGTACTCAAATATGAGTACATGAAGTGAAATGTCACTTTCAGGGAGAAAAGAAGTATCCGTGATGGTTAAAATTACATACAACAAACCATGCTCAGATGAGGAATGTATCACTGAACAGATATTAGACTAATGTGTGATATTAAAAACTGATGACAGTGTTAATCTCTAATAGTATATGGAAAACACCACAGAAAACATACGGAATGATCTGGTCTCTGGGGTTCAGCGGCTCATTTCCCGCCCCCTCCCCCACCTTGCTAGTGAAATGCGAAAGTGCAACATGTTCAGGGGAGACAAGTGGGATATTTAGTTGTCATTCATTCTTTAGCATCGCATGTCCAAAATAGTGAGCAGGCATAAAACTAGCTAGCATCACTAAAAATTACATTCATTAATTTAGGTGAAATATTGTATTTTAGTGAGGTTATAAAAAGATATTTAAGTCTTTTTAAAAATTTTCCTAAATTTGTATCTTACCTCTCTACGTAGATGATCCTGTACTATTGTACAGCAAGCTTTGGTGTAAAAACACATATACAATGGGCCAGGCACTTTTACCCCTGTCTTTTTTTTAATTCTCACTTGTCTACCTAATTACTGGATAAAGATACTATTCTAGTTGTATTTAAAAAAAAAAAAGAAGAGAAATTGATTTGTATAGTAGTTCTTGAAATGTGTAGAATAAGGTGCCCAGGCATTGTTGTCTGTCAAATTTATGGCAAAGTTCCTGTGCTGAAACTTTTTGTTTATTCATGTGCGTTCTGATTTAGAGAGAAAATGAGGAGGGAGAAGGTTCGTTTGACCTTTGACTGTATCTCACCTTAGCAGCACTAGATGATTCATTCTATATGTTGCTTCTAACTATAGGGGTGCAATTATGGTTGGTTTTTCTTAGTGTGTACTCAGGTACCCTAATCTTTAACACTGCAAGAAACTTTTTTTTTTCTTTTTTTTCATTTTACATGGTTGTTAGTATTTTGAGTCTTTGACCAAAGTACATGGTAAAGCCATCAGAACCCAACCAGGTCATGCACATTTTCGCTCATCTTCAGCGGTAGAAGGTTGTGCAGTATATCATCATTTATTATCACAGCCTACCTACTTTCCAAGGACATTGATGTTTATCGAAATAAGATACTAAGTAAGAGTGAAAACAAAAGAGCTGTGAACAACAGAAAAGGAAGTTAACTATAGCAATACACTTGGCATAAGAAGGCTTGAGCTTAAAATTTAAACTCTGAGCGTCCTAGAAATAAAGCGATAACCTAGAGCAAGGTAGTGATTTTTTGCATAATTCTTGTATCTGAAATAATAGTTCTTCACTGAGTTGCTGTTGAGAGTGTTGGAAAAATTTGGAAACAAGTAGTGCTGATGGTTGTATGACATGATGAATGTAATTAATGTCACTGAATTGTACACATAAAAAATATTGAAATGGCAAATGTTTTGTTATATATATTTTTGCCACAATAAAGAAAAAAAGAGTTCTGGTTGGTCAGGAGGGGAAAAAAAAATCATATATTAAAAACCTAAAAAAAACTTTTTGGGGGGCTGGGGCAGATGTTTTTAAAGAGATGGAATAGTATATAAACCAAATAGCACAGTAAACTGTTTTTATTGAATATAAAATTAGTATGTAATGTTTGTATAGCACAAGTCTTCATGACGCCATGTCTTATTTTTGCCCTCAGTCAAGACAAAAGGTTTACTAGTTCAAAGGTATGATTCTGAGAAGACATGTTTGGGGAGCGCTAGTGAAAACCCTATTGGTGTAGTGGTTAAGTGCTATGGCTGCTAACCAAAGGGTTGGCAGTTTGAATCCACCAGGCACTCCTTGGAAACTCTATGGGGCAGTTCTACTCTATCCTATAGGGTCACTATGAGTTGGAATCGACTAGACGGCACTGGGTTTGGTTTTTATTTTGGTCAGATGGATTAGTAGACGGTTGATGACCTAACTTAAAGAATCTGAACAAATGGATGGTTAGCATGTCCTTGAGACAGTCCCTCCTGTATCCTGGCCTGGTGCGTAGGCTTTTGAAAGGAAATGGATAGCAGGTAGTGTGAGGTTAAGGTCTCTGGCAAATTCTATAGCTATGTTTATTCTCTGGCATTATAAGTGATCTTTTTAGGTACCAGTTAGTACAACATGCGATAAATACCTAAGAACCTGCCTTCTGTTGTTGACCAATTGGAGAGATCTCTCATAGCTGCAGGGGAAACGGCTGTTGGGTCCATGCTGTCCACTGGCCAGGCTTCCAAATATGTATTTCCTTAAGGGTTCTAACTGGTCCTTTGTTAAAGGCCCATATTTTCTGCCACACTGCATGGAGAGCTGACCTCCACCTGGAGGATTTTTAGAGTAATTGGTTCTAATAGACCTTTCCAACTATGTGATTAATGTGTCTCTCTAGGTGTTTGCTTGTGGATAGGTCCTTGTTCTGAAGAGCCTGAAAAGAGCAGCCATACTCCAGATTTTACTGAGAGACCAGTGAATGCATTGATTTCACCATGCAAGTGTTTAACGTTTTTTACAGAAAGACTGCAGAGGGGTTACTTTACAGAACAATTTTTGTTTTGTCACCGTGGCTTGTGTGTTATCTCTGATAGTGATTGGACAGTGCTTTTCTGCATATTTTAAAGGGATTATGTGATCCTGAGAGAAAATGAGATTATTGTTATGGAGAGGACTTCTCTCTTCCCAACTACTGTGATAAAACTGGTATCCAGTGCCATGAAAAACTAAGTCAGGATTATTTATGTGTAAATTAGAAGACGACAGGAAACTCCTTTGCCCCTTTAGAAGATCAAGATTGTGAAATAGCTTTAATGTCTACAGAAATGATAATTCTCACCAAAAGAAACAAAAACATACACATAAAAACAAGTGTAAAGCTTTTCTCCCTTGCTTTTGTATGTGTCCAATGGACAGACACAAAATTATATCTTCATTTTGAGGAAACACTTGTCTGAAAAATATATATCCTTCTGAGTCCAAACCAGGGAATTGATCACTGGCCAGTAAAACATTGTCCTAAAAAGAACCTCGTAGTACTTTTGGTAAGCCCAGCACAGGCCTGCGTTAGAACTTAAATTTAGCTCTGGATATCCTTGAAGAGAGTTTGTAACTTAATCATTATTTATAACTTAAAATTCACAAGAAATATTTTATGTGCAAAAGTCTTCAGAATTTATAAGGTTTATGTTAGATAAAAGTCTAAAAGACTGTTCTTTAAAATGTTAAAGTGATTGTGCTTGGGTGGTGAGTTTATAGGTTACATTAATTTTTCTTATGTCCCTTTCTTCTAATTTTCTAAAAGCAGTGTGAATTATTTTTATAGTTAGAAAATATCTTTATAAAAAGGAAATTTAAAAACCTGATGCCCTTTTTATCCTCCCCTTTTGAAATCTCCTTCTACATCACTGACTTTGAGAGCTGAGTCCTGCTGTCTTTGTTGCATCTGTTTGCTATGGAGAACAATGCACTGAAGGCCCCCCATAGTGCCAGGCTCACTTGCTGATGATAGAAGATTCTGGACTGTCCACATCATTAAGAACTAGTAAAATCAGCAAACACTGGACAAGAATAAGGAAGACTGAAGGAGAATTGATGCCTTCGAATTATGGTCTTGGCAAAGAATATTGAATATGCCGTGGACTTCCAGAAGAATGAACAAATCTGTCTTAGAAGTACAGCCAGAACGCTCCTTAGAAGTAAAGATGGCAAGCCTTCATCTCATGTACTTTGGGCATGTTATCAGGAGGGAGCAGTCCCTAGAGAAGAACATCATGCTTGGTAAAGTAGAGGGTCAGCCAAAGAGAGGAAGACCCTCATGAGATGGATTGACACAGTGGCTGCAACGATGGGCTCAAGCATAGCAATGATTGTGAGAATGGCACAAGACTGGGCAGTGTGGTACATAGGGTTGCTGTGAGTTGGAATCGACTAAACGGCACATAACAACGAGCAACAGCAGTGTGATTAGAATGCTCTAATGACTAGTTTGGAAACCCTGGTGGTGTAGTGGTTAAGTGCTATGGCTGCTAACCAAGAGGCTGGCACTTTGAATCTTCCAGGCGCTCCTTGGAAATTCTATTGGGCAGTTCTACCCTGTCCTGTAGGGTCGCTATGAGTCAGAATTGACTCGACAGCAGTGGGTGGGAGTGATTAATTTAGCTGTCTTGTCAGTCTTCTTTTGATTTACTGTACTGGCCCTCAGCTATACAACTTTTTTTTAAATTTCTGGTTTCTCTGGTAAGGCCTGATCACCACTGGCAACTAGAAGTCCTGCTGTTGCTGAGATTAATATGGTTTTAGCAATTGTGAATTTTCCCACCTGCATTTATGCATCAAGTTCACTTCCTGTTCTTTGGGGAGCCCTGTCAGCTCGTTTGTTTGTTGCCTACACTCTGCTCAACCAATATCCCCGCCAAAAGTTAATGAGTACTCTTTTTCTTACCCTGGAACAGAACTGAGATGAGAAGCTACTGGGTATTACATCTCCGAATGTTTTCAATCAAATCCAAATTTCAAATTTCAGACCTTAAAATAACAAATAGACCTGTAGCATTATACTTTGGATTCACATACTAAATTGGATCTGGTCCTCAGAAAATAATACCACCGTAGGTATTAGAAATTATTATACCGTATCCTCATGAAGGGGATACATTCTTATTGATAATGATAATTGAAAGTATGCAAGAATAAAAGTGTTTTGGATCTCTTTCCAAGTGGCATGGCTTATTTACTTATTTATTATCGACTCAGTCCCTGAGGTTAGGATGTCTCCTGAAATTAAAGTAGTTGAAGTTTCCTAGCTTCTGTGGAAAGATGATATATGGAGGAGAGGAAGGAAGTTGTGGGTAAAAACCACTGCTGAAGCTGCCACTACCAAATAATTTATAGCTGAGTGGTTCAGAAGAATATCATGCAACAGCTTTATTCTTCTCTTTCTGTTTACACAGGAATAAAACTAAGAGGAAGAATTTTAATAAGTCCTCAAATCTGCATGCTCCCCTGACAAAAGGCTTAAACTACGTCGTTCACCCTCTTTCTTTCCTCCTCCCAATTCTGGAGAAGTGGTTTCTCCTTCCAATACCATCTTACTGGATCCAGTTTTTGCTGGAGCTTATACTTCCCTAACCCTTAACCCTAGAAGGGGTGTGTTTCTGGGTATCCTGGCCTGTCTGCAGGTGAAAGAAGTACATCTGGACACTCCAGTCCCTTTTTCTCCAGCGTGTAGACCAGAATCAGAGGCTGTTTATTTTTCCCAAGTCACTAAGATGGCAATGTAATCATTTTGTTTGTGCAGGCAGCAAAATCAGATGTCAGGTGATGAATATGTATAAAACTCCGTTTAGTGAATTTGAAGGGCACCTAAACTAAGACCGCCATTGCATCCATTCTGATGAAGACTTGGTTCTCCCTGTGGTTGGGCAGAAGAGTCCTTGAAATGTGTTCTTCATTAATGTGGTTAGACCTGGGCTCTGTTGGGTTTTAGTTTTTCAGGGCTAGTAATACTGGTCAGAGAAATGTGCTATCTCATCATAGCTTACAAAATGGTTGGGCAGAGTTATTATTTTTTGTTATTTTTCTTTTTAACTCTCCAAGCCTCAGCTTCATCTGTTCATTGTTTCTTTTTACGGGGCAAAGGACTTGGATACTGCATTCACAGAACATCTGCAAAGAGCTCTTGGGCTGTTTTTAATGCGTTTTAAGTGCTGTAGCCACCAGTGGCCAATGTATAAGCCAGAATTCTCCTGTTAGTAGCACCCCAAAACTTTCTCAGTTCAACATAATTTGTACAATTTGCACAATAAACTCAAAGGAGTTCTTCAGTCCTGAGAAGTCACTGAGTTTCTTTTAAGGCATGCATGCATGTGTGTGTTTACGTTATGGCTAGATTTGATGTGCCAGCACAAATTCTCAAAAATGTAAGGGCTATAGGAAGGTCAAAGAAGTTTCCCTTGCTGACTTCTTTGACATAAAATGTGGGAAATGCTGGTAGAGGGAAAATAAAGGTAGAAATAATAAGATGCAGCTGGGGCGAGAAGTTGCTTTATTTTCCAGGGTGGATGGAAAGCACTGTTAAGTCTAGTTGAAAAGATAGATCTTGGCCCTACTGTAGATGAGCCTTAGCCATCACTGGAAATGCTTTTCGAATGACTTTAAAACTTTGTAGTTTTAACATTTGGTTATAAATACAAGTTGGTTTCATGGTTTGGTTCTTTTTTATTTTCAAAACAATTTACAGACAACCTAGTCAGCAATTACCTTAAAATACAGAATTATATCCCTTAAAATACAGAGTTATATCCTGCTGCTGTCTTCACCTTCTTTTTTTCCCTCTTTACTCATAAACTAAGAAAGATGATCCTTTTTTTTTTTAATTTCCAGTGATAACTTAGAATGAACTCTTTGAGCTAAACACTCTACTTCTCAGAAGAAGAAACTGGAGATATTTTAAAATGGATTTTCAATGCAGTAGTCTGACTCCAGAGCCTAAAGGACTTCTTTATCTATTTGTGGAGCATCTTGTTTTTAACCTTCTTCCTAAGCAGATTTCTCTAAAGGTGTTAATGCTTTTAGCCTCATCACGCTTTTGGAAATCTAGGAAACTCATATTTAGCCCTTTAGGTATTCTGAGTGTATGGGAAGCTTGATGTTGGACTGGAGCTATTTAATCAGAAGTAAAGGCCTGACTTTAGTTCTTGGTGTTGAGAATGCTGACAAGGAACTAAAATGAAATAAATAATTTCCTGGAAGGACCTAGTTATTTATTTTTTTTCCTTTACAGAAGTTATATATGTCTTCCCTTCTAGGAAATGACAGATTAGATAATTCAGACAAACCTTGCTTGAAGATAAATAAAAGCTAAACAGAATGCTTTTCAATTTTTATTAAAAACATTAAAGACTAACAAAGATGGTGAAGAACTGTCGGGCTCAGATCTGGGGGAGGCCGGGAATAAGAGAGGAGACACCAGTACCCATTGTTGCTTTTGTGCTGAGGGCATTTGCTATTCTTTAAGAAACAGCTAAGAAACTGAGTTGTGCTTTGGTAGTTTTGTGGGGCTAGGGTACAGAAATCAAAGCTTGGGCTAGCCAAAGGTAGGGATTCTGGTAAATCATCCCAACTTTAAACTGAAATCATAAGAGCCCCACCCTCAGAAATAGAGTGAACCGGTTTTGCATCATCTGAGTGAACATGAAGGTTTAAGTTTGGATTAAAGTACACCCGGATTTATGGTGGCTGGCAGAAATTTTTTTTTTTTTCTGGAGGAGGGTACTATTGTCCTAGGCTTCAAGTTTCTCCTACAAATAACTTCAAATACAAAGTCCAGCACACAGTAAAGGAGAGCCAGGCACATCAAAATATGGGATTCCATGAATATAAACCAGCAATAATAACAGAACAGAAAAGGACTTCACAGACACTTCAGGTATTTGATTATCAGGCATAGACAGTGAAAGCAACCATGCTTTTACTGTATTCAAAGAAACATAAGCCAAGCTTGAAAGCTTTGGCAGGAAACTGGAAACTGTATAGACATTCATATTTGAAAAATGATCAGAAAGTCTAGAACTGAAATACAGTAGCCCAAATTAAGAGCTGAATAGCAGGATAGATGCAGCTGAAGAGAAAACTTATAAACTGGAAAACATTTCAGAAGAAACTATCCAGAATGCAACCCAGTGAGTTAACAACATGCAAAATACAGAAGGATTAACGGACATGGAGGATACAGTGAAAGTTTTATGCTTTTCATTGGGGTTCCAGAAAGGAAGGACAAAGAATAGGATGAAAACAATATTTGAAAAGATAACAAGGAGGATTTCTGATGAAAGACGGCAATCCAAGAAACTTATTAAATCCCAACTAGGATATAAAAAAAAAAAAATTAAAGTGAACTTTCAAAATCCTGAAGACAAAAAGGAAAAATCTTTTAAGCAGCCAGAGGTGTATCTAAAAAAAAAAAAAAATTAAAGTAAACTTTCAAAATCCTGAAAACAAAAAGGAAAGATCTTTTAAGCAGCCAGAGTAAAAAGACATATCTTTAGAGGAATAATAAACTAATAGCTGATTTCTCAACAGAAAATGGAAGCCAGAAGACAGTGGAATAATATTGGTAAGGTGCTGAAAAGAAATCACTTTTAACATGATATTTTATATCCAGCAAGAATATTCTTCAAGAACAAAGCTAAAGATATTAAAAACAAAACAAAATTTACTATCTGTACCAGAATAAATTCTCAAAGATGTACTTCAAGTAGGTAGAAATTGATCTCAGATGGATGGTCAGAGATATAGGAAAGAATTAAGAACGTGATATTTTATATCTGTGTATGTGTAATTATATACATTATAATTTAGTTTAATTATAATTAAAAACAATAGCCTGTATGCTGGGAAGGGGAATTAATCACAGTTAGGATATTCTAAGGTTGTTGTGTGTCTAGATGGAGAATAAAATATTTATTTATGTTAAATTTTCATACAATCATGCTTGTAATTTCTGAGATAACCACTGAAAAATGAAAATGAAGTGTATAACTTTGAAATAATAAAGGGCAAAAAATTGAAGGATGATATAATCAATTCTTGAGAAGGTAAGAAAGACTGGAAAGCACAGAATAAGATGGATTTAAGTCTAAATATAGCAACCCAGAAGAAAAATGACTAAAGGCTTGACCAGGCTTTTCACCTAGGTGAATAGCCAAATGGTTAATAAATGAAAAAGTACACAAACTCACTAGTAATCAGGAAAGGGGAATTAAAACCACAACAAGAGACTACAAGGGAATTTTCATGCACTGCTAGTGGGAATGGAAATTGTTACAAATGTTTTGAAAACGATTTGGTGTTTCCAATAAACTGGGGCTCTCTGGTGGTGAGATGGTTATTAAGAGCTCAGGCTGCTAACCAAAAGATCGGCAGTTTGAATCCACCAGGTGCTCCTTCGAAACCCTATGGGGCAGTTCTACTCTGTCCTATAGGATTACTATGAGTCAAAATCCACCCAGTGTCACACAACAACAGCAACAGCGATAAAGCTGGAAATACTCATTCTCTTTGACCCAGGAGTTCCACATAATGTGTGCACACATGCACCAAATGTGTGCAGAGATTTTCATGGTGGCATTGCTCATAGTAGTCGAAACTAGAAATGGCCCATCACCATAGAGGGGATAAATTTGTGATACACTCATCCAGTGGGATATTATAAGGCAATAAAAGTCCCAACTACAGTTAGACTCAATCACAGATCAGTCTCACTAGTGCATTTAGCAGAAGAAGCTACACAAAAAAGAATATAAAACAAAGCAAAACTAATGTTTAGAAATAAACACATGGGGGTAAAATTTTTAGGAAAAATATGCAAGGAAGTAAATGCCATAAGAATTACGGTAGCAGTTATCTCTAGGAGAGCGGGAAGCTGTTCACAGGAAGGACATAGGAGGCTCTTTGGGGAGTGGGCAGTATTACATTGTGGGTGATAGTTATATATATGTAATTCTCCTTAAAACTTTTTGCTGTTCTCTGTTCTACAGTCTCTTTGACAGCTTCTTTCTGTATAACTTAACATCCGCGTTATAATGATCATATCTATTCATTTGTTATTCTGTCAGCTTTTTAATGACATCTTTTATACTTACCCAGCTGTTTTGCTCATCCGGAGGCTTAGTTTAGAGAGGAACGGTTCACACAAAGTTAGGATTTTTTCATTTATTCAATTGATATTTGCATATGTAGTGTTTTCTAGATCCTTTGGAATACAGATTTAAGGAAGACCTGACCACCATCCTTCACAGTTCTTGAAGTCCTCTAAAGGTGATCGAGAATGCACCCACGTGCTAGAAGGCAGCAGCCCATGTCAGGGTTAAAGGCAAAAGCTTTGAAGCCAGAGACCTAGGTTGGAACTCTGGATCTCCTCCTCACCCACTGTATGACTTTGGGTAGGTCACCTAACCTCTGTAAGCTGTGGTTTCCTCTTTCATAAACTGCAGGTGATAATAACATCTCCCATGGAGTTACAAAAATGAAGTGCATTGGCAGACATTAAATATTTGGTACATAATAAACACCCCAAAGTGCTCAGTGCTTTTAGAAGTAACTAATAGAAAGGAGAGCCCTGTGGTTAAGTGCTTGGCTGTTAACCAAAAGGTGGACAGTTCGAACCCACCAGCCACTCTGAAGGATAAAGATATGGCAGTCTGCTTCGTAAAGATTTACAGCCTTGGAAACCCTACAGGCAGTTCTACTCTGTCATACAGGGTCTTTATGAGTCAGAATCAACTGAATGCCAGTGGGTTTGGGTTTTTGAGTAGAAAGGATGTGAAGAATGCCATGAAATAATCACTGAAATGCCAGAGCAAGTGGACGCGTTATGCCAAGGGTATGTGGGAATGCACTGTAGTGAATGTCTTATGAGCCATTCTCCCAGTTTCTCTAAGTTGGAGTGAGGGATTCAGACACTCTAGGCAGAGATAGGGAGGCAGGAAGTGGGCAGCAGTGTCTGAAATCAGTGGACTCTGACTAGCAGGGGCTGCAGTCCAGAAGCCCTGAGACTAGAATGACCTTTCAGCAGTCTTTGGCCAGGATGGTGGGTCTTACTTTTTTACTCTAGTTTTTAGAAAAAGACATGAGCTATGCTTTTGATTGTGGTTACCACCATTCTCTGTGCTTAACCTCATCCACTCTTTGCACTCAGCTTGGGCCTAGAAGGCATTTACCTTTGCAAACCTTGGACTAGCACTTGGGCTGTGTGAAAATAGCGCAAGGAAGGGATGAAAAGCTTGCATAGAGATTGGATTGTGGAAGGACTGGAATGTTGTGCCAAGGGGTTTAGACTTAATCTGTAGGTGGTAGGGTGCCATCGAAAGATTTTGAGCAGGGCAGCAAGGACTAGTCTGCTAGGTGGATCTCTACTGGATTTAGGGAGATCAACTAGGAGGCTCTGACGGTGGCCCAGTTAAGAGCAAAGAAAGACCTGAACTAGATTGGAGCCATGAGCACAGAAAGAAGGGAGTGTGCTATTATGGAGGCAGACTTGATAGAGTTTGGCAACCGATTAGATTTGAGGTGTTGGATGACTCCCCCACCCCCCCGCCCCGAACTCTCAGCCTGGGTGACTGAGAAGAGTGGTGTAGTAACAGAAATAGAGGAGGAGGTGGGAATAAGTGATGGGCCCAAGAGTCGTTTATTTAGTGTTTAGTGAGGGAGGAGTCTGACTTTCTGCCACAGCTGCTCAGTAGAGCAAACAGTTGGTTCTTGAGAGACTCCTGATACTCTGAGAGACATAGTTGAACTTCCTTTCAAAGCTTGTATTAGTTACTTGGTAGGTTTTTGACAGTTGAATGACATAATGCAGTTAGTGACCTGTGGTGGCCTTTACTTCGTCCAACGCAGGCAGCTCTAGCCTTTGGTTTACCAGTTGCCATTGAGTCTGTTCTGACTCATGGCAACCCCGTATGTGTCAGAGTAGAACTGCGCTCCATAGGGTTTTGAGGGGCTGATTTTTCCACAGTAGACTACCAGAACTTTCTTTTGGGGCTCCCCTGGGTGAACTTGAACTGCCAACTTTTCAGTTAGCAGCTGAGTACAGGCATACCCTAGCCTTTGGTACCAAACCAAAAACCAAACCCAGTGCTGTCGAGTCGATTCCGACTCATAGTGACCCTATAGGACAGAGTAGAACTGCCCTATAGAGTTTCCAAGGGGCGCCTGGTGGTTTCGAACTGCTGACCCTTTGGTTAGCAGCCGTAGCACTTAACCACTATGCCACCAGGGTTTCCTAGCCCTTGGTATTGCCAGTAAACCAAGGGTGTCAGCTGAGGGGTTGTGAGAAATACACAGAGAAAAAATAATAGTGTTGACTAATGAAGACAGAGGTGGGGGCATCTTCGGTTTATTCTTAAACTGTGTTGAGAAAGCTAGGTCCTGGGGCTGGTGGCCAGAAGGCTCGCCTCATTTGGCTTGGGCTAGATTGACCACAAACCCAGAACTGCAGATTCATTCTCCTTGCAGCCTGGGATTTGGCAAACCCATTGCGTGCTAGGTGGACAGGCTTGTTCAACAGACAACATAATGTGCACCTATTATGGCTTTTCGAGATAGTTCTGTCAAGTAAACAGTTCCTCTGCCTCTACCTCAGAATTTTGCTGGGAATAAAAAGTCATTTGGTGAAGAGTTTTTCAGTCTTTTATATCAGGTTCCTGGTTCACTGAAGTGCTTCCAGAAAGCCTTTGTAAATTATAAGGACAACAATTATTGCTAATCGAGTGATGCTTAAAGCTAGCCTGCTTTAGATCAAATTAATGCTTCACTTGTGTTTTTAACATGCTGGAAGTTTGCTTTGGGGCCACATATACAGTCAGTAGATACAGTAAGATAATGCTCAAGTTTTAGTACTTAAAATTTATAGGTCTATAGTTGTATCTTTGCTCATGACTTTTTCAGTTATATTAGTATGTTTTTAATGCTGAAACTTAGGGAACAAACCTTTATTTATATAGCCCTAATTCTCTTGAAAAATGTGACCAATGTGACCTGCTGGTAGATCATCTGTTGGAATGCTGTGTGATTCCAGTTTTATAAGGATTTTTTTTTGTAGTGTTAACAGTATGGTGCACAAATAAGGGTTATAATACTACTCCATAATCTTTGTGATTGACTTTATAAAAAGTATACGTACAAAGATTCCAATTAAAAAAATTTTTAATCTTCCTAAATGTTTTGCTTTAGATATTATCTAAGGCAAACACGAGTTTCATTTCAAACACACTTCTTGCCAGAATACTCCTTAGAAGCACGGATGGCAAGACTACAGCTCACATACTTTGGACATGTTATTAGGGGGGACTAGTCCCTGGAGAAGGACATCATGCTTGGTAGAGGGTTAACAAAAAGGAAGACCCTCAACAAGATGGTTGTCACAGTGGCTGCAACAATGGGCTCAAGCATAACAACGATTTTGAGAATTGCACAGGACCGGGCAGTGTTTCCTTCTGTTGTACATAGGGTCGCTATGAGTCAGCACCCACTTGATTGACAATTTATTTCCTCGTTTGAATTATTTTTACAGTAATTCAGAATCACTGACCTTATTGGGAGTTTTAAAATTGCTTAATTAGTGTTATTTTAAGACTTGGAATTAGAAATTTAAAATCATGCCTTGAATTTTATGCCTATTTTGAAGACACTACTCAGAGACGAAACTGGAGTTTATTTTTGATAGCTAACACTAAGCTTTAAAGTTGTTACGTTTGTGGCATCTGTTTAAAAGCAGAATCCAGCCCAGGAGTTCTGATTTTTTCCCAGGCAAACTGGTAGTCCAGGTGACACTATAGTTATTAGTTCCTGAACATTTCACCCCTTTCTTCTGCCTCACTCCCCTCTCCCTCCACCTCCTTCTCTTCCCTGCCCTCTTTTGCCTTCTTGCCCTTGTAGATCTTAACCTTCAGCTTAGGCTTTTTTGTTTTGTTTTGGTGATTGTCAGTATTTCTCTCTGTGCTTATCTTCTTGTTGACGGTTCTCTTTGTTCCAAGGAAAAACCATATTCTCTGTTTGTATTCCTAGTGTTCCGTTCAGAAACGCCACCTCCTGCTTCCTAATTGCCATGTCATCTGAGAGGTGGCAGAGCAAAGCAAGCAGCAAAGCCATTGGTTTTAGCTCTCTGTTTTGGGGGTGGTGAAAACTATGAATCTTTGGCAAATGGAATTAGATCTTGGGAAAGGCTTAATGTTCCTTAAATGGGTTAGTGTAACCCAGGGACCTTACTTGAGTTATGATAGTGATGACTTTACCACCAAAATTCTCCTTAGGGTATAGCTCTTCAGAGGAAAAAGCCTCTTAAAATTGAGAGCTCTTCTAGACTTTATTACTAGTTAATGTCTATCCTTAAAGGAAATAACCTAATCAGATACTGATGTTGCAAGACCGTATGTCCAAATACGAATATCTTTCTGCAAGTTAATGAGAGCCTTACGCTTTCTCAGGTTAACATTCTGTGACAAACACCGCTTGGTGGAGAGAGATTTTTTCAAAGTTAGATTGCATCCTTTATTGTTTTAACTTACCTCAGGGCAGAACTATGCCATTGTGTTTTTTTTTTTTCAGGGCAGAAGCATAAAACATAAAAAAAAAAAAAAAGGGAGATCTTTCCAACTAAAATGACAGCAATTGAAAACACATTGGTGAAAACACAGCTACTATTTTAAAAATTTATATAAATGATTTCAAGGTTTTAAGACTCCAAAGTTCATCATTTCTCTAAAATCAGTTGATACCACCTAAGCTTAGTGTTCATAAACTGTTTTAGGGCAAGGATAATGTCATAACTATAGATTTCACCTACTACTAGCATAGTTCCTACAGATAGAAGACACACAACACATGTTTATTGAATAAAAGTGATATATAAAGATGTACCTTTTTTTTTGCTGGGTTTTTTTTTTTTTTTTTTCTCTCCCCTTATAAGTGATAGGGGTCTTGTTGAGGTCTTCTATGTCTAAAATGCTCAGGACTTTTCTTGTTCTCCGTCCATTCCTTAGTTCTTTTCTTTACTGCTTGGTTTTTGCCGAACCTGAGTTTTAAAGGGATAGCTAAAAATACTTGTCACTGTAAGCACCTCCACACACCCGCTTTTTTCCTGGGTACCTGGAAGGTTGACCAGCCCTTTTTGGAGCTGCACATCAAAAACAGTCGGAGGGAAAATAGCAGCTGTTTAGTTAACATTTTCAGTGTTGGAAGACTGTATTAAATTTAAAACTTTTTTTTTCCTTAACCGTGGAGTATGTGTTTTTAGAAGAGTGGAAATTGTGTCAAATGTGGAAGGGGGGTTTGTGTAGCCATTTTGAGGTTGATGAGGCCCAGCTATGCTTTCTGAGTTGCCATTGCACCACATGGAGGGTTTACAAAGTGACACAGCATCCCCTGGGGGGGAGCACACATGGCTTATTTATTTGACTTATTTATTTATTTTTTTCGTTTAATCATTTGACTTTCCAAATATGAAGGGTGCATGAGGCGCCAGTGGGTAGAAGAGTCTGAAGTTGACCCCTGTCAAGTATGCTCAGTGATACAGTGAAGAGAGTTCAGCTTTGGGGTTCAGACCGGAGTGTGGATCCCAAACTCTTCTGTTTTCCAGCGGTATTAATAACCTATTGTGTCACGTGTGAAATGAGGGTGGGAGTCCTGGGTGGCACAAACAGTTCAGCTTATAACTGATAGGTTGGGGGTTTGAATCCACCCAGAGGCTCCTTGGAAGACAAGCCTGACGATCTGCTTTTGAAAGGTCCCAGCCTTGACAATCCTGTAAGCCCAGTTCTACACTGTAAGACATGGAGCTACCATGAGCCAGAACTAACTTGATGGCAGCCAGTTTGGTTTTTTGGTTTTTAAAATGGGAGCAATCACACCTGCTTCAGTGAATGTAAAGAACTTTGTGTAATAACCTGGAGAAATGGGCTTGTTTTGTAGGTTAAATTAGGAAGCATTGTCATCTTAGACCAAAAAGTCAAACTCTGTGTGCGTCATTATTTTTAACAGCTTTCACCTAGCCTTTCCTTGTTTCTGAAAACATTGAGCCCTGTGGCTATCATTCCTCAACCACCATTATGGATCGATCCCACCCCACACCAGTGCCATTGATAGAACCTCTAATTTAGAGCGCTAGAAACAACACACGGGTATTAATGAGAACTGCAGGTTCACCCATGTCCAGCGGAGTTTCTTTTTTACCTTTTTTTGGCTTACGAAGGTAAAAGTAATTAAAAAAAAAAAAAATCCCTCGTAACTGCATGCGTCCACATAACCTTATCTTTTAATTGCATAAATAAGAGGTTTTTCTCCTTGATTTTTAGGGAAGGTGTAGGAGGTGTGATATAGGATCTCATTATGGAAAGGTAATTAGTTGCACTGATTTCGGCCAAGGCGTGCTTGCTAGACGTTGTGAAATAGCGTCCTAAATAATGTACTAAGTGTATTTTGTGATTGTGACATCGCCTGCCTCCCTACATACATTATGTAAATCTAAATAAACTGCAATTCATCTAATAAAAACTGACAGTGTGAAATTTCTGTTTTTTAATTTATTAATTTTTATGTCTGTGGTATAAAACTTAAAAGGTACAAAAGGGTTTATGTGGAAAAGGAAATTTCTTTCTTTACCTCATTCCCCAGCTTCCCAATTCCTTCCTATGGAGGCATCCACTTTTGTGTCTCTTGAAATTGAAATCTCGGTTCGTGACTCAATACCTACATGTATTTGTCCTACGATCTTTGGTTCTGTGTTCCAGGAACCAGTTAGGAGCAGATTGGTAGGTATATGCTTGGCTATACGAGCAGCAATGAGTAACGTCACCTTAGTGATGGTGCCTCTTAATCAGTGTGACCAGCTTTGGAGTGAGCGTTACTGTGGCTTTTGAGCGTCTTGATTTCCACGTCTGTGTTTCTTTCATTTTCCAGTTGCAGCATGAGAAGGCTGAGCTGGAACAGCACCTTGAACAGGAGCAGGAATTTCAGGTCAACAAACTGATGAAGAAAATTAAAAAACTGGAGAACGATACCATCTCTAAGCAGCTTACATTAGAGCAGGTAAGCATCGATCGCTCTCCCTCAAATTATTAACCGACCTGTTCTTTCCAGCTTGAAGATGCCCTGAGGACTATGAGTGAGGCATATTTTTCAGCGTTTTGTCCCTGCAGTGGCACTTTCCCCTCTGAAGTAAGCATCCGCGGGTTTACATAGCACCTGCTCACTCTCTTGCACGCTGTTTCTTTTTTTAACCGCAATTAACAAAGTGTCAGGAGATGTGTTGTTATGTACTGATTTATAGCAGGAAATGTTAGGTTCCTTTCACAAAGCAAAGGGGGAAGGATACGTTTTTAACCACAGGATAGTTTCTATGAAATTTCCTGAGGTGGTGTTTCTGTGGAACGAAAGCTGTCCTCTCCAGAGTTCTTCAAAATAACCAGTTAGCTTTTTTATTTTTTGAATTATTAGCAACCTCAGTGGTTAAGCACTTGGCTGCTAACTGAAAGGTCGATGGTTTGAACCCGCTGGTTACTCTGTGGGAGAAAGATGTGGTAGTCTGCATCTATAAACACTACAGCCTTGGAAACTCTATAGGACAGTTCTGCTGTGTCCTGTAGAGTTGCTATGAGTTGGAATTGACTAGATGGCAACAGGTTTTTGGTATATGGACCTTGTGTTATCCAGGTAGACTTGTTATATAGATACGGAGTTGGAGATTTGGTTCTGCCTTCTGAGTCAGCCACTAACCAGTTGTATGACCTTGGATTAACTTCGTTGACTTCTCTGGGCCCAGATGCTCCATTTGTAAATAGAGCAGGACAGATCTAAATCAGGAATGGCAAACTTAAACCATAATAGATGCACAATCCCTTTGTCCATTGCCCTTGACAGATGTTGGTATTTGATTACAGTACTTGCCTTGGGAGTCCAGGCTGGGCCTCACACCATTACTCACACATGGGCAGTGTTATCAGTCCATCCAAGTTGTTGTGCCAGACAAAAAAAAGTACCTGCTGTTCCTGGCGTAGGTGTTCCCTGAGGCGTTTTCCATCTCTGAGGTCCTAAAGTTTTATTTTCCCTAAGATAAATTATAAGAGACTGCCCGGAGTATACTGCTACCTGGGTTCCCATGTAAAATTCAGTGTATTGATTATGATTTTCCAGCTTTTTGTAATTTAGATTCTGATTGTCATTATGATGATTTGGCTAAGCTCTTCACGCTAAAGTGGTCTGGTTCACCTCAACTTTAACGTCTTGGTTGCATATCTTAGTCCATGCTGACTGGTCCTTAAGTTATCCTCAGGTCCTCTCTAGTTTCAGTATTTTACCTGAGAATGAAATGATGGTGGGAATATGAGGTTTGAGGGGAAGTCAGGGTTGGTTTTAATCTAATACTAATTGACCCTTGTTTTTTGTGTTGTTCTCATGCATGCCTATAGGGAGAATGTTACTTAGTTTTCCAAGGCTATGTATGAATGGTGGCCCTAAGTTTTTCTTCTAGGGGGGAGAAAAAAACCCAAAAACATAAGTTTTCAAAGGTTAGCTATTTTATACACATTCAGAGAAATCTATTCTTACCATTTATCTTCAGAATTTGATGTAATATCTACTTTTAGGAGAGTTCTTTCCCCACAGTTTAAAGGCATTTTGTTCCGAGTTTCTCCTATTTAATTCCCAGGACAGTCAACAGCTCCCGTTCTGTTTAAGTTAAAACTTCGAACATTCTTTGGGATTGTTTAAATATCTGACACACCAAGTATTTGCTATTCGTACTTGTTAATCAAGAGTTAATCATGTGACCAAGTGAAATTGTCATAGTTGGTGTTGTGAGAACTTCACTTGTTTGCCACCTTCATGGTGATGATTGTCAGTGTTTTTAAACAGCTTCTCTGTCTCATTTGTTCTCTGGCTCCTAAGGAGACTAGAGACAGACCGTGACCCCCAGGTTTAGCTATGGCCACAAGGTGGAGATAGTTGCTTAGTGTCAGAGAGAGAAGGCCGTCTGATCTGCTGCACGGTCTTGACTAAAGGCCCTTTGGGGGCTTCACAAGCTGAACTTCTTGAAAATGAAGTCCAAGACTTACCTTCCCTACACCAAATGAATGACTTAACTTTTTATATTCGGACCTCAACATTAAAGAGTGAATTTTCACAATGGAATATGTGCATTGTAAAGTCCTCTGCTAGGAGTAAACCTCATATCCAGAATATCAAATCCATATAGTAATAAAAATGGAGAAATTCAGCATTGTTATAAAGTTTTTTTTTTTCCTTCTACTTTGGGTTATTAAGTTTTGGGCATTTAACTCTGTTTTCTTTAGCCGTAAATAATTTTTTGGAAGTGTTTAGAGGGATTTGTTTTTCCTGTAGTTGAAATAAATATCTTCTGCACTTCTGTGGATATGATCTCTCTTGTGGTCAACTCTTGGGATTGTCAGCTGTAGCATATTATAGTATGGGAGTCCCTGGGTGGCACAAATGGTTAAGCGCTTGACTACTAGCCTAAAGGTTGGCAGTTCGAATCCACTCAGAGGTGCCTTGGAAGACAGGCCTCGTGATCTCTTCCTGAAAGGTCTTATGGAAAACCATATGGAGCTGCTGTACTCTGCACATGTGGGGTCACCATGAGTCGGAATCGACTCCATGGCAATGCTATACATTGTAATAATTTATATATCTTTGTTCTTCTATCTTACAATAAACTTTTTAACCCTGTAAGTTATTTGAGGGCTATCACTGTGTATATCTTGTGCACCACACATGTACTATTGTGTACACATGTACCGTGGCATTGTTGGAACAGTTAAGCCTGGATTTGGACTGGTAACTGGAGAGCAGTCATTTGTATTTTAGAAGGCAGCACAGTGTCATGTTCAGGGCCTGGGCGCTAGAGTCTAAAGGAGCCAGGTGTGAACCTGTTTTCTCTGCTTAATATCTTAGCCCCTCTCCTTTTTTTGTTCTTTTTCTTATTTTGTAATGATTTTATTGAGATAGTTCACCCATTTAAAACATTCAATTCATTGGTTTTTAGTATATGCACAGAGTTGTGTAAGCATCACCACAATCAATTTTAGAACATTTTTATCACCTCAAAAAGAAACCGTGTGCCCTTCGGCTGTCGTTCCTCAATCCTTCTATTCCCCCTCAGCCCTAAGCAACCACTAATATACTTTTGGCCTCTGTAAAGTTGCCCGTTCTGGACATTGCATTTAAGTGGAATCATATAATACGTGGTCTTTTGTGACAGGCTTCTTTTCACTTAAACCATATTTTCAAGGTTCATTCATGTCGTAGCATGTATCAAGACTTCATTCCTTTTAATGGCTGACTAATACTTCATTGTATGCCTGTACCACATTTGTTTATCCATTTGTCAGTTGATGGACATTTGGGTTGTTTCCACATTTTGATGATTATGAATAATAATGGTATGAACGCCCATGTATAACTTTTCGTGTGGACATATGTTTTCATTTCTCTTAGTTATATCCTTAGGAGTAGAATTGCTGGGTCACATGGTTACTCTGTTTAACTTTTTGAGGAATTGCTAGACTGTTTTCCAAAGCCACTGCACCATTTTACATTCCCGACAGCAGTGTATGAGGTTTTGGATTCTCCACATTCTCACCAAAATTTATTATCTGACTCTGGTATAGCCATCCTAGTGTGTGGAGGGGCAGAGGTGGTTCAGGGGTCGAATTCTTGCCTTCCACACAGGAGACCTGGGTTTGATTCCTGGCGAGTGCACCTCACCCGAAGCCACCAGCTGTCTGTCTGCAGAGGCTTGCGTTTTGCTGTGCTGCTGAACAGGTTTCAGCGGAGCTTCCAGACTAAGGTGGACTAGGAGAAAAAACCTGGTCATCTACTTCCGAAAATCAGCCAGTGAAAACCCTAAGGAGCACAATGGTTCAGTCTGCAAACAATCATGGGGATGGCACAACATCAGGCAGCTTTTAGTTCGGTTTTGCATGGGGTTGCCATGAGTCGGAAGCCAACTCAGTGGCAGCTAACACCACCACCACCGACAGTTGTGTGTGGAGTGGTATCTCATTGTGGTTTTGACTTTCACTTGTTTGATGACTAATGATACTGAGCATTTTTTCATATGCCTATTGGCCATTTGCATAGCTTCTTTGGAGAAATGTCTATCAAGATCCTTTGCCCACTTTTAAATTGGGTTGTTTGTCTTTTTATTGTTTAGTTTTGGGAGTTCTTTGTATAGTCTAGATAAAAGTTCTTAATCAGATATATGATTTACAAATATTTTCTCCCATCCTTTTGGTTGTCTTTTCATTTTCTTCGTAGCAAAAGCTTTTAATTTTGATGAAGTCTAACTTAGCAGTGTTCTCTTTCATTGCTTTTGTTTTTGGTGTCATATCTAAGAATCCTTTGCTAAACTAAAAGTTGTGAAGATTTACCCCTATGTTTTCTTCTAAAAGTTTTATCTCTTACATTTAGGTCTTTGATTCATTTAGATTTAATTTTCATTTATGGTCTAAGGTGGGATCCACTTCATTCTGGTTTTTTTTTTTTTTTTGGTGGCTATCTAGTTGTCCCAGCCAGTTGAGCCTCAGTTTCCTCATTCATAAGTGGAAATAATAGCAAACCTATGGCAGGTACAATGAATGAAAGAGAGTGTAAGGTAATTCGCGTAGTGCCTGGTGCATAATTATTCAACATGGGGTAGCTGCCACTTTCGTTTTAAAAATCATCCATATTTTGGAAGGCCTTCTGCCAGGGATTTGTGTTGGTTTTTATGTGTTCATTTTGAAGCTCTAGCTTGGATTGCAGTGCTTTTCTAAGTAGGCATCTCCCTGTTTTCTGTAAGAAGAACTTAACTAGGTTTGCGACTCAGTCTTGGGCTCCTTCCAGAGTAGCCCCCAGTTAACTAATGCACTGGAAAGCTTTCGTTTTAAGTTCATCTCACCTAAAGACAGGCCTTCTACATGAACACTTTAATTAATCAAACAGCTTTTATTTTTCTCTTAGACCTAGAAACTGGGATCGTTTCTTTTTTCAAATAGGGGATGTTAGCAGCTTGTTTTTCAAGCTCTCTGAGCTACAAATAGGTTCTGTTGGTGTTTTTCAGTGTGTGAATTCATAGAATTCTGGAGCTGGAAGGCCATGCTGTGGGGAAGAATATTTGTTCTTGTCCCCAGACGCTAGTGGTTGCTTAAAATTCAAACCCGTTTCCATCGAGTCAATTCCAACCCATAGCAACCCTATAGGACAGAGTAGAACTGCCCCATGGGGTTTCCAGGGAGCAACTGATGGATTTGAACTGTTGACCTTTTGGTTAGCAGCCTGAGCTCTTAACCACTGTGCTCCTGGGGCTCCTGTGGTTAGGCCAGGAGGTAATATGTGCACATTCAGAAACTGCTTCCAGAATGGGACAGTAATAGCCTCTTGCTCCTATTTCCATCTGCAAAACTTGGTGCAGAGAAGTAAGTGTGGTGGGACTTGGTGCTTGGTGATAGACCAGTTGGGCCTGCAAGTGGCCCAGTGTTTTTCAATGCTCCTTTTACACAAATGGAAACCCAGAGAGATCAAGAGGCCTTCCTGAAGTCACACAGCTGAGGAGTAGCAGATGGGGGCCTTTTGGTTCTGCGCCTGGTCTTCTTTCCTTAGACCCAACTGGCTCCATAGCTTTTGCAGAAATAAAGGCAGTGTTATCTTCCTTCTGTACATCAGGAAACTCTCCTTTCCTGTGCAAACAGCCTGTGTTTGTTTTTCAGCATTTATTTTAGTTACCCTTTTGACACTTATCTTGCATTTTAGGTGCTTAACTCCTAAAGACAATTTTATTAAGCAAATGTTTAAAAAACAAAAATGTTCAAAATAAGATAAAGCTGTGAGGTCTTTGTGGCCCGTGGTATTTGTCTAATGAACTAGATTAGTCTAGTCAACATGACTTTTGTGCCATTAAGGGCTCTTTTTAAAAGAACACTGGTGGCTACTGTAAACTCTTGTTTGAAGGTTTTTGCTCAAACATGGTCGCTGCATGTTTCTTAGTATTCACATATTCTTAGATGACGTAAAAACATTTAGAACTTTGGATTTTTTCTTAGTGGCAAGAAAGCTTGATCTGAATGATGTTTTCTGCCCCTTAGGGAGGATTTTCCTTAATTATTTGGTGAAGGGTAAGCAGCATCAAGAGGTACACATTAGCTTATTTATTAAATGACGTTCAGCTCAGTGGATTTGAGTGCCTTCTGTCCACATGGCTCAGAAGATTATCTTGTGGGAAAGATGAAAGTGGTGGCCGTATAACATGTGAACTAGATACTAAAGCATATTAAGTAGTACACTAGAAAACTAATGGAATATCCAGAGTGTAGGTTTCCTAGTTACGCCTGGAATTTGGTATGTATTTTCTAGCCCGAGTTGGCCCCTGAAAGTACTGACACCGTATCTAAAGGTTGGATTTATGTTTGGTAGCTGGCTTTTTTTTTTTTTTTTTAAGCTGGCTTAGTTTCTTAGTGCTGCTATAACAGAAATACTACAAGTGAGTGGCTTTAATAAACAAAGTTAGTTTCAAGCAGTTTAGGAGGCTAGAAATCTGAGTTTAGGGCACTGGCTCTAGGGGAAGGCACTCTGCTCTGGGGGAAAATCCTCGTCTCTTTCAGCTTTTCTTTCTTAGCGATCTCCATGGGACATCAGTCTTCTCCCATCTGTGCTTCCTTGTTTCTGCGCCTAATCGGTTCTTTCATATCTCAAAAATGGTTGGCCTAAGACATACACTACACAGATATGGTCTCATTAATGTAACAAAGAAAGCTCTATTCCCAAATGGAATTACATCTACAGGTGTAGGGGTTAGGATTTATAACACATATTTTTGGGGGACACAGTTCAATCTATAATACTAGGATAATTTTAGCATCCACTTATCATGACAATGTCTTAGCCCATGTAGTTTAGAGGAAGTCTTCCCTGGGTTCGAATCTCCCTTTCCTCTGAAATAAGTGGCATGACCTCAGGCAAGAAATTTAATCCCTTTTGTGATAAAAGGCAGGCTATCTAATTCTAATACCTAGTTCATAGGTTTGTTCTGAGGGTTAATCTTCTCAATGAATCACTCAGTGAATATTGCAGTTCTTTCATTTCTCTGATGCAGAGTTGTTCAAAGTGGGAACTACATAGTCAATAATAAGTTTACATGGTAAACTGATGGTAACTGATGTTTTTGTAAATAATATATATATATGACTGAAACAAGTTTCATGAAACAATACTTACACGCTTTGCACTGATTTTGGTTCACTCCTACTTAATTAAAAAAGACGTACATATTAGTGGCTACTAGGAGCTGAAAGGGAGGGAGGAAATGGGGAATTATTGCTTAAAGGTACTGAGTTTCTCTTTGAGGTGATGGAAAACTTTTGGAAATGGATAGTGGTAATGGTGATAGTGGTGAGTCACAGCATGGTGAATGTAACTAATGTTACTGAATTGTCTGCTTAAAAATGGTTAAAATGGAAAGAAAATGCTTTGTGGGTATTTTATCATAATAAAATTAAAAATGAGAAATGCAAGTCATGACCGACTGAGGACCCGCAGTTTGAAAAGCATGCTCTGACGTGAAGAGTGCTTTCTTGCCTCCGGACCTTTATGGATCTGTTCTCTCTGTGTGAAGTATTTTCTCCCTCCTGTGTTTCATCCCTGTTCAAGACTTCCTGACTTCCCTCCTCCAGTCAGTGAGATGTCTATGCTATCATGTCAACGGAGCCCTGGTCACTGTGAGCCGTAATCTACTTGATGGCAGTGGGTTTGGGTTGTTGTTTTTTTTTTTTTTTTTTTACGTAAGGAATTGGGATGAATGTAGTAATGACTTTAGAAAGGAATGATTCCTTTTATCAAGAAAACATCCATTTTGGATAAAGCATGTCAAGAGATATTTCCCTAATGTTATTTTTTTAAACTTACTTGAGATAATAGACTGATGTTAGCAGCTAATGTGATACTGTATTTGCGATAGTTGTAGATGGGATTTCTTTCCCAAGGACTTCTGTTACACTCTCGAAGCAGAAAAAGAATTTGCACCCGATGCTTTGAAACTTGTTTTCCATCAATGATAATGATCCGGTAAGAGGATCTGTTAGAATTATGAACCCGATAGTTAAATCTGAGTGAAGTTTAATAGGGTGAAAAATTTGGCAATACCCAAATGGAGAAGATTTGCCGCTGGCATACACACCCTGGAGATCCTTGTGTCGCTGATATCTTTGTGTAATATATTGTATTGATGTCAGAGTGATGAAAGCGTAAGTCCAGACCACTGAAACCTGAGTAATTATATCTGTGTCTATTTCAAAAAACATTATTTTTCAACATTATCGAATAGAAGTAAAATTTACTGAACTGGTAAACTGTTGAAACAGTGTCAGTAGAGTGTGATATTAATATTATTCTGAAGTTATATCACTTTCAAAGAACTAATCTAATTTTAAGATTAGGTTAGGAACATAAGTTTCGAGACAAAAAAGAGTGTAGGCTTTAGTAAAAAAGGTTAGCTGTGGGCTATCTGGAAAATTTACTCACCTAGAACACAGATTTCTCGGAGTCTCCCAGATAACTAAGGTTTCACTGCCATTTATCTTTCTGGGAGTTGATTAGCACATTCTGTATTTTCTATGCATAAATTTATACCCTAAATTAATGGATGTACTGTAGTTCAAATTATATTAGAAAACTCAGTTTTGAAAATTAGATTTCTTAAAATGTTTTCTATTACAAAAGTATTAAATGTTCATTAGAAAACATGGAAGGGGCAGGAAAAATAGGAAGATAAATTGCTACCAGTATTTTATCTAAGGAGCAAACCATATTTATCTTATGATACAACTCTTCGATTTTTTTCACCTTTTATTTCTTTTTCCTCTGTCAGTGTGTTTCTGATACACATAGATAAATTTCTTTTCAACTATAATTTTGACCTCCTAGACTTGAAAAAAAGGACCCTGGTGGTGTAGTGGTTAAGCCTTCAGCTGCTAACTGAAAGGTCAGTGATTTGAAACCACCAGCTACTCCGTGGGAGAAAGATGTGGCATCCTGCTTCCACAAAGATTACAGCCTTAGAAACCCTATGGGGCAGTTCTGCTCTGTTCTACAGGGTTGCTATGAGTCGGAATCTACTCGATGGCAATGGGTTTAGACTTGAAAATGTCTGAGCTTTCTCCCTTTTCCTCTTGCTCTTTACCGACAGACGTCCCTCGTCACCTTGTGTGGTCAGCATTGTACGAGCCACGGTGATGACCTAGAACTTGTTCTGAATTCTGAAACCAGTAGCAGCTTGATTAATCACATAGGCACCTTGGGGGCTCTGTGATCTATGAACACCTGTCTTAACTCATCTGTAGTACAAACTGGCTGCTTGACTTCTCTTAAAAAAATATTTTCCAGAAGGCAAGGGTCAGATCTCTTCTAGCCTAGGAGGAGAATTGCCAGGGCTGAGCAAGACTCCACTGATGATGACCCGAGCAGACGCCAGCAGAGGCAGTGCTGAGGTTTGACTTTTTGTCTGTGTTGTTTTAATTCGTGAGGGCCCTATCATGGAGCGAGGACCATTGTGCATTGTTTTCAACTATTTCCATGTCAGTTTCACATGGTATGTTTTGATAATAGCCTCTTAAGAATCCTATTAATGACTTCTTTACAAACTATATGTAAAACCTTGATTAACTCAAATACATTTTATTGCCTTTGCTCTTGTGGTAGAAACAGAACTGTGTTCATTTTCTGACTGTGATTTAGTCATTTTCCAGATATTATACTTAATTTTTCCAGGTGATCTTGATGACCCTAGGGTCAGCCTTCTGAACATTTGAACAACTAATGGTATTATGTAATGAATTAATAAGAGATTGGGCTGAACTATTAATGACCTTTGGAGTCCCTGGATGGTGTGTATGGTTAAAGTGCTCAGCTGCTAATTGAAAGACTGGAAGTTCGAATCCACCTAGAGGTGCCTCAGAGGAAAGGCCCGGTGATCTGCTTTCCCACAATCAGCCACTGTGGAGCACAGTTCTACTCAGGAGTTAGAGTTGACTCATGGCAGCTGTTTTTTGTTTTGTTTTCTTTTTTAATGACCTTTAGACATAGACGGTTTTGACCATAGAAAGTTTTTTTGGGGGGGGCAGGGGCTTAGGGGGGCGCAGGTTTTTAATCCCCAGCAGCTGCTTGTTTTCTTAAGATTTGCCCCTCTCTGTTTAAAAAAAAATCTGGTCAACTGAGAGTTTGGTTAACGCAGGTCTCAGGGTGCTGGGCTGTTTCTTTTTTAACCATTAGGGACATTTCTTGTAATGTTACCGTTTTTACTATATCTGTGTTCTATTTATATGGTAGCTGTTACTTTGTGGGCTTTCACTTCCTGTAGTATGCTTAGCCCTGGTGGTGCAGTGGTTAAGCATTAGGCAATTAATCAAAAGGTTGGAAGTTCGAATCTACCAGCCACTCCTTGGAAACCCTATGGGGCAGTTCTCCTCTGTCCTATAGGGTCTTTATGAGTTGGATTAACTTGACAGCAATGGATTTGGGTCTTTTTTTTTTTTTTTTTTAGTATGCTTGGACTAGTGAGTGTTAGCTTTCTGACACATAGTTTTTAAGTCAGATGTTTCATTTCAAAACATATTTTCCCATAGAAGCCATGACAAAATAGTGTTTAGACTAAAACCTTCTAAAGTTGTTTGAAAAAGTACACTAAAATCTCTCAGAATCCTATAGCTGATCACAATAGTCAAGCTAAAGCTCTCATCAGACTTTTTTGCCAACCGTTCCTTTTCCCTGCCACCACCTCAGCATCATAGCCATTAACCCCGTGTGTGTCAGAGTAGAGCTGTGCTCCATAGGGGTTTCAGTGGCTGATTTTTCCAGAATTAGATCACCAGACCTTTCTTGTGAGGTGTCCCTGGGTGAACTCGAGCCTCCAACCTTTCAGTCAGCAGCTGAGTGTGTTAACCATTTGCACCACCCAGGGCCTCCCTCCTCAGCATCATAATCCCCTTTAAATGGAAAATACAGTGAGAAAGAAATATGATAGTATTGGAGCCTATCTTTTGGCTTCACCTGCTTTTCCTGCTATTTTGGTGGTGCTCAGTGTCTGTTGAGAAGACAGCTAGGAGGGGCTGTGAATTCAGATGAGGCCAGCTGTATTTTTTTACACTGTTTATCCATTGGAGGAATACTGTTTGGGGAACATGATAAAGAACTCCTGATTTGATGTTAATTAACCTGCAATGAGAGAGCTAAAGAATATGGCAGTCCATTGAACTGACTTAATTACAAAGCAGCCTTTGAAATGAATACTGTATAAACCAGGTATATTCATTCGTGCTCAGTGCTCGCAGAACAAGCATGGTCAGAAGGGGCTTGGGTTAGCCTGAAACTTTGAAGTTTCATGACGGATGGGTGAGTGCCTGCTGCATGAACTTAGAATAAAGAGAGTGATCAGATATTTCTAGGAGGGAGATGGGCAAGACTATTATAGATAGACACCACTTTAACAAAAGCAATGTGTCACTGGGCTAATGTTTCCATTTCAAGCAAGAATTATTGACTTACTGCCCTAGAAACTCAACATATACAGTCAGGGTTGAGGACTGATCGATGATCAGGACAACCCCAAGCACTGAAAATCTGCTTCTGTCTGAATGGGCAGTACTGGTGTATTTGATGTGGGATTAGGTGGGCAGCGGGTGGGAGGGCGATAAAGAATGTAAGGGTTGGGGGGAATTAATCAGGTGGCTTAACATGGTTTCCTCCAGTTTTGCTGCCCTTTAATGTCAGTGAGAGTTCCTCAGCAATGCTGAGAAGTTGAGATTTTTCAAAATGAAAAAACAAGACAAGATATTCAGCTCTTTCTAAGGCTAAAGATAATGTTGGCTTCTATAGGACTGGCAGCCAATGTCATGAAATACTAAAGAATCCAGTCCAGTTGAACTGGGGTCTGCTGTGTGTTATCAGCTTCATGAAAATATGTCAGTAGAGCAAATTGGGACAGCAAACCTAAGCTTCACAGCCAGGGAGCCCTGGATTGCTAAGGTGAGCCGTAAATTGGTAGCTGGTCAGCTCCACCAACAGGTGCTAACAAGAATCTGAGATTCATGTACATATTCAGGCCACGTTTTCCTGCTCTCCTGTCTCTTTCCTTATGCTCTCTCGCTCAAACTCCCGAAGGTATCCTTCATTGCCCATCATCATCTGCCCCCTACTCTGCCACCTCCACGTAATGCTGGCAAGGGAAATCAGCTCACAAAGTGTAACATAATTTACCTCAACTCCTGTTTTCCCTCAAGGCCTTCTGCCCAGCTCTTTTGGCTGTGACGGTGGCGAATATCCATTCCTATTTGGGTGGTATCCCTTTGCCCAAGTCACATCATCTCTTAGGCCAGTGCTTTCCTCATCTCTAAAATGAAAGTTCAATTTAGATGATCCCTTTTGCTGTGTCTAGCTCTAAATGTCTGTGACTGAAGACAAGTGTCATCTTGAGATTGGGTGGTTCTGGAAGGGACCTCAGAGATCATTTAGGCCCACCTTCTCATTTCACACATGCGGTCTTTGAGGCCCAGGGCAATCATGTGCCTAGTAAATTACACATGGGCAAAGACAGCTTCGTCTTGATTTTGCACATCAGAATTACTGCTTAGCATCTGAGTTGGAGCAGACCCTAGGCTGCTAACAGCAACAAACAACAACTTCAAAATTAAAAGCACTTTTAAGTAATGAAAAGTAATTGGGCACCAGTTTCTCTGCCAGACATCCTACAAAAAGGTGCCTTGCCTCATTTCTCTTGCTTACCAAGCATCTCCTCTAATACTTTTAGCTTTTAGTTAAACACTGGAATAGGATCCTGAAAGGGTGAAAGCATTGGATTTTTTTTTTCTTCAAAGAAATGGCTGGGAATTGTACTTCAAAGGTTGGCCAAAAATGTGTTGAGCACAGAGAAGCACAGAGTTCAACAGGGTTTCTATGAGGTGTTCCAGAATTTTTCCTCATGGCTGCAGGGAGGAGCTGTTTAACATTCTGAGGAACGTTTGAGAGTTAGCCTGCTCCCAGCTTTTCGGCACAGAGTGCTTCTGGCTTCTTCTAACCTTCTCCTTCCCTTTTTCACTTCAACTGTTCTTCAGAGTCACATTCTGTTGTACAAAGAAAGTATTTTGAAGCTGTACTGTTAGTTGACTATGTGATCTTGGCTCATTTACTTGTCAAATAAGCTCTTTGATAATTATGGGTGGCCTGTTATATGCCAGGCACTGTTTCAGACACTGAGGATACACCAGTGACCAAAACAGTGAAACCCCTTACCTCGGGGAGCTTACATTCTAGCAAGCTAAGCAGAAGTAAAGCAGGTATTCAGGATGATGATCACAGTAGCTGTCATGGATTGAATTGTGCCCCCCCCGCAAATATATGTTAACTAGTCAGTGATTCCCAGTATTGTGTGATAGTCCACTGTTTTGATAGTCCACTGTTTTGTTATCCGATGTGTTTTACTGTATGTTGTAAGTCCTACTTCTGTGATGTTAATGAGGTGGGATTAGTGGCAGTTATGTTAGTAGGGCAGGACTTAATCTACAAGATTAGATTTTGTTTTAAGCCAATCTCTTCTGGGATATAAAAGAGAGAAGTGAGCAGAGAGACATGGGGACCTCATTACCACCAAGAAAGAAGCACTGGGAGCATAGCATTTTCCTTTGGACCAGGGTTACCTGTGCTGAGAAGCTCCTCCTAGTCTAGGGGAAGATTGAGGACCTTCCTTCAGAGCCGACAGAGAGAGGGAAAGAGCCTTCTGGAGGTTGATACCCTGAATTTGGCCTTCTAGTCTACTAGACTGTGAGAGAATAAATTTCTCTTTGTTAAAGCCGTCTGGTTGTGGTATTTCTGTTATAGCAGCACTACATAACTAAGACAGTAGCCAATAAGTATTGAGCACTTACTAAGTGCCAGTCAGTTATCAGTGTTTTGCATGGCTAAGACATTTAATGCTCACAATAACCATATGAGACGAACATTATCTTTATCCCTCATTTTACAGATGATGAAATTATTTCTAGTAATTTTCCAGACATCTCCACCTAGAGATGCGTGGAGCTGGGATTTGAACCCAGGTGTTTGGCTGAAGGTCTGTGATCATAACCACCCTATTCTGCTGCCTTTCTGAGACAGAAGTATAATTCACAGGGAGTCTATTGGCTGGTGCTTTGCAAATGTACCTAATTTTCAAATTGAGAGTTGTTTCTAAAGCTATTATTGTGGTATTGGGAGGAGAAAAGGAAAACTTAGAGATTTATGTTGTCAGATGAGAATATTTTCCCCATATATTCTGAAGCTTTCCCTCGCCCTCAACTTAGGAGTGATCATTTATTATCTTTACATCATTTCTTCCCAGGTCTTGATTGTTTAGGTCCCAAGACAACTGATTTTGTACCTACTTGTTGTGGCTTAGATGAGGAACGAGTAGCTGCTTGCCTTTGTAGAGCTCTCCTATGCTGCTTGTGTGATTGATTACAGGCAGGCCTTCTACCCTCTTTGGGTTCCTTAAGGACCCTGAGGGGATGCAACATACTAATCATTTCTAGGGATTGGAATTTCTGCTGCTTTTGCATGAAGACTAAACTGTGAGAGATGTTGCAGAAAGAGGAATTTCATTTTGGTGTAACAAAAATAAAACTGCACAGGTCACAACATGAATGAGCTTCAGAAACATGCTGAGCAAAAGATGTCAGTCAGAAAAGGACAGATATTGTATATCTCGTTTATATGAAATAAGCAAATATATAGAAATCAAGGATTGCTAGTGGATACCAGGGGCGGGAGGGAGGGGGATAGGGGAGTTTTTGCTTAGGGGACATTGAGGCTACATTAATGGGGGTTGGAATGATTTGCAAAAAGTTAGCGAGGATGGTTGTACAACTTGAAGTGTATAATCCATGTTATTGAATTGTACATGACAAAATTGTTGAGATGGCTTGTGTTTTGTTATGTATATTTTCACAATAAAATAAAACTGCACTCTAAATGTTGTTTTCCGATGTTTGATGCTTTGTTTAAAAGACTATATTTTTACATAGTATTGGGCCAGCCTTACTGTATATATACAAGGGACCTTTGATCAAAGAGAAACTTGCCCATATGACCCACTAGGGACATGTGAAATCTGCCACTCTGGCATCTTTGCAGCTGTGTAATTAATAATTTGTTGACCTAACAATTTGTTAAACATTTAAGAAGGTAAATTGCCATTGGTCGAAGAAGCAGTCTGGGGACAGTAACATAGCCATTCCCTGTTTTATAATTTCCTTTTACAATTACTTATATTTCAAATATATAGACAAGTATAGAAAATGATATAATACTATGCAACACTATAAAATATATTTATCATTGTACTTAGTCTCACAGTCCTATTTTTCTTCATATCGCTTTTTCATCCTCTACCAAAGTTTATAATTAACTTTCTTCGTTTGCTCTCTTGACCCCACTAGAACGTAAGTTCCGTGAAAGTGGAAATTCCTAATTCCTTGCCTCTCCCGTATGTACGTCCTTATTTATCTACTGCTTGGCATTGTTCTCAGATTTTATTCAATATTGCCGAGTACTGATTGATTAAATGAGTTTTTCCATGTTTGCTTCTTTTTATGAAATAGAATGCAGTTTGGAGTTCCCTCCCCAAATCAAATTTCCCCTCTTCTTTACTCCTCCTCCCGAGGTAACCAGTACTGTGAGTTGGTTGTTTGTAATTGTCATGCATCTTTCTATATTTTAGTACGTTTTTATGTGCATACATTAACCAGTAATAGAATTGTTTTTAGGTGCTTAAGAGGTATAAAAATGTCATATCCTTTCTGGTTTGATGTGGAACATTTGACTAAATGTAGGACTGAGGAGACAAACCAGGATACATTTTGATATGACTGGCGAACAGAAGTTCCCCAGATCCTCTTCAAGGAAGTTGCTCCATATGTCTTGAATAAATGCGGAAACAAGAAGTGTGATTCATGTACCAGACGACAATTAAGCATTAACATCTAAGAACAAATGAATCTATCTCGGTTTTCTCAATTAAAACTTAGGAACTAGATGCGGTTAATGTGTCCTGTGCCAGAAAATTGGTCATTTCTTTGCAGTTTTCTCTAAGTGAGGAGGTCCTAATTGTTCAGTCAAAAAATCTAATTACCAGAGTTTAAGTGGCTTAAGATTCTCAGTAAAACTTTTTTTTTCTCTTTAGTTGAGACGAGAGAAGATTGACCTTGAAAATACATTGGAACAAGAACAAGAAGCGCTAGTTAATCGTCTCTGGAAAAGGATGGATAAACTGGAAGCTGAAAAGCGGTTTGTTTAGTCTTACTGTTCCACGTTGGGGGGTGTGTGTGCGTGTATCTGTCTAGGGTACTGTTCTGGATGTGACTGTGGGATAATAACAAATGAACAACGGGACGTTTTAATTCCTCGCTTGATGCACGTCATTTTAATTTGCTAATGGAAAAAGAATGTTGGAAGGGTTCTGGAATATTCCCATATTGGCTGCTTCTTTTTTCTTCTCTGTCTTACTATCCCAGAAGGATTTCTTTTTCATTTGATGTTACAAACCTATGATGAAATTAGTCATAGGTGCTATTGTTTACCTTTAAATTGTTCTGAAAGATAGCAGCAGTTTTAACTTCCACCTTATTGAACTGGCTTCCTCAGTTGTTTTCCAAAGTATTTAGGATGTACTACGTTAATTATTACATATCCCTGAAATTTACTTCATTAGGGAGTATTTTAGTCATCTAGTGCTGCTGTAACAGAAATACCACAAGTGGGTGGCTTTATCAAAGAGAAGTTTATTCCCTCACAGTCCAGTAAGCTAGAAGTCTGAATTCAGGGCACCAGCTCCAGGGGAAGGCTTTCTCTCTGTCAGCTCTGGAGGAAGGTCCTTGTCATCAGTCTTCCTTTGGCCTGGGAGCTTCTCAGTGCAGGAACCTCGGGTCCCAAGAATGTGCTCTGCTCCCAGCACTGCTTTCTTGGTGGTATGAGGTCCCCATGTCTGTCTGCTCATTTTTCTCTTTTATATCTCAAAAGAGATTGGCTTAAGACACTAACTCTGTAGATCTCATCAGTATAACTGCCATTAATCCATCTAATTATATCATAGTGATAGGGAAATCACATCACATGACAAAATTATAGACAATCATACAATACTGGGAATCGTGACCTAGCCAAGTTGACAGATATTTTGGGGGGACACAGTTCAATCCATGACAGGAAGCTTGAGACTTTAATAGAAAATTTGCTATGTATTTGTTTTTAGAACTCTTTGTAAAGAAATACTTGCACATATTTAAAATTAAGATTCTTTGAATTAAATATATATATGTGGATGTGAAATGTCATTCAGTTCAACAAGCAAATATTTCTTGAATCCCTTTGTGCAAGGTACTATCAGATCCTTATTTTAAAGCATGGTATGCTTTGGAAGTGGTGGGGCAAGACTTTTAAGAGTGGCAGGCAGGTTCTGTATGTGGAATGTCTGTATGGGTGAAAGGGTGAGTTTCGTGAAAATGTGTATTCATCTGCTTACCAAAGTTTTTGTGCTTGTTAAGCAAAGTCCTGCCTTAAGTGTTTGGTTTAGATGAATGTCGATAAATTCTTTTGAGTGCATCTCTAGATCTGTAAAATACAGACACATGTCATATAGCTTGGAGAGCAGTGAAAATTAGAGCTATATCTACAGGGGAATATTCGAGCCATCAGCTAGGCTTTGCATTACTATAGTGGTAGTAATAATAGAATTATGAAAAATTATTTAGTAAAATAAATACAGAAACCGCTATAATATTTAACCTATCGGTTTTTTCGGTAATGGCAGGCTTGGAGGTAATTCACAGTTTGGCCTTGGGTAAACTCAGAGGTAAAGAGTTAAAAACAAAACAAAAGAACCTGACAGCTTATAGAAGGTACCAGAGATCTGTTCCTTTGCAGAATGCTGTTGGAGGCCTTACCTATATTAGTATCAAATTATCAGGTTGAAGAATATGAAGCTGTCATTTTGTAGGTCAAAAGCTGCTGGGCATCAGCAGTTTCATGTGATTAAACCTAATACTGACAATTGGTACCATCTTCTCTCCCAGAGTGATTTCTGCTATGGCCAGAAGCAAAAGGCCCTCAGTCCATGCTCCCGGGACCTGTTTTACAAGAGGGAGCTTTAGACGTAGAGCCTCTTCTCTCACCATAATGACTAAATCTTTATGACTCCAACATCCAGCCTCTAAGGACATTCACAGTAAACAAAAACCAAACCAGTTGCCATTGAGTTTTTAATGGCTTTTCCGAGGCCTTCCTTCCAAGGCACCTTTGGGTGGACTTGAATCACACACTGCTGAGTTGGTAGCCAAGCACATAACTCCTTGCACCCCAGGGACTCTGACATTCACAGTAGGTAGTTCATAAGTTCCAGCCAAAGGTGTTGAGAGAAATTCTTTGCCCTAAAACCAACATGCTGAACATTTACTCAGCAGATAATTCTGAGAGCCTACTGAATACCAGGGATAATAGTCAGAACCAAATATTAAATGCACAATTAACAGTGGTAATATAAAGGCAAAAAAAAAAAAGCGTCAATCTTTTAACTGCCTTTTGATCCGAGATACCAGGTAAGGGCAACCAGAAATTGATATAAAATAGGAAGAGGACTTAAGCTGCCTCGTGGATTCTGGCAATTAGCAGGAGCTTGCTTTTAAAACAAACTCTCCAGCTTATATTTTATCTTTTAACAGCAAACAGTTTTTTTATTGTCCGAATTTTTCTTTTCAATGAAGAATCCTGCAGGAGAAATTAGACCAGCCCGTCTCTGCTCCACCATCACCCAGAGATATCTCCATGGAGATTGACTCTCCAGAAAACATGATGCGCCACATCAGATTTTTAAAGAATGAAGTGGAGAGGCTGAAGAAGCAACTACGAGCTGCTCAGTTACAGCGTATGTAACCCCTGGTTTCACTGGTCTTGTGTTGTAGAATTAATAAATTCACCAGAGGCGGGGTATTTCTGATATTTACCTTTGACTTTGCATTAATCAAGTCAGCGTTGTATTTTATCACAGATTACATGTTTACATAAATCTGTATATCCTGTCATAATTTGTGTTGTTGTAAGCCACCAAGTTTATAATAATTTGTTACAGCGGCTCTAGGAAACTAATACACTGTATTTTTTAAAGGTTACATAGGTAATCTTTTTTTTTCCAAACAAAAGGCCTCACATATTTATTACTGAATCCACTTTTTTAATGCAGAAGCATTAAAACAAAAGAAGAAACCAGAATTTTCCCAACACAACGTGTTTCATTATTCAGACAGTGGTAGAATTTTCAGCTTGATATGGTAAGATGCTAGTGAACTTGATGGAGCACAAATATATGTGCCATCACTTGTACAGCTCTTATAGACCCAGCTTAGTTCTTCTCCAGTGTCTCTTCTTGGAGTCGTCCTTGAATTTTATTACCAGTTTTCATTCAAATCCATTGGAGAGTGAGACAATTCTGCTTTTGTTTCTTGGCCCGGGATCTCTTGATCTGAAAGTCTTGTGAGAAGACATGGTGGGGATGGAAGTTGGCTGCACACAGGACAGTGGCAGAGAAAAGGAGAGGGACTCCACAGAGGAGCTCCATGCATCGTCCCAGATGCACCACTGGACTAGAACGTGCCATGCCCTTCAGAGAAGAAAATGTAAAGAAAAGAACTACTGACAGCTTAAAAGTATATTCTGCCTGATCCAGCAGTTCCACTTCCTGGAATTTATCCTGAAGGTGTCCTTGGACAGGTGTCAAATCTGTGTACAGAGATTTTTTTTTTTTGGCATTTTTTTGTTGAGGTAAAATTAACCATTAACAATTTTCAAGTGTCTAATTCAGTGGCATTTAGTACAACCATCGCCTCTTTTTAGCTTCAAGACATTTTCATCACCCAGAAAGAAACCCTGTACCCAATAAACAGCCTTGAAGTAAATGATTTTATTATCATTGAAGTAGATGTTGTATTATAGTAGGGCAGGGCAAATCATTTAGAATACTTTCAGAATGTAATTCAGATAACGTCAGGAGGCTCCAAAGATCAGAGGTAATATTTAATATCCCCGCCCCGCCCCCATGCTCATCTCTAGGCCCATGCTAACAGGAACATTGCAGGAGCCTTCAGTGTACTTTTGGGGAATTAAAGCAGAGAATAGAATGTTTACGTTCTTGACTGTTAAATTTAGCCTCAGCTGACAATCATTCCAGGTACTTGAAGAATAAATAGAAATTTATACTTACTATTTTGGGGACAGCCAGGATGTTGAGTTGGAAATCAAAGGAACTAGATTTCTGAATACTTGATTAGGTCTCTGTATTTTCTTGGATCTCTCTTATTTCTGCTTTTATGCCATTGAAATTTATGTATGTATTTTTGAATAGACAGAATCGACTCAACAGCAGTGGGTTTGAGGAGATAATATGGTAAGAGGTTTGCACTGAAAAATAAGTCTCCCTCTTACCCTGTTCCCCAGCCAACCACAATCACAAATTTTTTTATGTATTCTTCAAAATACATACATGTGCGTGTGTACTAGCACGGCAAACATACTTTTTTGCACCTTTCTGTTTTCACCTATTATATCTTCAAGTTTTCTCTGATCGCGCAGTGGCTAAGCACTTGCCTGCTAACTGAAAGGTCAGAGGTTCAAATCCAGCAGCCACTCTGTGGGAGAAAGATGTGGCAATCTGTTTTTGTCAAGATTACATCCTTGGAAACCCTATGGGGCAGTTCTGCTCTATCCTATAGGATTGCCGTGAGTTGGAATCAGTTGGACAGCACACATCACCACCACCATCAACACATATAGAGTTGCCTTACTCCCATGTTTAAAGGCTGCATTATGTTCAGTTGTATGAATATGCCATAGTTTATTTAACTAGTCCCATACCAGTGGACCTTTCTGGGTGATTTTTGGAACTTTTACTATTTCAAATAGTGCTGCGGTGAACATTCCAGTGCACGCATCTGACACCTGTGCAAAGACACCTTCAGGATAAATTCCAGGAAGTGGAATTGCTGGGTCAAGTAGAATGTATATTTAAAATGTCAATAGTTCCTATCTTTAGATTTTTCTTCTCTGAAGTTCATTGCATGTTCTAGTCCAGTGGTGCATCTGGGATGGTGCATCAGGATCATCTGTGTAACCTTTAAAAAAGTGTAGTGTATTAGTCTCTTATGACTGCTGTAATAAATTATCACAAACTTAGTGGCTTAAAACAACACAAGTGGATTAGAGTTCTGAAGGTCAGAGTCTCACTGGGCTATAATCAAGGTGTTGTCAGGACTGTTTCCTTCTGGAAAGTTCTAGGGGAAGAATCCATTTTCTTGCTTTTTCCAGCCTTTGTAGACCACCTGCATTTCTTGGCTCATGACCACTTCCTCCCACCTGTGTTTCAATGGTCACTTCACCTTTTCACCCTGACTCTCCTGCCTCCATCTTATCAGGGCCCTCATGATTACATTTTACAGGATAATCTCCCCATCTCAAGGTCCTTAACTTGAAAAATCTTCAGTGTCACTTTATCCGTGGAAGGCAACGTTATTAACAGGTTTGAGAATTTAGGATGTGGGCATCTTTGGGAAGCCATAACTTTGTCCATCTCATATTTCTTATTCCGGGGTGGTTTATTACTGACGTAGAGCTTGGTCCTTTGTAATTTTTTTTTTTTTTTAATTTAGGCAATTCCGATGTGTGCCCTAAGTTGAAAACCGCTATATGTATTCCATAAAAACAAATGAGATAAATCAAGGCGTTCTCAAATATTAACTACCTTAAGGTGTTTTTGAGTTTCAGCTGTGTTGGGCAGGCACATTTATTTAAGCACCATTCTGAGTTCTTCTTAGTGCCGCCAGTTTGTGTTTTCTTCCTCATATAGACCTGCCTTGTTGTGCCCCAAGCAAAATTTTTGGAAGAAATCTGGGAAGAAGTTTTCATTCCCACTGTTTCCTCTCTATTGTACTATTTGATCTGTGAAGGGACTACAGATACCAACAGAGGCACCCATAAGTGCTATTTTGATTCTGTGAGGATAGAGAATGAGCTGAACTGAAGCAACAGTGAGTGGCACTTACCTGCTTCCTGTGGTTTGGATTGGGTTTAAGAAAATGACTTGACTTTCCTGCATCCATTTGCCGCATCCTCCTTAGTTCCAGTGACCCTTGGCTCCCTTGGATGGCAGCTGTGGTAGTTGGCCCTGCAGCCTACAAGCCCGAATATGTCTAAACCTGAACCTCTCTGCAGGAGTTTGCAAGTCTGGCTGAACATTGGAATTACCTGGGGAGCTTTTAACATACCAGCACAGAGACCTCATCCTCAGGGGCGCTGATTTAATCGGTCTGAAGGCGCATTGGTGTTTTCTAACCAAACATTTGAAAAGGAATGCAAAATGTAAAGACCACCTTTAAGTCATTGGGGAACCACTCCTTGTGGTCTGTCTGGGAGTCACGCTCAGTTGCTACTGTCTTTGATTACATGTTGTAAGATGGCCGATGATGAGGGAAATGTAAGCGGGAGCTCCTAAGTACTGGAGCCCAGTTTCAGAGAAGGTGGGAGGCCGACTCACACTAGTAAACTGGTCTCTCTCTGATGTAGCTTGAAATCATCAGATGTGGAGGTGTGCCAGCAGAGGGCACTCAAGGTATGCCAAGACGCGGTGGCCATCTGTACCTAAGTCTGAAACACCTGGAGGTGTGGGACCTGGTGCCTTCTTTGAGCTTCCAGCATCTGTGTTCATTGCTAAACTGCCAGGAAGTCTTCTGGCCATCTATCCTGATGACTTTCTTGTCTATAGATTATTGTTTAAGGTTCTCCTTGCTGATTCCCCAGACATTAAAGTATTGCCATTTTCTTTGAAAGATTAAGAAATTATGGTTCTGAAGTTATTGTTCTCGGAGACTCATGGATTCAGAAGCTTTCCTGTGTTTGGGAAAGAAAGACAACTTGCTCTGACACTCACCCTTCTGGTTCTAGAAACAGTATTCCAAGGCAGGGGGTGGGCAGTCTAGTGCTTCCTTAGAGCTAGTGAGAAATTCTGCATGCTTGCATATTTGGGATGGAATAATTTAAATCATTTATATTAAAAGTGTATTTTGTAATATTTTCCCAGCATGCCGTCAATTAAAGAGATTTTTTTGCATCTGGATTAGCCAGCAGGGCTTCCGACTATATTGAAAACAACCAAGGGATTTAGTGTTTTGTATGCATAATAGTGTTTAATAATTTTGGCATTTTTGTTTGAATTTCTAAAATAAGCATATTTGACTACTTTTATATGTTCTGTAATGATGCTGCCTTGGAAATCATTGATTATTATCAAAAGTTATTATTTGGTAAACAGCAAAGCTTGATAGAGTTGTTTATAACTAACTTTAGCTGTAACTAATTTGGTGGCCCTTGGGAGTTCTAGAAGGGTCATTTTGTGGGAGAGAAATGGTTAACATGGCATTCAGCTCATTCTTTCTTTAATATGGAGCAGTGGCCTGTAGGACTCTCTTGGTTGGACATGGTCATGACCACTCTGAATTTGGTTATTTTTTTTTAGAAAAGTGAAGCACATGGAGATTTTACTTTTCACAAGTTCCTTGGCTGAGACAGGGAAAAAGGAGGAATCAAGTAGATGGGTAGACACAAAGTTGTTTTGTATTTATATTATTTTGGTGACTAGTAACAAGAGATTTGGTGACTAGTAACAAGGGGCCATGTTCTGTAATTTATTGGAAGACTGCTGCAATATGCCACAGAATCTTAGAAACATAGTCTTAGAAGTGCAGGGACTGCAGTCAACCAAAAACCAAACCCGTTGCCATCAGGTCAATTCCAACTCATAGCGATTCTATAGGACAGAGTAGAACCACCCCTCCAGGGAACTCAGCAGAAGAAGATACTATAACCTCATGAAGATCTCAGCTCCACATTTCAGATTCTTGGGAGAGAGAATCTAATTGGCTCAGCCTCAGTCCAGCACCTGGCTCAGGGGTCATCAGCTCTAACCAGGGAGACAGATGCTATAGTAGAAACCTGGTTATATGGGGGCAGCTCCTGAGTAAGGAGTATTTGTCATAAGCTAGGCACTTTTCCAAGAGGTGTTGGCTGTACAGGTCTTTACCTACTACCTGGCTCAGAAGAGCTGCAAATGAGTTAAGGAAGCAGAGGATTGGGTGTACCACAAAAATTATCCATCTACGGTTTCCTTGCTTAACTACATCAGTTTCTATTATAAAAAGAATACTAACCATTCTGGAGAATGGTCTTCTAGCACAGGGCTCTCAGTGTACTTCTAGCACTGTGCAAGGTGGAGGTGCTAACAAGTGTGACAGGCTCCCACAGAGGACTTGGCTGTGTTGTATCTGGAGTTTAGGGGCAAGAGAACTGGTGCCTTCAGGGGAGCCTGTGGGCAGAATCTATATCCCCGACTTGGCTCCCTCACTTCCAGTTCCAGCACGTAGAGACGAGTTCTAGTTGCGGCCATATCCAAACTTAGCTACGATTCCACAGATTCCTCTTCCACTTAAAACACATTAGAATGTAAATGAGTGGGAGAGAAGATGCCTAACCTCACCTCACTGACTTTTGTATCTTTTTCTAAGTGCAAGTCATTGGTACACTTTGATCCTTGGGGTGCATCTGAAATCCAAATCTCATGTCCCTGTGTGTGAGAACTACTGCAGTCTTTTTTTTTTTTTTTTAAGATTTGGGAATGAATGCAAGGAACATGGTTTATTTTTTTATCTACCTGTCTGTCTGTCTATCTATCATCTATCTAATCATTTGTCTATACATTGTATTGTGCTTTAAGTGAAGGTTTACAATTCAAGTTAGTTTCTGATACAAAAACTTACACACGCATTGTTATGTGACCCTAGTTGCTCTCCCTACAATGTGACAGCACACTCCTTCTCTCCATCCTGTGTTTTCTGTGTCCATTCAGCCAGCCCCTGTCCACCTTTCCCTTCTCATCTTGCCTCTAGACAGGAGCTGCCCGCGTACTGTCATACCAGTATCGTTTTATGTCTTATAGTCCAGGCTAATCTCTGTTTGAAGAGTTGGCTTTGGGAATGGTTTCAGTTCTGGGCTAACAGAGTCCAGGGGCTGTGACCTCTGGGGTCACTCCAGTCTCAGTCAGACCATTAAGTCCGGTCTTTTTACTAGAATTTGAGGTCAGTATCCCAGTTTTGTCCTGCTCCATCAGGGATTTGCTGTTGTGTTCCCTGTCGGAGCAGTCATTGGTGGTAGCCAGGCACCATCTAGTTCTTCTGGTCTCAGGCTGATGGAGTCTCTGGTTTATGTGGCCCTTTCTTTCTCTTGGGCTCATATTTTCCTTGTGTCTTTGGTGTTCTTCATTCTCCTCTGCTCCAGGTGGGTTGAGACCAATTGATGTATCTTAGATGGCTGCTTGCTAGCTTTTAAGACCCCAGACACCACTCACCAAAGTGGGATGCAGAACATTTTCTTAATACAGTTTGTTATGCCAGTTGACCTAGATGTCCCCCAAAACCATCATCCCCAGACCCCCGCCCTTGCTACTCTGTCCCCTGAAGCATTTGGTTGTCTTCAGAAAGCTTCTTAGCTTTTAGATTAGTCCAGTTGTGCTGATTTCCCCTGTATTATGTGCTGTCCCTACAAAAAACATGGTTTAATTAAGAGCTCTGGCTTTTTAGATTCAGAGAAAATGGCACAGTATCTGGAGGAGGAACGCCACATGAGGGAAGAAAACTTGAGGCTGCAGAGGAAGCTGCAGAGGGAGATGGAGAGAAGAGAAGCCCTCTGTCGACAGCTCTCCGAGAGCGAATCCAGCTTAGAAATGGATGATGAGAGGTATGTGCATGTCTTCTCAGCATAGTAGATAAACCACGCCCGGGGAGCCCACCACATTAAACTAGATGCTGAGAATGAGACGCGTGAAGAAGATTGAAAGTTCTCCTTCAATACAAAAGAAGGGGGAAAAAATCACCTTTCCAAGATGACTTGGTGTTGAGAGAAATGGAGGCAGGGTTATTCGTAGAGAAGGCAGAGTTTGCATTTGTTGAGTTAATCTAATCCTGTGTAAAGCATGGGGGGACATTCTAATTCAGAGATGGGGAAAAGTTAGCCATGGTGAAGCCTAAGGAGGCAAATGCATACATGTGCTGAAAAAGCCAGCAGGAGAAAGGGAGAGATTGTTGAAAAACTGAGACCTTACTTAACACACTGACAACTTTTGAGCCTTTTTGCAGCTACTTTGAAAAAATAAATGCAATGCATTTATCTGCTCAAGCCTCAGCATCAAGCTCCCTCATTGTCCCAGTGGGGAATGGGCTGAAATAAGAGTATCATCTGTAGGTTAAATGGAGGACGTGGTCTCAACATTTGTCTCTCATCCAGATCTTCCTCCCTTCCCTCCTTCCCCTCTGCCTCCATCCTTCTTTTCTCCCTCTATTCTTTGTTTTTCCCACCTTCCTTCTCTCTCCCTCCTTTCTTCCATGTATAAAATTATCACCCTAAAATTCCCAATATCACTGATCTGTTTCTGAGAGCTTCTAGTTCTCTCTAAAGTCCTTATCCTCTGAGAAGCATATCACTAAAAACATTGGCTAGAACACTAAATAACTACTTTTTCAGATATGGAGGACTGCTTTTAAAATTAATTACTTTAAAGGAGCAGACCCATGTTAGCATACATGACACCTTATAACCATTTTGGGTAAGACACCATGTAAACTCTGAGGGACATGTTCTCCTAACTACGGTGACAATCCTGCAACTGCTTCAGACTGCCTTTTGTAGGTCAGTTCTTCCAGGTAGAGTACAGCTGCCCAGCTAGTACTTCTCTCCCTACATGGAATGATGATCTCACACTTGGGAGAGGGAAAATAGTCTGATACTTAGATGTCTACAAGTGTATTTGTTCTTCCTTAAAGACCAAGAGCCAGTCTTAGATGCCTGACTGGATGTACAATACAAGGTACTGTCCAACATGGTGCCACCAAGTAGGCGCTTTAAAGAGAGTAGGAGGAATGAATGGCGGGGTTAAAGTGCTCGGCTGCTAACTGAAAGGTCAGCAGTTGGAACCCACCAGCCACTCAGTGGGAGAAAGATGTGGCAGTTTGCCCCCCGTAAAGATTTACAGCTTTGGAAACCCCAGGGGGCAGTTTTGCTCTGTCCTGTAGGGTCGCTATGAGTCGGAATTGACTCAGTCACAATGGATTTGGTTTATCTAGTTGAGATGAGGGCAGTGGTGATTCATCAGTAGAGTTGTCGCCTCCTAAAAAAAATTTTTTTTTTTTTTATGTGGGAGACCTGGGTTTGATTTCCAGCCAGTGCACCTCATACGCAGCCACCAACCATCTGTCATTGGAGGCTTGTATATTGCTATGATGTTGCACAGGTTTCAGCAGACTTTGTAGACTGAGGCAGAGTAGGAAGAAAGGCCTGGTAATCTCCTTTCGAAAATCAACCAATGAAAACTCTGGATCACAAAGATTCGATCTGCAACAGATTGTGGGGTGACGCAAGACCAAGCAATGTTTTGTACCGTGTGCATGGGGTCACCATGAGTTAGGGCTGACTCGACAGCAACTAACAACGACAACAACATCTAGTTGAGAGCAGTTGAGAGAAAAAAAATTTTTTTTTTTTGCGTGTCAAATTAGCAAGCCAGGTTTTGTTCCAGTTGAATAACCTAAGTAAAAGGTGGCCACATTAAAGTTCCTCATGCGAACCGATGGAGTGGCAGGGCTGAGGCCTTGTGGGATGATGATGCATGTACACGTGAACATTCCTTCCTTGGGTTTATTACAAAGCTTCTCAAGCAGAAACTTTTCCTAGACAGCATTCTGTGTCCGGTTTACAAAGTGAAAACTGATGTTCGTGATAGTCACCCTTCAGTGTCCTCAGGTTCCATTTGACTTCGGGATCTAGGAAGAAGCTAGCATCAGCATGGTGTGGCTCACTGTGGCCCTGGAGTAGAGCTCTGTACTCATGTCTTTTATTACAATCTTAATGCAAGTAGGGAGCTCTGGTGGCGTAGTGGTTAAGAACTACGGCTGTTAACCAAAAAGATCAGCAGTTCAAATCCACCAGCCACTCCTTAGAAACACTATGGGGCAGTTCTATCCTGTCCTATAGGGTTGCTATGAATTGGAATCCACTGGACAACAAATGGGTTTTGTAAAATGTAATTAGGATGTAATTATCACATCCTAATGTAGCGGTCTCTATGAGTCAGAATCAACTTGATGGCAACGGGTTTGGTTTTTTGTTTTTTAATATAATGGTGACACAGTGGTTAAGCCCTAGGCTACTAACCAAAAGGTCATTGTTACAAACCCACCAGCTGTTCGGTGAGGGAAAGATGCCACAGCCTGCTTCTGTAAAGATTACATCCTTGGAAACTCTATGGGGCAGTTCTACTCTGTTCTGTAGGGTCGCTGTGAGTCAGAATTGACTCGACAGCGGTGGGTTTGGTTTTGTTTTTTTTTAACGTGGTAATTTGTTAACCAAGGTTTGCCTTGTAAAGAGTGGACATTCAGCTCGTGGGAATATGTATTGTTAGGCTTTAATTGGATGACATAAATCTCAGCGGGCTTGTTTGGTTTTGAGTTTCAAATAACAAGTTCAATGTAGTTACTAAAACGTGGCTGCCCTTGTAATTCTTGGGACAGTGGAGGTGAATTTCTTCATAGCTGTCCTGTGATGGAGGAGAGGCCAGTCCTCGCTGTTGTATATAGCACAGCTGTCAACAGGACTCTGTCCTGAGCTAAAACATCCTTGATTCCTTAACCTCTGCCCTGTGGAGGGAGACTTGTCAAACAGCGGAGCAGCTTTAACTTGGGAATCCATGTTTACAGACGTTCCCTAGCTACAGCGCCACTCTAAACAATCAGGATTTTGACCTCATGATGTGAACCCCAAGCATTTTCTCAAAGGCTCACTCTTTACTTAAACACAGGCAGCTCTGATTGAGTCCTTCTGTCTCCTCTTAGGTATTTTAACGAGATGTCTGCTCAAGGATTAAGACCTCGCACTGTGTCCAGCCCGATCCCTTACACGCCTTCTCCAAGCTCCAGCAGGCCTATTTCACCCGGTGAGTATGTGTTCTCAGCTTCTTCTGTGACTGGGTTTCTGGTGAGTTTAACAGGCAACCCTGAGTATGTTCCCTTCCAGCAGAAAAAATCTTATAAACAGAGAGATAACATTGACATATTTTTCAGAAACATCAAAAAATAAATCATTATCAAGACGAGCAGTCTTAGTCTTGAAAATCTTGAGCATAGATGGCGTACTGCCAGCTGGTGTCGTTTTTCAATTTTTTTTTTTTAATGGCAAAGGAATTTGACTCCAGAGAAGCCTTTTTAAAAAGAAGACTATCTTCAGCTGTGATTTTAAGAGCCAATGGACTGATAAAAAGTCTCGGGTGGCTTTTTAAGATGCATACTAACACATCTTTGGTGTGTTCTTTTTCCGTGTTTCACATATGCTATCTCATTTTATCCTCAGAACAGTTACCATAGGTGTCATTTTTCCCATGTCAGAATTGAAGCAATGACTCAAACGATCAGTAACTACTGATCACAGCCAGGAAGTGGCAAGACAGGGCGCGTTTGTCTCCAACACGCCTGTGTTCTTCCTAGCATGCATGAGCTGCCTCCCAGTAGTTCCAACGATCCATGAGTGAACTCAGCCTCAGTAGGCAGGCAGGCAGTACAGGGAGGAACTTCCATCAGGCGGTCTGCTCCTTGCTTTGTTCCTCGGAAGCCTTTCCCTCAAAGGCATGCTTGTCTTCATCTGACCCCAGAAGAACTCTCCCCGGGAGCTCTGGCTCAGTGCCAGCATAGTGTGGGGTCTCATGGGGCTCTTGGGCCAGGAGGGCAAGTAAATGATCCAGCAAGGGAGAAGGATGAAGCAGAGGGGGTGGAGACAAGTAGAGCTGAGGGAGGAAAGAAAAGGTAGCGGGCCAAAGGAGAGCATCTTGTGACTCAAGTGATGAGACTGGCTTTCTTGTACTTGCTGGTAAACAGATTTTATGCAGAGTTGGGTGGATGGAGGAGGAGTTTCACAACAGAATAGAGTGAGCTGACTGCTCTGAAGAGTGGCAACATAGAGGTTTTATTGTTTTGAAACGTAATGCAGCTTAATATTAGAGTGACATCTCATTTTGTCTGTGATATTATTTAACAGGAATGCCCTTTAAGTTGATAAAGGGGAAATGCCATAGATAGAGGTTGAAATAGAAATGGCTGGGTTTTGTGAGTTTAGGGTTTAGCCCAGCACCATGCCTCCACGATTTTTTTTTTTTTTTCCTTAAGTTTAAAAAAAAAAAAGATGAAAAGTCTAGCACAAAGCACGGTAGTTTTTGTACACTTCAGGCCAGTGTGCTCGCTGGCATCTGACAGGGGTAAACAGGGGCTGTTTGCAAACCAAAAGAACTTTCTAGCACGGATCAGTGGTAATGTCACCACTGCTTTTTCCTGCCAAGAGGATGTCCCTGAGTCTGTAGCCTAAGTCTCTGGGAAAGCTGCTCTTTCTAGCTGCCTCTCTGTTTTCCCAAAATAGCACTTGGGGTTTCATTTCCCTGGTAGAGACCTTCCTTCACCTTCTGATTGATTAATGTAAAAGGAAGGCGTGAGGCAGGAAGACGCAAGGTCGGGGGTTGTTTTTGTAGTTAATGGTGGTGCTGATTCATACTAAATACAATTGAATGCCCTCCTTGATTTATTTAAACCTAAATAAATTTCTACCGGTACCAGTTACTGTCAAATCCATTCTGACTCATGGCAACCCCATGTGTGTCAGAGTATAACTAACTATGCTCCTTAGGGATTTCAGTGCCAATTTTTCGGAAATAGATTCACCAGGCCGTTCTTCTGAGGCACCTTTGAGTGGACTCAAGCCTCTTACCTTTTGGTTAGCAACTGAGCACATTAACTGTTTGCACCACCCAGGGACTCCAGCGAAATCTTTGTTGATGTCGTTAGTTGCTGTCAAGTTGGCTCCGACTCGTGGCAACCTTACATATAACAGAATGAAATGTTGCCAGGTCCTACGCCATCTTTGTAACCTTACCGATGGTTGGTAACGAACTCTTCAGAGGTGTGTAATTTTCAATTGGTTAAATATAATGTTATGGGCACTGAAAAAAAGAAAAAACAAAAAACTGAACATCATGCCTTGGTTTGGAATATTACTTATAACAATTATCTGTGAGAAAATCTTACTCCATTTACATAATTTTGATTGCACATTCCTTCATAGAAACCTACTTAGAGTGTGTGGGGTTTGCTTGTACGTACAAGTTGTCTGGTTTTTCTTTAAACTGTGTAATACATAACACCTATGTGTCTTTTCCTTTCAATGTCCTTAAGTGATAACATTTTTATCCTACTTTAAGTTCCATAATAACATCAAAGTAAATTTTATCTCCTATTTGGCAACAGAATTATTCTTGTTCTCATCTAGTATGTTGCAATGTTATACGTGGTAGATCAGCAAAGCCTGAATAGTCAAGCTTTCTTTTCACTTTAGGTTATGTTGGAAGAGTTTATAGTATTAAGACTATCTACTCACTTTCTGGGTGGGAACATGCTGTTTCTATAGTTTTCATTTCCATTTTAAGCATTTTGGCTCTTCTTCCTCTCTTCCCATTTTTGGTTGGTGTGGAAACCTTGCACGTTCCCCACCTTCTTAAAATATTTTTTCAAATATCTCACAATTTGATTGAAAGGTATGTTTCCTAGAACTTTTGAAAGATCCTCTTCTTGATATATGTGGACTTCTTTGAGGGGAGGATGTTACTACTATGTTATGCAGCCTGAGAGAAGGACATTCCCAGTTAGCATGTGCCTATATCAGAAATGGGGAATGATGAAGTTTAAAAAAAGGGTCTGATCCCTAGCAGCAAGCATACCCAATGTCCAGATCTTGGTTTCTAATACCATTCTCCAGTAAAAGGAACCAGGGCTTCTTGGGGAAATGGATGATTCTAGGGCTGGGGCAGGGCTGAGTACACAACAGCTTTCCATAGTATTTTTGAAACTCCTTGTAAGTCATATATTATCTCAGAATGAAAGCTATAAAAAAGAAAAGCTAAATAGTGTAAAAGGCCATTCAAAGAAGAGAGAGTTATCGGGGTTTTGAGATGGGCCTTGAAGAAGGGAGTTAATGAGCTAAAACTAGTTGAACACTTACATTGTGCCAGGCAGTTACTAAGAACTTTGTGAAATTAATTCATTTCATCCTTGCGACAACCTCGTGAGGTAGCTATACAATTATCCTATTTTACCATTGAGGAATCTAAAGCATGGCAAGTTTGACGTGTTCATCATTGCACAATACCAAGTGGCAGAGCTGGGATCTTAGATAATCTGGCAGTCTGGCACCAGAGTCTGGGCTATTTGCCTCTCCAGAGGATGAATGAGATACCGATTGCCCTTGACATTGGGGGAAGGAAGCAGCAAGTACTATAGTAAAGGGCACAGTATGCGTAGAGACAGAGAGGTCTGAATCCAAGTGAGGTGGGAGATCACCTTGGTTCTCAACACTGGTTGCCCTGGGGCCCTGCTCCTCAGAGATTCTGATTCATTTGGTTTGGGGTGGGGCATGGGCTTTGATGCCCCTTATTGAGAGCTACAGAGCTAGAGCATCAGACGATAGTTTAGAGCCAAATGTAGAGCCCTTTTATATCAGCCACAGAAGAGTTTCTTTTTTTTTTTCCTTAAGTTAAGATGGCAGTAGGGATCTTTGAAGATTCTTGATTAGCACCTTAGCATATCTTAATTACTTTTGAGAAGAATTAACCTAGCAATGCTAGAAAACAGACTGATCGTATTGCTTTATTATGATTTGAACCTTATGAGCTTTTCTATTTGTGGATAAGGATCCACTTTCATAGCCTTTCTCTTAAATTTCACCATTTTCATAAGAAATAGAATTAGGATTGTATTTCCCAAAGCTGTTGAGAGAAAACTACTTCTTCCCTCCCCCAGCTGAATGAAGTCCTTATGATACAGTAAACATTGCATTAAATAACCATTTGGCTCCCAAGGACCTGTACTTTACCTCAGAGCTTCATTTTGTAAATGTGAACCAAAAATCCACAATTAGAAATGGAAATATGTTAAATGGAAAGTGTCATTAATTGAAAGTCAAACCAGGAAATAAACTCTTAGTGTTAGGTGTCAAGGGCACAGAAGACTTCTGCGATAGGGCAGCTATAGGTAGGCTTGGTGACTGCATGTCTCAGTCATGGAAGCTGAAATACAGTATAGAAAAGAGCCCTTGGCAGCTCGTTGTTTTCACATAATTCAGAACAGAGGTATGTGGAGTTCACCCTGCTTGCCATCTTGGTTACAAAGTGATTGACAGAGGTAGTTTCTATCCAAACTCCTCCAAATTGCTTCTTCATTTCCATTTTCACTCCATTCATTCAGTAAATATTATGGAATCTACTCAGTGCTAGATTCTCTGGTAGATGCTGGGAACTCAAAGATGTGAAGACAGCTACATTCAAGTAGTGACAAGTAAGTGATGCCTCAGATAACCATATACATCAGCGCTCAACTCTCCAAAAACGGGAGTGCTTAGGCAGGCATGTGGTGACAATCACTTTCAGAGCTTTTTCAAAATACAATGTTTGGACCCCATCCCAGACCTATTAAATTGTAAGGAGAGTCTAGGCATGCTTACTTTTAAAACACTTTAGGGATGATTCTGGGGCCCTACATTATGACAATGCAGAATATTATAGTAGACTGGGGTTGTTTCTTCCTTAAATATCACTTTCTTTATTAGGGAACATTAGCATATGTAGGGCTTTTGTTCCCTGTATTGAATATCCTCAAGTTGCAAAGTTCTCAGTAGTGATCATTCTTTGCCTTTATGGCTGCTACACACATAAACACACACAAAACGGTCATGTCTCATCTTGTTGGTATGTCTTTTGACCCTTCCTGTTTTCTCTCTCTTTTATTATGGTCATATATGTACCAAAAAAAAAAAAAACATATTTCATCAATTTCTACATGTACCCTCCAGTGGCATTTATTACATTCTTCAAGTTGTGCAACCATTCTTGCTATTTTTCTCCAAATTATCCCACTGCCATTAACATGCATTCAGTGCATTCTAAGCAAAACCCTCCACTTTCCCCCTCCCTCCCATCCCAGGTAACCACTAATTACTTATGGTTTCTATACATCTGTATATTTCATATAAGTGATATCATACAGTATTTGCCATTTTGTGTCCGATTTATTTCACTCAGCATAATGTCTTCTAGGTTCATCTGTGTTGTGGCATGCATCAGGACTTAATTTCTCTTTATGGCTGAGTAATATTCCATTTTATATATATACCATCTTTTGTTTATTCATTCATCGGTTGATTAATCTGTCAGTCATTTCTACCTTTTGGCTATCGTGAATAGTGCTGCAGTGAATGTTCGGGTACATATGTCTGTTTGTGTTGCTGCTTTCAGGTCTTTTTGGAATATACCTAACAGTGGAACTGCTGGGTCGTAGGATATTCTATGGAGACCCTGGTGGTGTAGTGGTTAAGTATTATGGCTGCTAACCAAAAGGTCACCAGTTCATATCCACCAGGCGCTCCTTGGAAACTCTATGGGGGCAGTTTTACTCTGTCCTGTAGGGTTGCTATGAGTCGGAATTGACTTGATGTTAGTAGGTTTGCTTTTTTTTTTTTTGGTATGGTATTCTATGTTCAACTTTTTGAGGGACCACCAAACTCTTTTCCACAGTGGCTGTACCAGCTTAAATCCCACCAGCAGTGTGGACAAGTGGTCCTGTTTCTCCACAACCTCACCAACACCTATTATTATTATTTTTGATCATTGCCATTCTAATGGGGGTGAGATGATATCTTACTGTGGTTTTGATTTGCATCTCCCTGATGGCTAATGACTTTGAACATCTTTTCATGCACTTGTTGGCAGTTTGAATATCCCCCTGGGTGAAAAGTCTGTTCAAGGAGACATTTCACCCGTTTTTTTTGATTGAGTTGTCTTTTTGTTGTTACATTTTGGAGTATTTCATACGTTTTGTATATTAGACCTTTATCGAATATATGGTTCCCCAAAATTTTTCTCCCACTCTGTAAGCTGTCTTTTCTTTCTTTCCTTTTTTTTTTTTTGATAAAATCTTTTTCATGCACAAAAGTATTTAATTTTCATGAGGTTCCCTTTGTTTATTTTGTTTTTTGCTGCATATGCTTTTGTTGTCTTACCAGATAGGCCGTCACAAAAACCTCAGTCCTACAGCTCCGCCCATACATTTTCCTCTATGGACATGTTGGTTTAGTTTTGAGATTAAGGTTCTTGATCCATCTTGGTTTGGTTTTTGCGTATGATGTAAGGGTTGGATCCTGGACACATCGCTTTTCTTGCATCTCATTTTTACCCTTTTGCCCCCTTCTTTTTTCTATTTTATTCTTGTTTCTTCTCCTTCTCCTCATTCCTTCCATACCTCATAGTTGAAGGCCTAGCAGTACTTGATTTTTATATCTCCTGTCATCTAGGGTACTCTGTCCTATAGGGTCTCTATGAGTTGGAATCAACTCAGCAGCGCTGGGTTTGGTTTTTGGTTTGCTCATAGTGGGCCGTTGGTGAGCCCACTGCTCTTGTCTATTTTCTTTTTTGTGGATAATGGAGATCTTTTGCATTTTCAGACTTCCTGAACAGCTGGAAATACCAGATAATTGGGTGCCATATGTGTGGATCTTTAGTGTTGAGAGATAAACATAATAATTTGTTGTTTTATTTCAGGTCTATCATATGCAAGTCACACAGTTGGTTTCACACCACCAACATCACTGACTAGAGCCGGAATGTCTTATTACAATTCTCCTGGCCTTCACGTGCAGCACATGGGAGCCTCCCATGGCATCACAGTGAGTATTTGTGGGGAGAAGCAGCACTTTACTCCTGATGGTGGTACCAAGTGGTCCTCTTTGTAAGACCGGGATTGGTGCCCTTAGATGTTTACCTTTCTTCCTCTCTCACTTGTTGTTCACCTTAAAACTATAGAGGCTTCCCAACTGTTTGATATTGAATCCTGGAGTGTTGAAACCGAAATCCTCAGGAGGCAAAACTTCCACTTCACTTCTTGTGAAAAATTGCCCTTTGTGAAACGTAATTTGAAATCTGACCAGTGCCTCAATTGATCTCCTTGCCATAAAGAATTATTGTTGGTTGTTCAAAGTCTAAAAATATTTATTGCTGCACTTCCACAGGTCATTGACCCTAAACATAATTCCTAATATTAGCTTTGTTTCTAGATTTACTCAGAATTTTCTCTTTTGGAGTTAGAAGGAAACTTAAGTTCACCTATAGACTCCACTCAAAGGAGTCTCTTTCTTCTTTCAGAGTTGGTTTTCAGTTGACTAATAGAGCAGTTGGAAATGTAGCTGACACAGGTTACAGGACAGGCAAGAACTGAGGGTATTCCCCAAAATAGAATATTTAAAGGAAGATCCCTATTCTATAAAAGCAATTAAGATAATTCTGTTTTGCCAGCTCAAGGGACTTTATATAAAAGTGGGAACTTCTTTGGTTGAGCTCTACGTTTCAGGGCATTGAAAGGGGTTAAAACTTGTTCCAGATGAATGGTAGAAGGAACTGGGCACATATGGCTGGCAGAAATGATTTAAGGGGATAACATGACAGCTGTTTTTTTTTTTTTTTTTTTAATTGGACTGTCATACTGAAGGGGGAGTAGAGTTGTGCTAGGTTGCTACTAAGAATAGAATTCGAACCAGAGCAAAGATAGTACTTAAGAGGAAATTGTATCAATGCTAAACAGCAGTGACAGGGGCTGCCTCACAATAGTGAACTCCTCATCACAGGAGTTATTCAAGCAGACCTAGTGACTGTAGTTTAAACAGCATATTAATGCTTTTGCTGCATGGGAGATTGAACTAGGTGATTGATGAGCTCCCTTTCAACTCTTGAGTCTCTATGCTGTGTTTCTAAAATCTCTTCACAGTCTGGGTCAGGGTTTCTTAGCCTTGGCATTACTAACATCTTGGGCTGGAAAATTCTTTGATGTGGGGGGCTGTCCTGTGCCTTTTAGAATGTTTAGACTTAACCCCTGACCCCTACCCATTCTATGCAGTAGCAACTCCAAGCTGCAACAATCAAAAATGTCTCCAGATATTACCAGATATCCACTGGGGTTGGAGGGGTGAGGGCAAAACCTCCCCTGGTTGAGAACCACTAGCCTAGGTTGATGGTCTCTGTGCAGGAAAACTGAAGCCCCACTACCTTATTACTGCTCTGGAAAGAATGGATGGTAGCCAGCCAATAGGAAAATCTTCAAGGCATTCGCACAAGATTCTCTTGCCCCAGGACAGGCACCATTTATGTTGGCCAGGTGGCTGAAAAGCACAGAATAAAACTGAACAAATATATGGGCTAGCATCTGTATTTTATCCATGTTGGATTGACTTTCATCTGCAGTTGGGTATCTATCATTTCAAGAATTCCAAAAGTTTACTGTGAGATGAAGAGCCAGATAGAGCTGGGAAATGCTGCAGGACACGCTCATTGGCCAATCTCAGACCAAGGGAGGCTCATTTGAGGCTGTGTGTGCCCCTGAGAGTGAAAACAAACACATCTGAGATGAGTCTTCCATGGATATGCTCTGTCTGCTGTTGCTAGTTTCTTGTTAACCTAATTTCTTTTTTTACCATAGGAATTACTTTCTTAGGAAAAAAAAAAAACATGATTCTCAAAACTCTGAAGGTCAGATCAAAGTCTCATAAAAAATAGGATGTTAAGGTGGGAAGGGCTCAAATATGGATCTCTTCCAGCTGGATGGCCAGGTAGCTGTCTTCCAAATTTCTTGGCATAAAAGAGTGGGTGCTTCCAGTATTGGCGTTTGTTTGTTGAAACATCTCAGTTGGCAGTCCATCAATTCCTGGAGCCTTGTTTCTCGCCAGAGCCTTCAGTGCAGCTTGAACTCCTTCCTTCAGTACCATCGATTCTTGATCAAATTCTGCCTGTCAAAATGGTTGAATGTCGACAATTTTTTTTTTTTTTTTTTGGTACAGTGATTCTTTGTATTCCTTCTGTCTTCTTTTGATGCTTCTTGCATTGTTCAATATTTTACCCATATAGTCCTTTGATATTGCAGTATTGTAACTCAGAGCTTGAATTTTTTCTCAGTTTTTTCAGCTTAAGAAATGCTGAGTGTGTTCTTCCCTTTTGGTTTTCTAACTCCAGGTCTTTGCACATTCTTTATAACAGAATGTGGAAATTATCGAAGTCATTAATGTGACACACAAGTAAAATTTTGCGAAGATAATTCAAAAATGGTTGCAGCAGAACATTGACAGGGGATGGCCAGAAATTCAAGAAGAGGACATGGAATGAGGGATATCGTTGCTGATGTCAGACGGATCCTGGCTGAAAGGAGAGAATACCAGAAAAATTTTATTGATTATGCAAAGACATTCACCTATGTGGATCACAACAAATATGGATAACATTGCGAAGAATAGGAATTCCAGAACATTTAATTGTGCTCATGTGGAACCTGTACATAGACCAGGAGGCAGTCGTTGGAACAGAACGAGGGTATACTGCATGGTTTGGGATTGGGAAGGGTGTGCGTCAGGGTTGTATCCTTTCACCATACTTATTCAATCTGTATGCTGAGCAAATAATCTTAGAAGCTGGACTGTATGAAGAAGAACATAGCATCAGGATTGGAGGAAGACTCACTAACAACCTGTGATATGCAGATGGCACACCTTGCTTGCTGAAAGTGAAGAGGACTTGAAGCACTTACTGATGAAGATCAAAGATCTACATGAAGTCTACAAGTCTTCAGTATGAATTACACCTCAACGTAGAGAAAACAAAAATCCTAACAACTGGACCAATAAGCAACATCAATCATGATAAATGGAAAAAATAATTGAAGCTGTCAAGGATTTCATCTTACTTGGATCCACAATCAATACCCATGGAAGCATCAGTCAAGAAATCAAATGATGTATTTGCACTGGGTAAGTCTGCTGCAAAAGATCTCTTTAAAGTGTTAAATAGCAAAGATGTCACCTTGAGGACTAAGGTGCTCCTGACTCAAGCCATGGTATTTTCAATTGCCTCATATGAATGCAAAAGCTGGACAATGAATAAGGAAGGCCAAAGAAGAATTGAGGCATTTGAATTATGATTTTGGTGAAGATATTGAATATACCATGGACTGCCAGAAGAATGAACAAATCTGTCTCAGAAGAAGTACAGCCACAGTGCTCCTTAGAAGCAAGGACTTCATCTCATATACTTTGTACATGTCATCAGGAGGGACCAGTCATGCTTGGTAGAGGATCAGTGAAAAAGAGGAAGACCTTCAACGAGATGGATTGACACAGTGGCTGCAACAGTGGGCTCAAGCATAGCAACAACTATTGTGAGGATGGCCCAGGGCTAGGCCGTATTTCATTCTGTTGTACATAGGGTTGCTGTGAGTCTGAACTGACTCGACAGTACCTAACAATAAGTTGGTAACTGATGATGAAGTCAATAAAAATAATTCTTAGGTATCTATTTACATATACCTTTATATGTATATATATCTTAGGTATCTTTATATATACCTTTATATATATATATATATTCTATTTATATATAGCACAGTGGAAGGCACATGTAGTTCAGTAGTTATTAGCAAAAAATCTATAATCTCTCTTGAAATAGAGTGATATGATATAATTCTGTTATTGGATTATTTACTTACTGTTCATTGCTAGTAAGTGTATTAAGCTACACTGTAAGCCTGGGTTCTGCAAGCTTTTTCTGCAAAGGGCCATATGGTACACATTATTAGGTTTCGTGGGTCTCTGTCATTAGTTTCCTGCTAATATAATTCTTCCTTGATCATGGGAATTACACTCTCAAAAAAACCAGTGATTCCCAAAACTATGACTAATGAAATCAGACTTTCTGTTTCCATTAACTCTAACAATGCTGTTCAAAAGCAGCCATAGACAATATGTAAATGCGTAAGCATGCCAGCATTCCAATAAACCTTTGTATGGGTACTGAAATTTGAATTTTGTATTATTTTCATATGTCATGTATATTTTCTTTTGTCTCTTTTCAGCCATTTCAAAATGTCCCTAGCTTGCGGACCATACAAAACAATATTAAGTCTCGGCATATTTCCTACATTCTTTTCAGTTGCAGGCATAGTATAACCTTTTCATTAGCCCCTCCCCTAGAAACCATTCTATTTTTCTGTAGACAGCAGACTTTGCACACCATGGTATGTTCAGAGTTAACCATTAGTAAGTTGGAGGCAAGTATTTTGCATCTTTTAGGTCAAGTTGGTTACTTTTTATTTCTCTCTATGGGTGGCAGCTCCGTAGGATCACTTTTCTTGAAAGTGGAAGTATAAAAGAAAACCAGATTAAAAAACAAACAAGAAAACCAAGCCATTTGACAGCGCTGGTGGTACAGTAGTTAAGAGCTTGGCTGCCAACTCAAAGGTTAGCAGTTTGAATCCACCAGCGGCTCCTTGGAAACCCTGTGGGGCAGTGCTAACTAAAGTTACCGATCAAGTAACCTTTCCGAAAATTTATAGAACTACTGTCTTACATTTGGCACTTAACGTCAGATGATAGCACTGTAGATTTATGCCCTTTGGCTGAGGGGTACCGTTCTCAGTCATTGCTTTCTGATCCCAATATGAAGCTGAGTCATTGTCCCATTTTTCTGTCGTTTTAATTCTCTGGGTACAAAGAATTATTTTCGGTTAACCTTGTAATTTAAAAATTAGTTGTCTTTTGTGGAAAGTAATAGTGCTTTCCTTTTGCTAATTAATAGCTATTCATTGAGTAATTACTACCTGGCAAGCCGAGAGCATGCTGAAGGCCTGATACGTATTTATTCGTGCAACAAAATCTTGAACACCTACCATATATCAGGCGTTATGCTGAACCTGGAGATACAGTAGTGAAGAAATTGGGCCCAATCCCTGCCCTGACGGAGCTTACATTCTCATTTAATTTTTACAACAAGATGAGAGCTACCTTAAAGATGAGAAAAGTGAGGCACAAATAGTTCAGAAACTAGCTTTCCGAAGAGACAGAGTTGGCATGTGCTGAAGCGTGGATTCCTACCCAGATTTTAACCATTGTGCTTGCTCTCTTCTTGCATGTATGTGTGTGTTTCTTAAAAATAGGCACACTGTTCAAAATAAGGTCTGGCTTCAGTCTAGACCTTATCTGGTCTAGTCTGAGCAGATAAGGAAGTCTCTGATGGTCTGTAACATGAAAATGTCTTGTATTTCCTAGGGAAATACAGATGTCTGCCATTAACATTATTCTTGGAGTTTGTCCTGTCTTACAGTTTTATTGAAATTAAATTACAGGCATGCATCAGGATAACCACAGCTCTAAAATGGGTCCCAAGTGCAGCAGTTTGGTCAATGCAAGTTTTATAGTAATTTTACATAGCTCTTTTTTTTTTTTTTTTTAGATGCTAGCCCAGCCTTGTTAAAGTGTTCAGAAACCAGCAGGGATGGATGAGGAAATCCCTAGTTTCTTGTCTTTGTCAGTCAATTTCCTTGCCCCTCAGCTCTGTGTCAGGCTGTGTTAGAAAAGAGCTGTCTATACCTTGACTAACCTGCTGTTCCCGTCCATTCCACAGAGGCCTTCACCACGGAGAAGCAACAGCCCTGACAAATTCAAACGGCCCACACCGCCTCCATCTCCCAACACACAGACCCCAGTCCAGCCACCTCCACCTCCGCCTCCGCCACCCATGCAGCCTGCGGTCCCCTCGGCAGCCACCTCGCAGCCCGCCCCTTCGCAACATTCGGTGCATCCCTCTTCCCAGCCTTAATGCATGTGCTTAGTCTGAAGTTTAAGTTGGGACTCGTAAAATGGAGCCGTCTACTCAACGCCAAAGGCTTCCTTCCCTGGCATATTTGGATCTGACTTATTTGCACTGAGGTTATCTACGCTTCACTTTTAATTGTGTTGTAAATGTTTGTCAGAAACGCAGCCAGTGTTGTGGGTCGGCGACACTAACCAGACGACTTTTCCATCAGTGTTTTACTTGAATCTACATGTACGTCCATTCCCTGGCTGGAACATTTGCTTTTCAATATTTGGTAATCAGCAGCAGTGTGCAATTCTTGCTTGGCCCCAGAGCTTCATTTTCTTGGCTTTTAGGTTTGTAAAATAAAAAGGGATATCTTTTTTATATTTTTTTTCCCATGAATTTGCAGAAACTTACTGAGCTGTTATTACCCCCTACCCCATTATAATGGTGTTTACCGAACATCCAGTAAATTCAGCACTAGAATTCCCACCTTTGCAAAATCGAGCTTTCAGTATAGAATGGAAAGTGAGATGAATCAGTGCCCAAGACATCCATACTGTTTGATAGAGCTTTCTACAGATACACTTTTTACAGGTTATTTTCAGTATGTATCGACATCTATGTTGAAACTGTTGTAAAACAGCTAAAGTAATGGATCATGTGGTTATTGTATATGAAGATGTGGTTCTTTATCTTTAATGTTCCCCGAACTGGCTCCCTCTGACATGAGCTGATAAATGTTGTACCCCTACCAGGGATTTTGGTGGCTGATTAGAACGTGCTATTTGATTTCTGCTGCCGGAGGTAATGTGATTGTAACAAAAACAGCTATTTTCCCCTTCCGTTCTTTATTCGTGTTCCCCTAAGATAGAGTCCGAACAAATATTTTAAAGATGCAAAAATACTATTAGAAAATGCTATTTGAAGTGAACATTATAGAAATATCTTGGCATCATGGCTACAAAATACTGTATTGCTTGGCAGAAAAGCGAAGAGGCAGAGGGGACAGTAGCCCGTGGGCATCGACGTATGCTTATTTCCCCCAGTATAAAGCAAGTGCAGTGTACAAAGAAGTATATTCTGAATACATTATTTGCATTCATTTAGCACAAATAAATCATTTGGTTTCACTTTGAAGTGAAACACTGTGAGTCACTCTTTTCTTCATACTTGCAACATCTTTGTTTTTCAGCAGTTCTTGTTTTGTACTTTGGTAGTAACATGGTTTTTACCACCTGTGTTGGCATATTTCTATATGCCGTGGATGAAAATAACTTACTAGAGAATGTATATTTTATGATGAGATGTGTATCTGTTGGATATAATCAGAAAACTGAAAATGAATTTATCAGTAATTTTTAAGAGTCCAGGTTTCGTGACAACCATCTCTAATAGCTAGCGCTTTATTGACCACACTCCTAAAAATAGGGAACCATAACCTTGTAGATATTTAATATTGTACAGTATAGAAACCTCCATTTTTGCCTTCAAATGCATATTTAAGAGTTCCAGAATGAAAAAGTCTTGTTGGATAATAGTGTTTGACTAGCATTTTAAGAGCTTGAGAGTAAAAGCAACAATAGGACTTTTCACCTCTCCCTGCTTCTGCCCCCAGACTGAGAACATCACTCACTCCTCAGTTGCTTAGAAGAAATCGTACGTCTATATAAATTTTATTTATAATGTGTGATATACATAATCATAGTACAGTTCTCATATACAAGGAAGGAGTTTGGTGTTTAGTTATTGAGACTTTAGGCTTTTCATACGATCAGACTGGGTCATGTCAAACCCAGAGATTCCACCAACAGCCCACTGACCGTCCTGGTACATTGCCATTCCAAGGAATTCTGAGTAGCAAACAAATTTTGCCTTCATGGTACAGTTCTTGGTTTTTCTTATAGGAGGAACATGGCATATGTTTACAAGACTCTTTTACGAGATGATCGATTTCAATGCTGTTGGGTAGCGTCTTACACTCAAGCAAAAAGTCCGTAATGTGATGATCGTCCCTCAGCTTCCTGCACATTTAGTTACCCTCTGAAAGCACAAAAGTGAAAACATTGCCATATGTTGAAAAAGCACTTGGACTGAGCAAACAGTTTCTGATAAATGCCTCTTACGACAGGGTTTTGACGTTCTGCCGAAATGTACTGCTGGTTCCCCTAGGCGTTTCACTTCAAAATAAGACACAGCTCCTTCAAACAGCCCTTTTCCTCCTTAAATCTAGTCACCTCACCCCTGTGGACATTCAGAATTGCTAGAACAAAACACTACTGTTTGAATTTATGATGTTTCATTTTTTTGGGAAGCAGTAGCTGCAGCAGTAGCGCTTACTGTATGCCAGGCCTGTGCTTCTTGCCTGACCTGCCTCATCGCATTTATTTTTTTGTTCCCCCCTGTAAATTTCCCTTTTTTGTGTGTGTGCTTTAGATGAAAGTTTACAGGGCAAATTAGTTTTCCCAATTCAATAACTTATACACAGAGTGTTGCGTGACACTGGTTGCAATCCTGCAATGTGTCAGCACTCTCCCCATCACCACCCTGAGTTTCCCGTTTCTGGTTTTCCTGCCCTTCCCTGTCTTGTCGTCTTTGCTTTTGGGCAGATGTTACCCTTTTGGTTCTCATATAGGTGATTGTTCTGAGGAGCACTTTCCTTGTGGGTGTTACTGTTTGTTTTATAGGCCTGTTTGTATTGGGGTGAGAGGTGCTCTCCGGAAGTGGTTTCAGATCCAGTTCAGGAGGGTGTCTAAGGGCCATAGTCTCGGGGGTTGTTTCATGTTCTTTTAAAGTGTTTTATGACCCCATGTGGAGCCTGTACCATTGGTTCAGTAACTGCCAGGACAATTTCTTGGCAGTTGTTTAGTCACCAAGGACCCATAAGATTCTAAATCTGACCCCACAGAGGCAAGAGACCCCTCACCTGTGGGAAGCTGACTTACCTCAGGGCACTTCTCATGGGGGGCTGAACATAGTTACTGCTATTCCTGTTGTCCGCTCGCCCAGGTTAGCCCTGGACTGACTTCCAGAAGGCCTTTGTAAGATCAGTAGCCGTCACGAGGGCAGGTGGGAGCAACAGTGGCTTCAGGACACCTCACTTGCCTGTCTAGCTGACAGAGACCCTTGGCTACCACTGTGCTGCTAATAAGACAAGTACTCCATTGCCAGAATACCATGCCTTTTGTACAAAACCAAATTAATTTACCCTAATACCTGACACCTCTCTGGGCTCTGAACTGCTTTCTTTCATTGAGCATGCTGGCCGTCTGGACAGAATCTAGAAATTTGGCAGATGGTAGAAGTATTTAAGATTTCATTTAACTTGCTCCTTTGTTGATTGAAAGGAGTCTTAAATTCTGAGCTCCTGAGATACCAGCAACCATGGAATGAATGTGTGACCAGAATGTGGCTTTGACCCCAAGTGCTGCTGCCTCTTTGTAATTGGCTTCTGAATGATTCCACCAGGAGTAATTGACAATGTGAATTTTTTTTTTACTGCTCGATTATAGGAAAGTAGAAAACGTATCTCCCTTTGTTAGGTAGACATGAACTTTTCCTGCACGAAGCCTTGCTTACAGAGGATGCTGAATAAGACAAGAAAAAGCATAGTACCTTGTGCTTTGAGAGCTCAAATCTTTTTCTCTAATTAGTACAGAAGAAATATTTCTATGTAACTTGATCTTCTGTCTAGTAGTTGTCTTACAGGTAACCAACACTGAAAACTTTCTGGTGATGCCTACCAAAGAAACACCTAGTAGAACAACATTTTATTTCCAAATTATTAAAGAGCCAGCCATTGACGCTGCTACATGAGTCCCCCTGCTCAAGAGCCATTGTAACACATTAAGGGGTTTTTAGGGTTTTTCGTTTTTTCGATAAAACATACACACAGCTATTAGCATAAAGTTATGGAGAGCATTGTCCACAATGCTGAGCAATTGATTAACTGCCAAGCCTCTCTCATTAGGCGATTGTTCCTGATAGCATGCGTGCTGCGTGTGTGTGTGCGTGCGCGCATGTGCATTCATTCATGCCTTAACTTGGTCACTGCTCAACTTTAGTTCTTGACTTAGTCTGCACCGTCATCTAGATCGTATCGTACATCTCTATCTGAACTCATCCTGGCAAAAACAAAGTTGCAGGCACAACAGTGTAAGAATGCATTCTTCCGGGTGTGTATTCGATCAGGTTGACCCTGAGTTTTCTTTTGGACTTTATTTGGTACTTAGCATGTGAAGCAAAAGTGGACCGCCCAACAGAACGATGTCAACCAGGAAAAGAGGAGAGCCGAGTGCTAGCATGTCTTCTGCCTCTGCATATCCGTGCACATTGTGTGTTGTTCATGATAGCTTGTCCTACAGCTCGACTAGGTTGGAGTTCTGGTGATAGTGGCAATTTTGACATTCTTGGTCAGAGTTTAGAGAGATGTAAGACTTCCAATTAATGTCTTATTTGCTTCTTTATGTTGATTAGTCTTTGATACATGTGCTGAATCAGAAACCTAAATAAAGATAATTTTTTAAAATGTGCCTCTTGAGCCTTAAACGCTATCTCTTTTTTTGTCTTTGAGTCTGAAAACGAGCGTTTTTTCCCTATTACTTCTGATGTACAACTAACTTAGAATCGAAACGCTGAAATTTTCCTCAGCACACAAACCTAGCAAGAGGGCATAAAAGGGGCTGGTAGTGTTCCATTTATTAATCAGGATGCTGGCTACCTATATGTATTGCTTCTGAAAATTCATCGAGTTGTCAGCTATGATTTGTGCACTGCTCTGTATGTTATATTTCAATTTTAAAAAGTACGCTTAGCTCCATCACACACAAGGATGGTTATTATCAGAAAAACAGAAAACAAGTGTTGGCAAGGATGTGGAGAAATAGGAACACTTGTGCATTGCTGGAGGCAGTGCAAAACGGTGTGGCTGCTATGGAAAATAGTTTGGCCGTTCATCAAGAAGTTAAACAATTACCATATGACCCAGCAATTCCATTCCTAGGTATATACTCAAAAGATTGAAAGCAGGGACTCAAACAGATACTTATTCATCATTGTACATTGCAGCATTATACACAATAGTGGAAAGGTGGGAACAACCCAAGTGTCCATCAACAGACAAATGGGTAAACAAAATGTGGTATACCCACACAATGGAATGTAATTCAGCCATAAAGAGAAGGTAAGTTCCGATACATGCTATGTATGACATGAATCAACCTAGAAAACATGCTAAGTGAAGTAAGCCAGACACAAAAGGACAAATACTATATGTTACGGGTGGGATTGTGTCCCCTTCCCAAATATGTGTCAACTTGGCTAGGCCATGATTTACAGTATTGTGTTTGTCCACCATTTTGAAATATGATGTGATTTTCCTATGTTTTGTAAATGCTCTCTCTATGATGTTAATGAGGCAGGATTAGAGGCAGTTATGTCAAGGAGGCAGGACTCAATCTACAAGATTAGGTTGTGTCTTGAGTTAATCTCTTTTGAGATATTAAAGAGAGAACTCAACAGAGAGACAGGGGGACCTCATTGCCACCAAGCAAGAAGAACCAGGAGCGAGCATCCTTTGCACTCGGGGTCCCCATGCTGAAAAGCCCCTAGACCAGGGGAAGATCGCTGACAAGGACCTTCCCCCAGAGCTGACTAGACTGTGAGAGAATAAACTTGTTTGTTAAAGCCATCTACTTGTGGTATTTGTGTTACAGTAGTACGAGATGACTAAGACACTGTATGATCCTAATTATATGAAATATTTAGAATAGACAAATGCATAGAGATAAAAGTTTTGTAGTGTTTACCAGGGGCTGGAGGCAGGGGAAAATGGGAAGTTAATTACTTGGAGATGGGTACTGAGTTTCTGTTTGGGTGAGGGAAAACTTTTGGAAATGGATAGTGGTAATGGTTGTACAATATGATGAATGTAATTAGTGTCACTGAATTATACACTCAAAAATAGCTTAAAGTGACAATTTTTCTTGTTATATAAATCTACCACAATAAAATTAAGAAAAAAAAGTAATAGGAGACTATAAAAATGAAAGCCACACTCATCCCCAAAATGTTACATACATAAACTTATTTAGGCTTTGGACTTCACATTTGGTATGTTAGTGAAGTTGTTCTTAAAATTTTAAATCCATCTGTGTAGTTTTCTCTTTCTACTCTGGAGTAAAAAAAACTGGGTTTTAGAGTCAGTAACCCACTCAGAGTTAACTCAGAAGACAGACCTGATGACCTGCTTCTGAAAAGTCACAGGCTTGAAAACCCTATGGAGCAGTTCTACTCTGCACGCATGGGGTTGCCATGAGTTGGAATTGACTCGACAGGAACTAACAACAGTGTGTTTTATTAGCAGTAATCTCTCTGGGCCTCAAGTTCTTTACCCGTAAAATAACAGTATTATGTTACTGTTGCTGTTAGGTGTTGTCCAGTCAATTTTTAGCTCATAGGAACCTCAGGTGACAGTACTGCCCCCATACAGTTTTCTAGGCTGTAATTTTTTTTTTTTTTTAAGTAATATTGTTTTGGGGTAAGGTTTACACAGCAAATGAGGTTCCTATTTTCTATACATGTGGCCACCAGGGTTCCTCATATAGTTCTGTATGTATTGTTCTGTGACATTGGTTACATTTTTTACAGCATGTCAACATTCTCATTATTCCCATTCTGGTTGTTCCATTTCCATTAATCTAGGTACCCCCTCGCCCTTACCTTCTCATCTTTGTTTTAAAGTAATGTTGACATTTGGTCTCATATAGATGATTTTTTTTTAATTGTACTTTAAATGAAGGTTTACAGAACAAACTAGTTTCTCATTAAACAGTACACATATTGTTTCATGACATTGGTTAACAACCCCACAACATGTCAGCACTTTTCCCTTCTCAACCTTGGGTTCCCTATTGCCAAGCTTTCCTGTTCCCTCCTGCCTTCTAGTCCTTGCCCCTGGGCTGGTGCGCCCCTTTAGTCTCGTTTTGTTTTATGGGCCTGTCTAATCTTCGACTGAAGGGTGAACCTCAGGAGTGACTTCATTACTGAGCTGAAAAGGTGTCTGGGGGCCATACTCTCAGGGTTTCTCCAGTCTGTCAGGCCAGCAAGTCTGGTCTTTCTTTTTGAGTTAGAATTTTGTTTCACGTTTTTCTCCAGCTCTGTCCAGGACCCTCTATTGTGATCCCTGTCAGAGCAGTCAGTGGTGGTAGCTGGGCACCATCTCACTGTAATAGACTCAGTCTGGTGGAGGCTGTGGTAGATGTGGTTGATTAGTCCTTTGGACTAATCTTTCCCTTTTATCTTTGGTTTTCTTCATTCTTCCTTGCTCCCAAAGGGGTGAGACTAGTGGAGTATCCTAGATGGCCACTCACAGGCTTTTGAAACCCCAGATGCTACTCACCAAAGTATAATGTAGAACATTTTCTTTAAAAACCATGTTCCCCAAGACCTTGGTCCCCACATAGGCTGTAATATTTATGGGAGCAGATCACCAGGTCTTTCTCCCGCTGAGCTGCTGGGTGAGTTTGAATCCTAACCATTCAGTTAGCAGCCGTGTTTAAACATTGCACCACCAGGGCTCCTAACAATATTATATACCTTGATAAAATGAAACAATCAAAATGAAAGCCTTTAACATGATTCATCTCGCACACAGTAAGACATGGGCCAGTCTCTTCTACATCCTTTTATTTAGGAGGAAACCCATATGAATGACTGCTTAGGGTAATGAATATGTTGGGGGTGGGGGTGTATGGTTTGTCAGTGGATCCCTGGGTGGCGCAAATGGTTAAGTCCTCCACAACTAGCTGAAAGGGTGATTCAAACCCATTCAGAGGCACCTCTGAAAGGTCACAGTCTTGAAAACTGTATGGTGTAGTTCTACTCTTGAAAATCCTATAGAGGAGTTCTACTCTCCACACATGGGGTTGCCATGAGTTGGAACCGACTCGACGGCAACTAGCAACAACATAGATTGTCAGTTGTTTTTATTAAGCCCCTGGCAGTTAAGAGTTCCCTTTCCATGGAAAAAAATACACAATCCTTAGCAGGATTCTGTCTTGAGAGCTTAGTCTGTAAGAATCTAGTTATGGTGCCATCTTCAGAGTGCCAACTGTTTGAGTCTAGGCTTTTTTCTATTGAAAAGTGGTAAATAAACCTTTTAGAGTAGATCTAGACACAGTCTGGTTTAGGTAGGATTCCATCTTAACTACTAGTTAATACAATGAGTTTTTCATTTGAGTAATCATTTGGTGAACTGAGATGACCAAATGACAAAACACCTCTCTACGTATGGCAGCTAGGTTGTAACTTGATGAAAATGCTGACCAAGAAATTACCCAGGACCTCTATTCTGGCTTCACCCACCAGCTTCAGTCTTCTAATCTGTATCATGGGGATAGCAGTTCTTATCTCAGGTAGCATTTGAAGAAAACAGAATTTAAGCAGTGTTTAACAAGTAAAGTTTAAGCCACACGTGTACATTTTCTCCCTCTTTTAATACCTTTTAAAGGCTAAGAATCCACATGGTGCTTTTAACATTGAAAAGGATGGTTCGGAACTTTTTTTTTTTTTAAACTCTGCAAGTAAACCTGGGTTTTTGTTCTGAGGTATAGGTTATCTATGTAAAATATACTTGTGGCAATGCAATTGGATTTGGTCATGAATGTCTAATCCTGACTCAAACTTTTTCACATTCTCTTTAGAAACAGAGGAAGAAGTCAGTGTGTGGTCATCTATGGTTTGTGTCCGATGTGTTTGTTCACATGAGAGATTGACTTTCTGTCTCTTGAAGGTTTCTGTTCTGTCTTGCATATCACCCCCAATTTTATATTGCATTGAGTGCTACTGAAGTAAATATATTTAAATACTTTTCTAAAGATGTTATTTTCTGATACCCTACTGTCTGTCAGCATTGCACATGCAGATAGACTCTGCCTCACAATTCTGAAACAGCTTTAAGACTGCTCAAAGTGAGGACTTCACCCCGTGGCACTAACCACTCCTGGGTGCTATGTTCATTCAGTATGATCAAGTCGTACATGCAAGACACTGACACAATGTTGGCAAAGTGAAAGGCATTATTATTATTTATAGAAGGCAAACAATAAGCAGTGGGAACAGAACTGGTCCCTCCACACACAGGACGCTCATCTTGTAGGACAGGAACCTGCTTACATCTAAAACTGGGAACCTTAGCTTACCCTGCTCCTAGATTACCCAAGTCCATACTTAGGTCACTCAGCAGACACACTGTGGTTCAGGACAGATGCTATGTTCAGTCACTGCTGCCTCTGGCTCCCCCCATGCTGCCTGGGACCCAGGCGGCTCCATCTGCACTGCAGGGGGTGGGAATAACCACTGCAGGGGGCATACCCAGGCCTGTGCCCTACTCCTGCAAGTGCTGCAGCTCTCAGCAGCAGGTACACCATCGGCCCTGCTCGGATGCCACTTGCAGGGACCTGGACTACAGCTACTTGCCCTTTTCAGAGCACCTAGCTTCATCGACGACTCCTTGCCCAGAGGTGACTGGCTATCTCTGAGGGCCGAGCAGACCACCGCAACCGTCTCTTTTCCATGAACTAACAAAGCCTACTGTCTCGATCTTCAGCGGTACAGCCCTCAACCCCATTCCACTAATAAAAGAAAACCTCCTGTCAATCTCAGGGCTGCAAACCCACCAATCCCCTAGGTGGATCAGAAGTCGCTCAGTCCTATTGGGTGGATTACAAACCACCTGTACAGTTAGTAGGTGCCCTGGTGGTTAATGCACTCTGCTGCTAACCAAAAAGTCAGCAGTTAGAACCCACCAGCTCTGAGGGAGAAGAATGTGACAGTCTGCTTCTGTAAAGATTTACAGCCTTGGAACCCGATGGCGCTGTTCTACTCTGTCCTATAGGGTCACTATGAGGCAGAATCACTCCACAGCAGTGGCTTTAGTTTAGGTGTGCTAGTGAATTGATCCATCGCTGCAAGCTGCTTATACAGATAGTAAATAGCCCAATCACTTGCAAGATCGTGGCCTGACCAATCATTTTGGGAGAATTACAAACGCAGGGTCAGAAAGGCCATATATAAGAGAAACCCACACCTACTAATGACTTATTGCATCTTTTGGAATTACTAGTTACCCAAAGAGGAGATAGAAGTAATTAATCTTAAAATTATGCACCTTAAAAATCAAATAAAAAAAAAAAAGGAAAAACCAGACCCAGAAGTGACACAGATGACAGAATTAGTAGACAAAAAACAGCTATTATAAACATGCTCCCTGTGTCAAGAAGGAAGAGAAAAGCACATACATGATAAGAAAAAATGAAAATACAAAAAACACCCAAATTAAACTTCTGGAGATAAAAAATACAGTATCTGAAATGTAAAATGACAAAAAACATGCTTTAAGGTTTTTGTAGATTTGGGCTTGTGCTCTTTAAATGTTCCTAAGGTGCATTGAAAGACAACTCTTAAATTCAAGTTGGCCTAGCTGAACTGCGTTTCTCCCCCATGTAGCTTTGCCTGGGTTCTGGTGGGCCACTATTGGAAAATTATTGAGCTCAGGGACTGCCCCTATTAGTCACTTTAATGTTGGGCTTGAAGCCTCAACGTAGAAGGCACGAGGGTATAGTAGAAAGTCTCCTCAGTTCAAGTCCACTCTAAGTCACATATTCTGAGCTTTGTTTCTTCATGTATAAAATAGGATGTGTACCCGACATCATGGGGTCATTAGAATCAAATGAAAATATTCGTGTCCAAATGTTGAAGAACATAAAGTTCTTCATCATATGACTTCTTAAATGTTTTCCATGTAATTTCATTCAGTCTACAAATAGTTTTTAATCACTTGTCATGCCAGTTGTTGTGCTATGTAGTGGGAATGCAGTGGGAAGCAAGAAAGCTGCAATCTCTTCACTTGGAGAGTTTACAGTTAACAAGCAATAACCAAATGCAGAACTGCTGTGACTGGGGAATCCCACAGTGTGAGAAAGAGAGGAAAAATCAGAAAAGGCATCCAGAGGAAGAGACATTTAAGCAGATTCTCGAAAAACAAATTGGATTTAGGTGAACAGTGTTTCAGACAGGGGAAACAATACATGTGAAACCCTGGGAATAAGAGTATCAACTCAAATGCTGACTGTGCTCCCTGAAAGTAGAGACAAGAACTTGGTTGCAGAAAGCTTATTTGGGAGGTGATTCCAGGAAGTAGAATGCAAGAGTAAAGAGAGAGACCAAGAAGGGTGTGCTAATGAGCCAGTTAGCATTAGGGGCAATTGTAGCTTAATTCCACTGGGGTCTCCTGGAGGAATAGTTTAGAACATTCCACAGAATTGTCCCACCAGAGGACAGGGATGCTGGGATAGTGATTCACCAACTCCCTTCACCCACTGATTGAAGGTGCTCATAGGGAGAATGACCTGAACATTTGAGTTTCCTGAGTTGTTAGCGTAAGACTTCTGAGAAAGCCTGAGGCAGCAAAGCCCAGAATGGCTGCTCCATGTTTGATGAGCGAGGCTGGCCTAGGCATAACTGTCTGTGTTGAAGTCAGATGGGCCAACAGGTGCGAGGCACCACACCAGGTCTGCTACAGGTAGCTCTTGGGCTAAGTGTCTCCCTCTGATGTTTGGTTAGACCTGAAGTGTTCAAGAGAATTTGAAATACTTTTTAATTTAAGATGAGAGAGACATGAAAAATGGCAGAACCCTAATTTCCCTTGAAAAATATGATCAAAGCAGGGCCCCATCCCTCCACTGGAGTCAGCAGGGCTGCCTGAGAGTAGAGAGTACCTGCCGCTCTTCAGAACCACAGTTGTTACTCTGCCCACCACAGAGGACTTTTGTGATCCATTGGCATAGGGTATTTTAAGAGTGAAGAGAACAACGGAAGGCAGGAGGAGTAGGGGAGTGAGGCCCAGCTTGGAGAGAGGCCTGCACCATTAGTTCCTGGCACAAGTCAGCTAATAATAAGAAAGTGGTACATAGACATACAAGGGATATGGGAAATCAATCTCTCTTGTGAGCCTTATGAGAAAAGTTGGTGAAGATTTGAGATAGGATTCAAGTATTCCTGGGTTCTCTTATCTGTGCTATCCTCTGATTTTCCTCTATAGCCTTACTCTTCCAACTCAAGATATAGCATGGTTCCGGCATACTGAGATGAGGAGGTCCCTCCGGGTCTAGAATTAGAGGAGGGATGAGTCAGGCAGGGGTTTACCAAGAGAGATTTCCCTGGTATTTCTGGCAGATTGTCTACCTGTGGAAGCTTTCCCTTTCATTAAGAACCCAAAGTCTTACTCAGCAGAATAGAATCATCAGGATGATGACAGTCTTGCCCCAGAGGTAAGAGTGTATGGAGGGAAATGGGCAGAACTCCAAGCAGAAGATGTGGGTTTGAAGCTGTACTAACTCTTTCCTAACACATGACTTTATGCAAGTTCCTAAATCTGTCTAAGCTTCTCTATTTTTTTTTTCTCCTACTTTTTATTCACACGTAAGACACACTCGGAGGCCCTAGGTGGCACGCTTAAGCGCTTATCTACTAGCCGAAAGATTGGCATTTTGAGCCCACCCAGAGGTGCCTTGAAAGACAAGCCTAGCAATCTGCTTCTGAAAGGTCACAGCCTTGAAAACCCTTTGGAGCTGTTTACTCTGCACACATAGGGCCACGATGAATCAGAGTCGACTTGATGGCAACTAACAACAGCAAGACACATTGAGCCTGTTTCTTATCTGTATAATAAAAGATAATATTTTTACAAGACTTTTAAGTTTTCATAATTAAAGTTCATAAGTAATGATACGATGTCTTATATTTGCTTTAAAATGATTCAGTGTTGGAGATGGGGAATTGGGTGTGGGTACAATGGAAACAAAATGGTAATATGTCAGTTGCCTAAACTAGGTGATGGATACCTTGAAAGTTCATTATTCTGTTCTCTACTTTTGTACATATTCAAAATTTTCATAATAAAATTTGCAAAAAATGGAGGGAATGGGTAAAAACAGATTTTAAGGATGGAAAGGAAGATGAGAGCATTGGGAGAAGAAGTTCTAGAGATACCACCATTGAAAAATTCTAATTTTTGCAAGAAGGCAAGAGTGTTTCATACACCACTCTCCAAAATGCGAGACATGATGATGCTCTGAGCTCAGTTTAAGTTTTGGGTTTACTGGTGTGGACTCTGGGCAACTGGATTGGAGTGATTGACATCCTGGTAAAGTTGAAACTAAGATAACTTTCTCTTATTCCCTTTCTCTTTTCTCATCTACGCCTTTCTATAGATAGCAGGGCTGAGGTACTGGGGGCTTCCCTTTTCCTTGGAAAAGACCACCGCATGTAGTTACCCCATTTGGTTCTAATATGTTAGTTGGTGTATGATGTTGAGTCACCATGTTTTGGGTTGATCTTATGGAACTTTGGGACCTTTACTGGGTTGAGTTGAGTTCAGATAGTTTGGGGGAAGTTACCGCCATATTGAGGCTTCTGGAGAAATAATCTACACTTAGCCAAGTATCGGAGTGAGACACCCATGAGTATGCCTGAGCTGAAGAATGAGATTGGGAAGAGGAAATCATTGGACTTTATTTCACTATGACTTTTCAAATTCTTTTTGTAAATTTAATCTTCAACTTTTGAGTGCTTTTAAGATTGCTGTGGTGGGTGCTCATGACTTACCGTATAAGCTTTCTAATGCCCTAGGCTTAATAAATCAAGGTGAGATAAAGAACAAAGGGTCTCTCCTCTGATCTATCACTCGTCTGCCAATTGTTGTACTGTGGTGGCCTGTGTGTTGCTGTGATGCTAGAAGCTATGCACCAATATTCAAATACCAGCAGGGTCACCCATGGTGGATAGGTTTCAGCAGAGCTTCCAGACTAAAATAGGCTAGGAAGAAGGACCTGGTGGTCCATTTCTGAAAAACTGGCCAGTGAAAACCTTATGAACAGCAGTGGAATATTGTTTCATGTAGTGCCAGAAGATGAGCCCCTCAGGCACTCAAAATATCACTGGGGAAACTCTCCCTCCTCAAAGTAGAGTCAAACTTAATAACATGGATGGAGTCAAGCTTTGGGGATAACCTTTGTTTGCTGATGTAGCACAACTCAAAATGAGAAGAAACAGCTGCAATCATTCATTAATAATCAGAATGTGGAAAGTACAAAGTATGAATCTAGGAAAATTAGAAGTTGTCAAAAATGAAATAGAACGCATAAAGATCAATATCCTAGGCATTAATGACCGGAAATGGACTGATATTGGCCTTTTTGAATCAGACAATCATATGGTCTACCACTCTGGGAATAGCAAATTGAAGAAGAATGGTGTCACATTTAGCATCAAAAAGAACATTTCAAGATCTATGCTGAAGTACAACACTGTCAATGATAGGATAATATCCATTTCCCTACAAGGAAGACCAGTTAATATGACAATTATTCAAATTTACTCACCAACCACTAAGGCCAAAGATGAAAAAATTGAAGATTTTTAGCAACTTCTACAGCCTGAAATTCATCAAACATGCAATCAAGATGCATTGATAATTACTTGGGATTGGAATGTGAAAGTTGGAAACAAAGAAGAAGGATCGGTAATTGAAAAATATGGCCTTGGTGATAAAAATGGTGCAAGAGACGGCATGATAGAATTTTGCAAGACCAATGACTTCTTCATTGCAAATACCTTTTTTAAACAACATAAATGGTGACTGTACGCCTGGACCTCACCAGATGGAACCCATAGGAATCAAATTGACTACATTTGTGGAAAAAGATGAAGCCGATATCATCAGTCAGAAGAAGGCCAGGGGCTGAGCAGAACAGACCATCAATTGCTCATATGGAAGTTCACATTGAAGCTGAAGAAAATTACAGCAAGTACACGAGAACCAAAATATGACCTTGAATATATTCCACCTGAATTTAGAGGCCATCTCAAGAACAGATTTGATGCATGGAATGCTAATGACCAAAAACCAGACGAGTTGTGGAGGGACATCATACAAGAAGAAAGCAAGAGGTCATTAAAAAGACAAGAAAGAAAGAAAAGTCAATAATGGATGTCAGAAGAGTCTCTGAAACTTGCTCTTGAATATAGAGTAGCTAAAGCAAATGGAAGAAATGAAAATGTAAAAGAGCTGAACAGAAGATTTCAAAGGGTGGCTGGAGAAGACAAAGTATTATAATGAAATGTTCAATGACCTGGAGTAAGAAAACCAAAAGGGAAGAACACACTTAGCATTTCTCAAGCCAAAAGAACTGGAGAAAAAAATTCTCGAGTTGCAATATTGAAGGATCCTATGGGCAAAATATTGAATGACGCAGGAAGCATCAAAAGAAGATGGAAGGAATACACAGAGTAACTGTACCAAAAAGAATTGGCCAATGTTCAACCGTTTCAAGAGGTAGATCAAGAACCAATGGTACTGAAGAAAGAAGTCCAAGCTGTACTGAAGGCATGGGTGAAAACCAAGGTTCCAGGAATAGATGGAATACCAACTGAGATGTTTCAACAAACAGATGCCTCGTTGGAAGTGCTCACTCGTCTATGCCAAGAAATTTGGAAGACAGCTACCTGACCACCCAACTAGAAGAGATCCGTATTTGTGCCCATTCCAAAGAAAGGAGATCCAACAGAATGAGGAAATTATTGAACAATATCATTAGTACCACACACAAGTAAAATTTTGCTGAAGATAATTCAAAAACAGATGCAGCAGTACATCAACGGGGAAATGCTAGAAATTCAGGCTGGGTTCAGAAGAGCATGTGGAACAAGGGATATGACTGCTGATCCCAGATGGGTCTTGGCTGAAAGCAGAGAATACCAGAAAGATATTTACTTGTATTTTATTGACTATGCAAAGGCATTCAACTGTGTGAATCATAACAAACTATGGATAATATTGCAAAGAATGAGAATTCTAGAACACTTAATTGTGTTCATTAGGAACCTGAACCTAGACCAAGAGATAGTTGTTCAAACAGAACATGCGGATACTGCATGGTTGAAAGTCAGGAAAGTTGTGTGCCTGGGTAGTATCCTTTCACCATACTTACTCAATCTGTATGTTGCACAAATAATCCCAGAAGTTGGACTATATGAAGGACATGACATCAGGATTGGAGGAAGACTCATTAACACTATGTAATATGCAGATGACACAACCTTGCCTGCTGAAATTGAAGAGGACTTGAAGCACTTACTGATGAAGATCAAAGACCACAATCTTCACAATGGATTACACCTCAACATAAAGAAAACAAAATTCTTACAACTGGACCAATAAGCAACATTGTGATAACAGAGAAACTACTGAAGTTGTCAAGGATTTCATTTTATTTGGATTTACAATCAATGCCCATGGAAGCAGCATCAAGAAATCAAATGACATATTGCATTGGGCAAATCTGCTGCAAAAGACCTCTTTAAAGTGTTAAAGATATTACTTTGAGGACTAAGGTGCTCCTGACCCATGTCATGGTATGTGAAAGCTGGATAATAGATAAGGAAGACCAAAGACAAATTGATATTTTTTATTATGGAGTTGGCAAAGAATATTGAATATATGATGAACTGCCAGAAGAACAAACAAATCTGTCTTGGAAGAAGTACATCCAGCCTGCTCCTTGGAAGCGAGGATGGCGAGACTACATCTCACATGCTTTGGACATATTATCAGGAGGGACCAGTCCCTGGAGAAGAACATCATGCTTGGTAAAGTACAGGGTCAGTGAAAAAGAGGAAGATCCTCAACAAGATGGATTGACACAGTGGCTGCAACAATGGGCTCAAGCATAACAACGATTGTGAGGATGTCGCAGGACTGGGCAGTGTTTGGTTCTATTATACATAGGGTGGCTATGAGTTGGAAGTGACTGGATGGCACCTAACAACAACAATCCTCTGACAGTGTGGCTGTGAGTTGGGCTTGCTGTCCTATTTGACCCATGTCAAACTTCTGGGGCATCTCCTAACTTCCTTGTCTCACCAGCTCTTGGTCATTACTAAAGAACAGTAATAACATTTTAAAAAATAACCACATGGGTGTGGGCATTACGTTTCCTTTCTCTAAGGAGAGCATCACACCTTTAGCTTTTGCTGTTAAACAAAATAGTTTAACAGAACTAAAAGTAGTGAAATATAGGGTGGAGGAGACCCTCTAATATTCTCTATTTTCCTCCTAACTTCTCCACAAGGGGAGAATTTGTTAATCTGACTGGGTTAGAGTCTAGAACAATGACATTTGGGCTGTGTGAAACCAGCAAAAGTTTGATCAGACTCTACTGGTACCCAAATTCCCATCCACCTTCTTAAATCTCGGTGTCCTTGCGTTCGAATTCCATTCTGTCATCTGATAAGAAGTCCTTGGTTTCCTTGGGCCTAAAGAAATTCCTCAGAGGCTAGTTCTCCTCAGCTCTCCATAGTTCATTTACTGAGATGGGAATTGTAGCAACTTGGAGGGAAAAGGAGTGATTTTATTTGTAAAGCAATGAAAAAGCAAGTATTGTTTTACATCATTACTCTCTGTGGACTTTAGAAGAATGAGTGCCTACGTTGGCATTAAGATCCTCAATTATTAAAGAAATTTTATGGCCATTCAGACAGAGCATAGGTTGTTCATATTATTGGCCTTCTTATGCAGAAAGTGTCCCTTCAAAGGCTAGGAGGCAATGTCCACTTTGCAAGTCCTGAGCGGTTTTTCCTGAAGTATCTATGAGCCCATACTCTGAGTTGCATTGTTTTTTGTTTTCGCGTGGCAAACGGAATTACTTATAACCTTGGATCAACTCGTTTATGCCTCTGAGGGAAAGTACAGCCTATACAGACAGAGGACATTCACCCTGGTTAATCAGTTTCTGAGAATTTTTCTTCCCCAGGGATTTACCCTTTGTCCAATCTCGCTACAGGGTGAATGAGCAGTTCTATTGTAAACAGTTATGTTCATTACTGGGCGTGGCTTCATTTTTATTTCTATTTATTTATTTTTAACATCTGTATTAGTTTCCTAGGACTGCCATAACAAAGTACCACAAACTGGGTGACTTAAAACAACAGAAATTCATTTTCTCACAGTTCTGGAGCTGCCCAGTTCCAGTTGCCGTCAAGTTTACTCTGACTCATGTGTGTCAAAGCAGAACTGTGCTCCATAGGGTTTTCTTTTTATATATACGTATATATGTATGTATATAAACCCAGAAACCCAGTGCCGTCTATATATACAGATGTCAAGTTGTGCTTTAAGTGAAAGTTTACGATTCAAGTCAGTTTCTCATACAAAAACTTATACACAGATTGTTATGTGACCCTAGTTACTCTCTCTGCAATGTGACGGCACACTCCTTCTCTCCACCCTATTTTTCCCGTGTTTTATTCAATCAGCTCCTGTCTCCAGTCTCAGGCTGGTGGAATCTCTGATTTATGTGGCTATGAGTTGGAATTGACTTGAGGGCACTGAGTTTGGGCTCTGTCTCTTGGGCTCATATTTTCCTTGTGTCTTTGGTGTTCTTTTTGCTTTGCTCCAGGTGGGTTGGGACCAATTGATGCATCTTAGATAGCTGCTTGGTAGCCTTTAAGACTCAGATGCCACTTACCAAAGTGGGATGCAGAACATTTTCTTAATAAATTTTGTTATGCCAAGTGACCTAGATGTCCCCTGAAACCATGGTCCCCAGACCCCTGCCCCTGCTGCTCTGTCCCTCGAAGTGTTCAGGAAGCTTCTTAGCTTTTGGTTTGGTGCGGTTGTGCTGACTTTCCCTGTACTGTGTTGTCCTTCCTTTCATCTAAAATAATTCTTGTCTACTATCTAGTTAGCGAATACCCCTCTCCCTCCCTCCCCACCCTCGTAACCATCAAAGAATGTTTTCTTCTGTGTTTAAACCTTTTCATGAGTTCTTATAATAGTGTTCTCATACAATAGTTGTCGTTTTGAGACTGACTAATTTCACTCAGCATAATGCCTTCCAGATTCATCCATGTTGTGAGATTTTTTGCAGATTCATTGTTGTTCTTCATTGTTGTGTATATTCCATTGTGTGAATATACCATAATTTGTTTATCCCTTCTTCCGTTGATTGGCACCTAAGTTGTTTCCATCTTTTTGCTATTGTTAACAGTGATGCAATGAACATGGGTGTGCATATATCTATTCCTGTGAAGGCTCTTACTTCTTTAGGATATATTCCAAGGAGTGGGATTGCTGAATCATATGGTACTTCTATTTCTAGCTTTTTAAGGAAGCACCAAGTTGGTTTCTAAAGTGGTTGTACCATTTTACATTCCCACTAGAAGTGTAAGTGTTCCAGTCTCTCCACAACCTCTCCAACATTTATTATTTTGTGTTTTTTGGATTAATGCTAGCCTTGTTGGTGTGAGATGGTATCCATTGTAGTTTTGATTTGCATTTCTCTAATGGCTAATGATTGTGAGTGTTTCCTCAGGTATCTGTTAGCCGCCTGAATGTCTTCCTTGGTGAAATGCCTGTTCATATCCTTTGCCCATTTTTTAATTGGGTTATTTGTCTTTTTGTTGTTGAAGTATTGCAGTATCTTATAGATTTTAGAGATTAGATGCTGATCAGATTTGTTGTAGCCAAGAACATTTTCCCAGTCTGTAGGTTGTTTTTTTACTCTTTTGGTGAAGTCTTTGAGTGAGCATAAATGTTTGATTTTTAGGAACTCCCAGTTATCTGGTTTCTCTTCTGGTGTTTGTAGATCGCTACTAATGTTTTTTGTTCTGTTTATGCCATGTATTGGGGCTCCTAGCATTGCCCCTATTTTTTCTTCCTTGATCTTTATCATTTTCGATTTTATATTTAGGTCTTTGATCCATTCTGAGTTAGTTTTTGTGCATGGTGTGAGGTATGGGCCCTGTTTCATTTGTTTGCAGATGGATATCTAGTTATGCCAGCACCATTTGTTAAAGAGACTATCTTTTCCCCAGTAAGGAGACTTTGGGCCTTTGTCATATATCAGCTGCTCATAGGTGAATGATTTTATATCTGAATTCTCGATTCTGTTCTATTGGTCTATGTATCTATTGTTGTAGCAGTACCAGGCTGTTTTGACTACTGTGGTGCTACAATAGGTTCTAAAATCAGGTAGTGTGAGGCCTCCCACTTTGTTCTTCTTCTTCAGTAATGCTTTACTTATCCAGGGTCTCTTCCCTTTCCATATGAAGTTGGTGATTTGTTTCTTCATCTCTTTAAAAAATGTCATTGGAATTTGGATCGCAATTGCATTGTATCTATTGATGGCTTTTGGTAGACTAGACATTTTCACAATGTTGAGTTTTCCTATCCATGAGCATGATATGTTTTTCCACTTATAAAGGTCTCTTTTGGTTTTTTGCAGTAGTGTCTTGTAGTTTTCTCTGTATAGGTTTTTTATGTCTCTGGTTAGATTTATTCCTAAGTATTTTATCTTCTTGGGGGCTATTGTAAATGGTATTGATTTGGTGATTTCCTCTTTGACGTTCTCTTTGTTGGTCTAGAGGAAACCAACTGATTTTTGCATGTTTGTATTGTATCCTGATACTCTGCTGAACTATTCTATTAGTTCCAGTAGTTTTCTTGAGGATTCTTTAGGGTTTTCTGTGTATAAGATCATATCATACTTTTACTTCTTCCTTATGAATTTGGATGCCCTTTATTTCTATTTCTAGCCTAATTGTTCTGCCTAGGACCTCCAGCACAATATTGAATAAAAGTGATGATAAAAAGCATCCTTGTCTGGTTCCCGTTCTTAAGGGGAATGCTTTCAAGCTCTCTCCATTTAGGATGATGTTGGCTGTTGGCTTTGTATAAACACCCTTTATTATGTTGAGGAATTTTCCTTCTATTCCTATTTTGCTGAGAGTTTTTATCATAAACAGATGTTGGACTTTGTCAAATACCTTTTCTGCATCAATTGATAAGATCATGTGGTTCTTGTCTTTTTATTTATTTATTTATGTGAAGGATTACACTGATTGTTTTTCTAATGTTGAACCATCCCTGCATACCTGGTATGAATCCCATTTGGTCCTGGTGAATTTTTTGTTTGATATGTTGTTGAATTCTATTGGCTAGAATTTTGTTGAGGAGTTTTGCATCTAAGTTCATGAGGGATGTTGGTCTGTAATTTTCTTTTTTTGTGGTGTCTTTGCCTGGTTTTGGTATCGGGGTTATGCTGGCTTCATAGGATAAGTTTGGGAGTATTCCCTCCTTTTCTATGCTCTGAAATACCTTTAGTAGTACTGGTGTTAACTCTTCTCTGAAACTTTGGTAAAATTCTCCAGTGTAGCTGTCAGGCGCAGGGCTTCTTTTTGTTGGGAGTTTTAAAAATTACCTTTTCAACCTCTTCTTTTGTTAAAGGTTTATTTAGTAGTTCTACCTCTGTTTGTGTTAGTTTAGGTAGGTAATGTGTTTCTAGAAAGTCGTCCATTTCCTCTAGGTTTTCAAATTTGTTAGAGTACAATTTTCATAGTATTCTGTTATGATTCTTTTAATTTCAGTTGGGTCAGTTGTGGTATCAACCATCTCATCTCTTATTTGGGTTATTTGCTTCCTCTCCTGTTTTTGTTTTGTTAGTTTGGCAAATGGTTTATCGATTTTGTTGATTTTTCATAGAACCAGCTTTTGGTCTTGTTGACTCTTTCAATTGTTTTTCTATTCTCTATTTAATTTAATTCTGCTCTAATTTTTATTATTTGCTCTCTTCTCTTGCCCGAGGGCTTCTTTCGCTGCTCTCTTTCTACTTGTTCAAGTTTTAGGGTTAATGCTTTGATTTTGGCCCTTTCTTCTTTTTGGATGTGTACATTTATTGTTATAAATTGACCTCCAAGTACTGCCTTTGTTGTGTCCCAGGGATTCTGGCAGGATGTGTTTTCATTCTCATTTGATTCTGTGAGTTTTTTTTTTTTCTGTCCTTAATTTTTCTACAACCCAGTAGTTTTTGAGCAAGGTGCTCCTCAGTTGCCATGTATTTGATTTTTTCCTTGCTTTTTCTGTTATTGATTTCTACTTTTATGGCTTTATGGTCGGAAAAGATGCTTTGTAATATTTCGATGCTTTAGATTCTGTTAAGGCTTGCTTTGTGGCCTAATATGTGGTCTATTCTGGAGAATATTCCATGTGTGTTGGAAAAGAAAGTATTCTTGGCTGCTGTTGGGTGGAGTGTTCGCTATATGTCTCTGAGGTCAAGTTGGTTGATTGTGGCATTTAGACCTTCCTTGTTGTCTTGGTCATCTAGTGCTACTCTAACAGAAATACCACAAATGGATGGCTTTAACAAAGAGAAATTTATTTCCTCACAGTATAGTAGGCTAAAAGTCCAAATTCAGGGTGTCAGCTCCAGGGGAAGGCTTTCTCTCTCTGTTGGTTTTAGAGGAAGGTCCTTGTCCTCTATCTTCCTCTGTTCGAGGAGTTTCTCAGGCACAGGGGCCCTGCATCCAAATGACATGCTCTGCTCCCAGTGCTGCTTTCTTGGTGGTATGGGGTCCCCAACGCTCTGCTTGCTTCTCTTTCTTTCTATCTCTGAAGAGATAAAAGGTCGTGCAGGCCACACCCCAGGGAAACTCTGTTTACATTGGATCAGGAAGGTGACCTGAGTAAGGGTGGTGTTACAATCCCACCCTACTCCTTTTAACATAAAATTACAATCATAAAATGGAGGACAACCACACAATACTGGGAATCATGGCCTAACCAAGTTGATACACACTTTTTGGGGGGACATAATTCAATCTATGACAGGTGTCTTTATTAAGCTTCTTGCTGGATGTTCTGCCCTTCACCGAAAGTGGTGTGCCGAAGTCTCCTACTATTATTGTGGAGCTGTCTCTCTGTTCAATGTTGTTAGGGTTTGTTTTATGTATTTTGGAGCCCTGTTGTTGAGTGTGTAAATATTTAATACGGTTATGTCCTCCTGGTGTATTGACCCTTTAATCATTATATAGTGTCCTTCCTTATCCTTTGAGGTGGATTTTACTTTAAAGTCTATTTTTTCAGAATTTGATATTGCCACTCCTGTTCTGTTTTGATTGTTGTTTGCTTGGTATGTATTTTTCCATCCTTTGAGTGTTAGTTTGTTTGTGTTTTCAAGTCTAAGGTGTGTCTCTTGTAGGCATCATATAGATGGATTGTGTTTTTTTTTAATCCATCCTGCCACTCTCGGTCTCTTTATTGTGCATTTAGTCCATTTACACTCAGCGTAATTATTGATAGGTGTGAGTTTGGTGCTGTCATTTTGATGTCTTTTCTCATGTGTCATTGACAGTTTCTTTGTTCCACTTGCTTTTCTGTGCTGAGTCATTTTTCTTTATGTGTTTTCATCTTTTTCATTGTTATTGACTTTGTATTTGCTGAGTCTTTATGTTTTTCTTGTTTTTTATTTTGATGTGTAGGATTGTTAGTTTCCTTTGTGGTTACCTTAATATTTACCCCGATTTTTCTAAGTTTATACCAATCTTTTATTTCTTTATATTGCCTTGACTTCCTCTCCATATGAAAGATCTATGACTACATTTTTTAGTCCCTCTTTTTTTGTTTTAATGTTGTCATCTTTTACATAATTGTGCCTCTGTTTCCCTATTTTCAATGTTTTAGCTTTGATTTATTTTTGTGATTTCCCTATCTGGATTGATGTCTGGTTGATTTGTACTGTGTTCTAGTCTTGGGTTGTTATCTGGTGTTACTGATTTTCTAACCAGAGGACTCCCTTTGGTATTTCTTGTAATTTTGCTTTAGTTTTTGCAGATTCCCTAAATTTCTGTTTATCTGGAAATGTCCTAATTTCATCTTCATATTTGAAAGCCAGTTTTGCTGGATATATAATTCTCAGCTGGCAATTTTTTTTCCTTCAAAGCTTTATATATATCATCCCATTGCCTTCTTGCCTGCATGGTTTCTGCTGAGTAGTCCAAACGTAGCCTTATTGACTCTTCTTTGTAGATGAGTATTTTAAATCCCTAGCCCCTCTTAAAATTCTCTCTGAATCTTTGGTTTTGGCAAGCTTGATTATAACGTGTCTTGGTAAATGTCTTTGAGATCTTCCTTGTGTGGGGTTTGATGAGCATCTTGAATAGATAGCTTCTCATCTTTCACGATATCAGGGAAGCTTTCTGCCAACAAATCTTCAACTATTCTTTCTGTATTTTCTATTCTCCCCCTGTTCTGGTACTCCAATCACTCATAGGTTATTCCTCTTGATAGAGTCCCACATAATTCTTAGGGTTTTTTCATTTTTAAAAAATTCTTTTATCTGATTTTCCCTCAAATATGTTGGTGTCAAGTGCTTTATCTGCAGTCTCACTAATTCTGACTTCCATTGCCTCAATTCTGCTCCTATGACTGTCTATTGAGTTGTCTAATTCTGGAATTTTATTGTTAATCTTCTGGATTTCTGTTTGCTGTCTCTCTGTGGATTCTTGAAGCCACTTAAATTTGTCATTATGCTTTTCTCTAATCTTCTTAAATTCCTCTATTGCTTTGTCTGTGTGCTCCTTGGCTTGTTTTGTGTTTTCCCTGATCTTCTTCACAATCTCTTGAAGTGTTCTGTATATTAATTTTTTGTATTCTACTTCTAGTAATCCAGGAAGTTCTCTTCATCCAGAGCATTTCTTGATTCTTTATTTTGGGAGCTTGCTGAAGCCATCATAATCTGCCTTTTTATGAGATTTGATATCAATTGTTGTCTCTGAGCCATCAATAAGTTATTGTATTTATTTATTTTATGTTTGCTTACTGTGTCCTAGCTTCTTGTTTTGTTTTGATATGCCCAAATAGGCTGCTAATGTGAGCTAGCTTGATTATTGGGGCCTCTGAAGCTCTCATGTCCTGTTACCAGGTGGTTAGAGCTCTTACTTAGGTATGCGAGCCCAGGAGTCCATTAACTTTTCTTGTATGGATTCAGCTCCGTGTCCAGGCAGTCAGTCACCAAGTGTGTGGTGCAGGCTGTCACCTAAAGTCCTAGACGGACAGGGGTGATTGGTGTAGGCACAGGTATCTGGCTACAGTAGGGAGTCATGCACTGAGCAAAGCAGGAGGTTGACAGCCTCCCCTGAGTGTCTGTGAAGAAAGCATGTCCCTGTTCCTCAGAGCACGTAGGTGGGTGAATTTTGCAGCTAGACTATGGGCACTGAATGCTATTGATTGTAAGGACTGGGAGGCACCATTTATTCTTGGACTGCTGTTGTGGGTGGCTAGGTGGGGTGGGTGGTGCCACCAGTCCTCAGGCCCCTGATGTGGGTAGATGAGGTCCCTGCTTAATAGGCAGAGTGGTGTCAAATGTCGCAAACCTACTTCTTCACCATATAGCTGATACAGTTGATGTTAGACTTTAGGTATATACCCTGTTGTACTGTGCTAATGAGGGCCTACACTGTCGAAATGGGCCCACACAGGTCGATGCAGGGATGAAAGGCTTTCAAAGTCTGTGGGCCCCTTTTGCCTGTGCCTAGGCAAAGGAGCTATTTCTACCCTGAGTTCCCAGTTTAGGGGAACTGGCAGATTATCTTTTCCCATTTGTTAATTTATTCCATCTCCAAGGCCTGGAGAATGGCTCAGGGTGCTTGATGGGTCCTACTTCTGGCCCCAGGGACACGGCAGTCTCTGAAGCCGGCTTGGATCCAGTGCAGATCAGGAAGAGGGGGACGTAGATGGGAGAGAGGTTTTTCCCAAAGGGGTATTTTTTGATCTGTGTGGTAGGTTAGACACATGTATTTATCTTTTGCCAATTTGAGTGCCTCTTTTCACTAATTCTGGAGGTGTGAGTAGACTCTCCACGGCTCGGTCTTTCCGGATGTGGAAAATGTGTCTCGAATACCACTGCTTGCCTCACTGTGCTTGCACCAGTGGCTCTGGCCTGAGGGTTGTGGGTTCCTGCCAGGTCAGGTCTGGCAACTCCTTGCTGCCTCTGAATTGTCTCCCCCTCCCCCTGCTGCTCAGTCTGATTCCTCAACTTTGCCTTTGATGTCCAGGGCTCCTAGATTGTCATATATAATCAATTCACTTGCTTTTTGGGGTCTTTGTTGTAAGAGGGACTACAGGAAGTGTCTGACTACTCCGTCATCTTGGTCCTACCTTTTGCTCCACAGGGTTTTCAATGGCTGAATTTTTATACAAAGATCACTAGGCTTTTATCCTAAGGGACATCTGGGAGGACTAGAACCTCCAGCCTCTCAAGCTTGTTTGCACTGCCCAGGGACTCCATCAGGAGTCTAGTTCTGAAATCAAAATATTGGCAGCACCATGCTCCCTACAAAATTGCTAGGAAAGAATCCTTCCTTGCCACTTCCAACTTCTGGTTCCACCAGACATCTCTTGGCTTGAAGTGTCTTGACTTCATTCTCTGCTCCCATCTTCACATGACCATCTTGCCTCTCTGTCTCTTCCCTTCTTATAAGGGTGTCAGTCATATTGAATTAAGAGCTCACCTACTCCAGTATAATCTCATCCTAATTTAACTAATTACATCTGCAAAACCCTGTTTCCAAATAAGGTCACGTTATGAGTTTTCTGGAAAGACATGAATTTGGGGAAGACACTATTTAACCCAGTATGGCATCAAAACATATGCTTTTGTTGTAGCTACTCATGTGTATTTTGAAAAGCAGCAGGGCAGGAGTTAAGAGCAGAGTCACTGGAACCAGACTTCCTGATTTCAGACACAGGCTCTGACACCTGTAACCTTGAATAAGTTGTGAAACTTCTCTAAGTCCATTTTCTTATCTTCCTCCTAGGGTTATGTGGGCATAAATATGTTACTATATGTAAAGCTGTAAGTACAGCAAGTGGAATAAGTTACCAAAAAGCAGCTGCCATCTAGTCGATTCCAACTCATGGTGTCCCCATGTGTTTGGAGTAGAAATGTGTTTCACAGGGTTCTCAATTTCTGTAACCTATAGAGTCACTGTAAGTTGGAACTGACTCAACAGCAATGGGTTTGGTTTGGGTTTAACCTTTTGGAAGTAGATCACCAGGCCTTTCTTTTGAGCTTTTAACTACAACCATTTTTGAAATTTAAGAAATGAACGTGAGAGATCTTTCTCCAGCAAGACAAGTCGGGTCTTAGAGGCAAAGTATTTAAGTGTGTAAAACTCCTGTTCCATGCAAATGAGTGAGATAAAAGGCATTTGCCAATTTGAGGTGGCTGGAGCTAAGACACATTTTTATTATTTTTGGTGTTGAAAGTCCCAGAAGATCAAAAGTACACTCCCAGTCCCTCAGTACCTGAAATTTTCTTGTAGGTTGTCTTCTGGATATCTGAGGACTATTATTTATATATTTCCATATTCAGTGGCTTCACAGCAGCAGGATCATTATAACATTAAGCTCTGATGATAGAAGTCAACTTAGCTTGTCATGGCACTAACGTGCTTTTTTTTTTTTTTAATCGGTACTCATTTTCTGAACATACAAGTTAAAAAAAAAAGACGGTTGCATTCTTCAAAACCGACTTAATTTTCTTGGCAGTAGTAGCATGTGAATGGTGGAGCTAAAATACGTGAAATTGCCTTTCAGAATTTTTCTGAGTTTTATATAATCTCCTTTAGAGCTCTGAGCTTTATTAAAAATTACTCGATGGGTTGATTATTACCAAGTTCTCATCTCAAATATGTGATAACATATGTGTCAGTCCTGAAAATTAAGCAGAGCTCACCACCTCTGAAGTCAGCATCTGAATCAGCCGCACAGCATCCACCCAACTTGCCAAGAAATTGTAGCTTGACCAAAACTGAGCCAGATGAAGCAAAGACACTGGGCAACAACTTTTGATTGTTGTTCCTTGTCACTTGCTGCCCTCCGCCCTCCCGCCCCCACCCCCCAAGCCATTCTCGTCTTTTTAAAAAATACTGGGCTGATTAAGGACAGGAAGCTGTTTCCTGATAAATATTATTGCTGAAGGGAAGTCCTTTGCTTATATTTGCCAGTTACCTTCCCTTTAGAGAAAACTTCCTGCAAGAATCCAGTCTCCCTTCCTCAAACAAAGCTTCACTCCCATGGGATTCTGTGCATTCTGCTAAAGAAACACATGAACAGCGTTTCGCCAACTCTAGCATTACTGTCAAGGGGTGTGCAGAGCATAGCATTCGATGAACTCTTCCTTCTGCTGTTCTGAGAGGGCTTGGAGGGGTGGGAGGGTCTCAGAGATGGGCGTGAGTTGGTTCTTGAATTTTATTCTTTGAGGATTCTCTAAATTTTCTTACTAGGCTCACTCACTCCTTCATTGCATACACTTTTATCAAGCCAGGTTCTGTTGAACACAAACTTAACAATAAAAAACAAAACCAGCTTCTTAAAACAAAATTGGGGGTAGTGGAGGGTGGAACACCTCTTGAAAAATAGCTTAAATCCATAGTTCTACGGAGTGAGGGCTTTGTTTTTTTTTTCATTTATTGTACTTATTGGCAGCTTTTAACTACAACCCTTTTTGAAATTTAAGAAATGAACATGAGAGACCTGTCTCCAGCAAGACAAATGGGTCTTAGAGGCAAAGTATTTAAGTGTGTGAAACTCCTGTTGCATGCAAATGAGTGGGATAAAAGGCATTTGCCAATTTGAGGTGGCTGGAGCTAAGACACATTTTTTTTTTTTTTTTTGGTGTGGAAAGCCCCAGAAGTTCAAATGTGCACTCCCCGTCCTTCAGTGCCTGAAATTTTCTTGTTGGTTGTCTGTAAGGGTCAAGAGCTGTGATGCAGGAGACAGAAATCTTATTCCTGGAAAAGGCCCATTTCTCCAGTCGCAGTGGGGTATGTAGGAAAGTGCATAAACTGGATGGGAGGCAGGGTTTCCAGTGCTCTCTGGCCACACATTTGCTACGGCCCTGAACAGTCCTCAGAGTCTCTTTGCATCAAGTGCCCAGCTCCATGCCTGGCCTATATGAGGTATTCACAGGCTCCTTGTCCTTCTTTATCTTATCTGCCCAAAACACTTAAATCAGGAATCTGGGCAGTATGCTGGATTTCTTTCAACTTCCTTCCACCCAATTCTACCCAGTTACTAAATCTTGCTGAGTGTTGCCTAATCCTGCTTGGTCCTCTCCACCCCTTCCCCAGGTCAGTTATCTGACCTCATTGGGCTGTTGTGTGAATTGGTTTCCCAGCTCTTTTTCTGGCCTCACGTGTTGCTCCACCAGCCCTTCCTCCACAGGCAGGCCTGCCTGCCAAGTAATCTGTCTTAACTCTGGGCGACTATATCTCTCCCCTGTTTAAAGAATCAGCCCCATCTTGCCTATTGGGTGAACTCTTTAGCATAATATAAAAACAGTAAACACGTAATTCTTGTCTGTGCTCTTCTAAATGTGTCATGGCTGTGACCTCACTTCAATCTTATAACAACTTTACATGAGGATCGCTTTTACCTCCATTTTACAGGTAAGGACACAGGGACTTAGAGAGTCTAAATAACTTGCTTGGGTCAAACTTCTTGTAAGTTGTGAAGCAGGATAGTGAAGGTTTTACGATCCCTGTTTGTTCTCCCAGCCTCATCTGACCACTTCTACCTCATCCCCTGTCCTTCCACAATGGCAGACTACATGCCCTTCTTTCCCATCCACACCCACCTTCCATCCTCCAAATTCTGCTCCTGCTAATAACTCTAAAGTGTCTTTTCCCTGTACCGCCTTGGCAAATTCCCACCTCTCCTTTCAGAGTCACCCAGGCACCACCTCCTCCTCCTCCGACAGGCAGTATTCCCACCTTATTCCCTCTCTGTGTTGCCCTTGTGCTCTGTGCACACCTCCAAATATCTGAGGGGCTGCTATGCATTAGGTATAGGAGAAACAATGGAAACCATGATCGAGGCATGACCTCAAGATCTTATGTCATGAAAAGAGGCAACAACAACAACAAAAACCCACCTTAAACCCAAAACAGGAGGAAAACAGTATGACCAGCCCCAGGGAAGGTAAACAAGGTGCATGTGTGCCTAATATGTGTCAGGCACAGAGCTAGACACTTGATGCAAAGACATGCCAAGGGACTGGTCCAGGGCCACAGCAAACATGTGCCTGAAGCATACCGGGACGCTAACCCCTGCCCAGTTTATACGCTTTTCAACACACCCCACTGCAATCTGAGAAATGGGTCCTTCCTGGGGGTGAGATTATTCCCTCTCACATCACAGCCTTTAACCCTTAAAGACAGACAACCAACAAGAAAAATTTGGGCAGTGTGCTGTGTGCACTTTTGAACTTCTGGGACTTTCCACACCAAAAATAATAAAAGTGTCCTTCCTCCGGCCACCTCACATTGGCAAATTCCTTTTACCCTGTTCATTTTGATGTAACACAAGTTGTACACATTTAAATACTTTGCCTTTAACTTCCACTTTTATTGCTAGAGACAGACCTCTCACATTTTTCTGAGTTTTTTATAATCTCCCTACCATTTATGTGTCAGTTTGTTGTACTGCGGTGGCTTGTGTGTTGATGTGATACTGGAAGCTATGCCACCAGTATTTCAAATACCAGCAGAGTCACCCATGGTGGACAGGTTTCAGCAAAGTTTTCAGACTAAGACAAACTGGGAAGAAGGACCTGGCGATCCACTTCTGAAAAAATTGGCCATTAGAAAGCTTATGGAAGATGGCAGAATAGACAGACACTTCCGGCGAGCAATCTTTACAAAAAAGAAATGAAAAAACAAGTGAAACGAGTATATTTGTGACAAGCTGGAAGCCCTGAGTATCAAAGGCAAGCTTAGACAATGAACTGAGGGACGGGGAGGAAGAAACCATTCAGAAGTGGAGAGGAGTTACCAGACCTGAATCATGGGGAGCCCTCAGGCACCATTTCCGGAGCAGTGGTGGCGGTGGCGGCGGGCTGGTACTAGTGTTCAGCCGCAGTTTCCTCAGGGAGAAGCAGCCAGCCACACAGCCTACTCATACCTCTGGAACCTGAGGAGAATGGTGCTCTCAGCAAAAGCTAAGTACTTGCGTATATTTTACTGTGCCCCCCCCCACCCCCAAGCCAGCTTCAGCGGCTGAATCCCTGGGCCTGAGATAGACCCTGGTGAGCACCTAGAGCCAACCTCCCAGCCTTCGGAAAGGAAAAAATTTGCAACTGGGGGGAAAAGATAATTTGCTAGCTCCACTAACCAGGGGCACTCAGGACAGAAGCGGCTCCTGTCTAGGCATAAACCATCCGTGGACCTGGAGCACCTTTCCCTTCTGCATGGACCTGTGTGGGCCTATTTTGGGAGAATAGGCCCTTTTTGGCAAACTCCAGCCATTTCAGCTGTGCGGTGGAGAGGTGGGTGTTTGACGTTTGACATTGCTTTGCCTATTAAACAAGGTCCTCACTTACATCAGGGACCTAAGGACTGGTAGCTCCACTCAGGTCACCCAGCCACCCATGGCAGGGGTCCAAAGAGAGCTGGTACCTCCCAGTCCTTAAAACCAAAAACTTTGGGTCCCCGTGGTCCATCTGCAGAACCCACCCACCAGCATGCTATAGGGAACAGAGATGCATTTTCCTCAGAGACACTTGGGGGTCAGTTCTTAGCCCCCTGCTGCAATCAGATACCGGTATATATGCCAATTACTCCTGCAACTCTAAGACTGTAGGACAGAACCTGTACCACACACTTGATGATCAGCTACCCGGAAACCTGAGCTGAATTCATACAAGAAAGCTGAATGGACTCCTAGACTGATATACCTGATAACAGCTCTAGCCAGCTGGGGACAGGACACCAGAGCTCCAAAGATGAAAATAATCACGCTAGCTCACTCAAGCAACCCAAAGCAAGAAGCCATGACACAGTAAGCAAGCATAAACTAATATAATATCTTATAGATGGCTCAGAGACAACAGTCAATATCAAGTCACATAAAGAAACAGACCATGATCACCTCAACAGGCTCTCAAAACAAAGAATCCAGGGATCTTCTAGATGAAAGTGTATTCCTGGAACTACCAGATTCAGAATACAAAAGTTTAATATATAGAACCCTTCAAGACATCAGGAAGGAAATGAGGCAATACACAGAACAAGCCAAGGAACATACAGATAAAGCAACTGAAGAACTCAGAAAGATTATTCAGGAACATAATGAAAAGTTTAATAAGACTGAAAAATCCATAGACAGACAGCAATCAGAAATTCAGAAGATTAACAATAAAATTACAGAAGTACACAACTCAATAGAAAGTCAGATGAGCAGAATTGAGCAAGTAGAAGCTAGAATTTCTGAACTCGAAGGTAAATCACTTGGCACTAATATATTTGAAGAAAAATCAGATGAAAGAATTAAAAAAAATGAAGAAACCTTAAGAATCATGTGGGACTCTATCAAGAGAAATAACCTACAAGTGATTGGAGTACCAGAACAGGGAGGGATAACAGAAAATACAGAGAAAATTGTTGAAGATTTGTTGGCAGAAAACTTCCCTGATATTGTGAAAGATGAGAAGATATCTATCCAAGATGCTCATCGAACTCCACAGAAGGTAGATCTGAAAAGAAAGTCACCAAGACATTATAATCAAACTTGCCAAAACCAAAGATAAAGAGAGAATTATAAGAGCAGTGAGGGAAAAAACAAAAAGTCACCTACAAAGAAAAGCCAATAAGAATAAGCTCAGACTACTCAGCAGAAACCATGCAGGCAAGAAGGCAATGGGATGACATATTAAGAAAATTGAAGGAAAAAAATTGTCTGCCAAGAATCCTATATCCAGCAAAACTGTCTCTTAAATATGAAGGTGAAATTAAGACATTTCCAGATAAACACAAGTTGAGGAAATTTGTAAAAACCAAACCAAAACTACGTGAAATACTAAAGGGAGTTCTTTGGTTAGAAAATCAATAATATCAGGTATCAACCCAAGACTAGAACACTGGGCAGAGCAACCAGAAATCAACCCAAACAGGGAAATCCAAAAAAACAAAGCAAGATTATAAAAAAAAAGCCCAAAACAGGGTAACAGTGATGTTATTATATAAAAGAAGACGTTAAAATAATAAAGAGGGACTAAGAAATGTAATCATAGATCTTCCATATGGAGAGGAAGATATGGTGATACAAAGAAATAAAAGTTAGTTTCAAATTTAGAAAAACGGGTAAATAATAAGGTAACCACAAAGGAGACAAACTAACCTACTCATCAAAGTAAAATACAAGGGAAAAATAGAGACTCAGTAGAAACAAAATCAACAACAAGTATGAGGAAAGACAATATATAAAGAAAATCTACTCAGCACATAAAATCAAGTGGGATAAAGGAAACTGTCAACACACAAAAAAAGACATCAAAATGATAGCACTAAATTCACACCTATCCATAATTACCCTGAATGTAAATGGACTAAATGCACCAATAGAGAGACAGAGAGTGGCAGAATGGATTAAAAAACAAGGTCTGTCTATATGCTGCCTACAAAAGACACATCTTAGACTTAGAGACACAAACAAACTAAAACTCAAAGGAAGGTAAAAAAAAGTATATATATATATATATATCAAGCAAACAACAATCAAAAAAGAGCAGGAGTGGCAATATTAATTTCTGACAAAATAGACTTTAAAGTTAAATCCATCATAAAGGATACGGAAGAACACTATATAATGATTAAAGGGACAATACACCAAGAAGGCACAACCATATTAAATATTTATGCACCCTATGACAGGCCTGCAAGGTACATAAAACAAACTCTATCAGCACTGAAAAGTGAGATAGACAGCTCCACAATAATAGTAGGAGACTTCAACACACCACTTTCGGTGAAGGACAGGACATTTGGAAAGAAGCTCGATAAAGACATGGAAGATCTAAATGCCACGATCAACCAACTTGACCTCACAGACATGTGCAGAACACTCCACCCAACAGCAACCAAGTATACTTTCTTTTCTAGTGTACATGGAACATTCTCTAGAATACACCACATATTAGGTCATAAAGAAGCCTTAGCAGAATCCAAAACACTGAAATATTACAAAGCATCTTCTCTGACCATAAGGCTATAAAAGTGGAAACCAATAATAGGAAAAGCAGGGAAAAGAAATCAAACACTTGGAAACGGAACAATACCCTGCTCAGAAAAGACTGGATTATAGAAGACATTAAGGATGGAATAAAGAAATTCAGAGAATCCAATCAGAATGAAAACACTTCCTATCAGAACCTTTGGGACACAGCAAAAGTGGTGTTCAGAGGCCAATTTATATCTATAAATGCACACATCCAAAAAGAAGAAAGGACCAAAATCAAAGAAATATCCCTACAACTTGAACAAATAGAAAGAGAGCAACAAAAGAAACCCATGGGCACCAGAAGAAAACAAATAATAAAAATTAGAGCGGAACTAAATGAAATAGAAAACAGAAAAACAACTGAAAGAATTAACAAGGTCGAAAGCTGGTTTTTTGAAAAAATCAACAAAATTGACAAACCACTGGCCAAACTGACAAAAGAAAAACAGGAGAGAGAGCAAATAACCTGAATAAGAAATGAGAAGGGCGATATTACAACAGACCCAACTGAAATCATATCAGATTACTATGAAAAACTATATTCAAACAAATTTGAAAACCTAGAAGAAATGGATAAATTCCTAGAAACTACCTAAACTAACACAAACAGAGGTAGAACAACTAAATAGACCCATAACAAAAGAAGAGATTGAAAGGGTAATCAAAAAACTCCCAACAAAAAAAAAAAGCCCTGGTCTGGATGGCTTCACTGCAGAGTTCTACCAAACTTTCAGAGAAGAGTTAATACCACTACTGCTAAAGGTATTTCAGAGCATAGAAAATAACAGAATACTACCAAGCTCATTCTATGAAGCCACCATACCCCTGATACCAAAACCAGGTAAAGTTTTTTTTTTTTTTTATCCCTCATGAATGTAGATGCAAAAATCCTTAACAAAATTCTAGCCAATAGAATTCAACAACATATCAAAAAAATAATTCACCATGACCAAGTGGGATTCATACCAGGTATGCAGGGATGGTTCAACATTAGAAAAACAATTAATGTAATCCACCACATAAATAAAACAAAAGACAAGAATCACATGATTTTATCAATTGATACAGAAAAGGCGCTTGACAAAGTTCAACAAAAATTCATGATAAAAACTCTCAGCAAAATAGGAATAGAAGGAAAATTCCCCAACATAATAAAGGTCATTTACACAAAGCCAACAGCCAATACCACCCTAAATGGAAAGAGCCTGAAAGCATTCCCATTGAGATCAGGAACCAGACAAGGATCCCCTTTATCACCACTCTTATTCAACATTGTGCTGAAGGTCCTAGCCAGAGCAATTAGGCTAGATAAAGAAATAAAGGGCATCCAGATTGGCAAGGAAGAAGTAAAAGTATCTCTATTTGCAGATGGCTTGATCTTATACACAGAAAACCCTAAGGAATCCTCCAGAAAACTACTGAAACTAATAGAAGAGTTGAGCAGAGTGTCGGGATACAAGATAAACATACAAAAATCAATTGGATTCCTCTATACCAACAAAAAGAACATTGAAGAGGAAATCACCAAATCAATGCCATTTACAGTAGCCCCCAAGAAGATAAAATACTTAGGAATAAATCTTACCAGAGATGTAAAAGGCTTATACAAAGAAAACTACAGTACACTTCTGCAAGAAACCAAAAGAGACTTACATAAGTGGAAAAACATACCTTGCTCGTGGATAGGAAGACTTAACGTTATAAAAATGTCTATTCTACCAAAGCGATCTATACATTTAATGCAATTCCAATCCAAATCCCAACAACATTCTTTAATGAGATGGAGAAACAAATCACCAACTTCATATGGAAGGGAAAGAGACCCTGGATAAATAAGGCATTACTGAAAAAAGAAGAACAAAGTGGGAGGCCTTACTTTACCTGATTTTAGAACCTATTATACTGCCACAGTAGTCAAAACAGCCTGGTACTGGTACAAGAACAGATACATAGACCAATGGAACTGAATTGAGAATCCAGACATAAATCCATCCACATATGAGCAGCTGATATTTGACAAAGGCCCCAAAACAGTTCAATGGGGAAAAGACAGTCTTCTTAACAAATGGTGCTGGCATAACTGGATATCCATCTGCAAAAAAAATGAAACAAGACCTATACCTCACTCCATGCACAAAAACTAACTCAAAATGGATCAAAGACCTAAATATAAAATCTAAAACAATAAAGATCATGGAAGAAAAAATAGGGACAATGTTAGGAGCCCTAATACATGGCATAAACGGTATACAAAACATTATAAAGAATGTAGAAGAAAAACTAGATAACTGGGAGCTCCTAAAAATCAAACACCTATGCTCATTCAAGGACTTCACCAAAAGAGTAAAAAGACTCCCTACAGACTGGGAAAAAGTTTTTAGCTATGACATTTCTGATCAGTGCCTGATCTCTAAAATCTACATGATACTGCAAAAACTCAACTGCAAAAAGACAAATAACCCAATTAAAAAATGGGCAAAAGATAGGAATAGACACTTCACTAAAGAAGGCATTGAGGTAGCTAAGAGATATATGAGGAAATGTTCGCGATCATTAGCCATTAGAGAAATGCAGGTCAAAACTATAATGAGATTTCATCTCACTCCAACAAGGCTGGCATTAATCCAAAAAACACAAAATAATAAATGTTGGAGAGGCTGTGGAGAGATTGGGACACTTATACACTGCTGGTGGCAATGTCAAATGGTGCAATCACTTTGGAAATCGATTTGGCATTTCCTTATAAAAAAATTTTTTTTTTTTTTTAACTACCACATGATCCAGCAATCCTACTCCTTGGAATATATCCTAGAGAAATAAGACCCTTTACACAAACAGATATATGCACCCCCATGTTCATTGCAGCACTGTTTACAATAGTAAAAAGATGGAAGCAACCAAGGTACCTATCAATGGATGAATGGGTAAATAAATTATGGTATATCCACACAATGGAATACTACGCATTGATAAAGAACAGTGAGGAATCTGTGAAACGTTTCATAACATGGAGGAACATGGAAGGCATTACGCTGAGTGAAATTAGTCAGTTGCAAAAGGACAAATATTGTATAAGACCACTATTATGAGAACTTGAGAAATAGTTTAAAGTGAGCAGAAAACATTCTTTTTTTGGTTACGAGAGGGGGAAGGGAGGGCGGGTGGGAGAGGGTTATTCACTAATTAGATAGTAAATAAGAACTACTTTATGTGAAGGGAAAGACAGCACAATGGACTAAACCGAAGCAAAGAAGTTTCCTGAAGAAACTGAATGCTTCGAAGGCCAGCGTAGCAGGGGCAGGGGTCTGGGACCATGGTTTCAGGGGACATCTAAGTCAATTGGCATAAGAAAATCCATTAACAAAACATTCTGCATCCCACTTTGAAGAGTGGCATCTGGGGTCATAAACACTAGCAAGCAGCCATCTAAGATGCATCAATTGGTCTCAACCTACCTGGATCAAATGAGAATGAAGAACACCAAGGACACAAGGTGATTACAAGCCCAAGAGACAGAAAGGGCCACATGAACCAGAGACCACATCTTCCTGAGACCAGAAGAACTAGATGGTGCCTGGCTACAACTGATGATTGCCCTGACAGGGAACACAACAGAGAACCCCTGAGGGAGAAGGAGAGCAGTGGGATGCAGATCCCAAATTCTCATAAGACCAGACTTAATGGTCTGATGGAGACTGGAAGGACCCCAGTGGTCATGGCATCCAGACCTTCTGTTGGCCCAGGACAGGAACTGTTCCTGAAGCCAACTCTTCAGACATGGATTGGACTGGGCAATGGGTTGGAGAGGGATGCTGGTGAGAAGTGAGCTTCTTGGATCAGGTGGACACTTGAGACTATGTTGGCATCTCCTGCCTGAAGGGGAGATGAGCGGGTGGAGGGGGTTAGAAGCTGGTGAAATGGACATGAAAAGAGAGAGTGGAGGGAGAGAGCAGGCTGTCTCATTAGGCGGAGAGTAATTGGGAGTGTGTAGGAAGGTGTATATGGGTTTTTGCATGAGAGACTGACTTGATTTGTAAACTTTCACTTAAAGCACAATAAAAATATTAAAAAAAAAAAAAAGCTTATGGACTACAGCCTTCAGCATGAATTACACCTTACCCTAAAGAAACCAAAAACCCTCACAACTGGACCAATAAGCAATATCATTATAAATGGAGAAAAGATTGAAGTTGTCAGAGATTTTATTTTACTTGGATTCTCAATCTACGCCCAGGGAATAGCAGCAGTCAAGAAATCACAAAAAATCAAATTGTGTATTGCATTGGGCAAATCTGCTGCAAAAGACTTCTTTAAAGTGTTAAAAAAAGCAAAGACGTCACCTTGAGGACTAAGGTGTGACTGACGTAAGCTGTGGTTTTTTCAATCACGTCATATGCATGCAAAAATTGGACAACAAATAAAGAAGACCAAAGAAGAATTGATGCCTTTGAATTATGGTCTTGGCTAAGAATATTGAGTATACTAAGGACTGCCAGAAGAACAAACAAATCTGTCTTGGAAGTAGGATAGCCAGAATGTTCCTTAGAAACAAGAATAGTGAGACTTCATCTCACATACTTTGGACATTCTATCAGGAAGGAACAGTCTCTACAGAAGGACATCATGCTTGCTAAAGTAGAGGGTCAGCAAAAAAGAGCAAGATACTCAGTGAGATGGATTGACACAGTGGCTGCAACGATGGACTCAAGCATAACAACAATTGTGAGGATGGTGCAGGACCAGGCAGTGTTTAGTTCTGTTGTACCTAGGGTTGCTCTGAGTCAGAACAAACTTGATGGCACCTAACAGCAACATATAATCTCCTTTGGAGCTCCATGCTTTATTAAGAATTACTTGTTTGCTTGGTTCTTATCAAGTTCCTGCCTCAAAAAAATGTGATGAGGAGGATATAAGAGGGTGGAGGAATCCAGGCCTATTGTGTGCTGGAAGTGGAAATTCTGACAGAAATAAAATTGCAGTGGGAACTGAGGACAGGAAAGGTCTTCTAGACAGAAGGAATAGGGTTTACAATCTCAAAACTGAGAAAATTCATGGTAGGTTTGGGGAAGTCATTCAGTGAGTTTGTCTATTTGCTCATCTCTCTCCCACTAGACTGACCTCCCTAAGGATGTCAAATCCACTGTGCCTGGTTCAGGCGGACCTCTGTTCCTCATCTGTAAAATTATAGGAGGTGAGTGAGGAGATGCTAAGATCCTTTAGGTTTTCATTGTTGTTGTTGTTAGTCACTGTCAAGTTGGTCCCTGCTCGTGGTGACCTCATGCACAATGGAACAAAACATTGCCCAGTCCCATGCCATTCCCATGATCATTTACAGATCAGACCATTGTGATCCATAGGGTTTTCACTGGCTGAGTTTTTGGAAGCAGATCATCAGGCCTTTTTTCCTATTCCTTCTTAGTCTGCAAGCTCCTCTGAAACCTGCTCAGCATCACAGCAACACACACGCCTCAAATGACACATGAGTAGTGGCTGTGCACAAGGTGCATTGCCTGGGAATCAAACCCGGGTCTCCTGCGTGGAAGACGAGAACTCTATCAGTGAACCACGAATAGCTCCCAGATTTTCTGAGATTCTATGAAACGCATAAAAGGAAGAAGGCAGGCAAGAAGCCTTCAGCTTGAGAGTTGCCTGAGAATCCTGGGGAGCCTGAGATGATACTCAATTGGTGAAAAAAGAGGGTGGTGGGGAATAGTAGTCGAGGCAAACTTAGCCTCTACACACTTTGGCTCCTACTGACAGGAACTGGAGTGGCTCTTACCATCATCCCCAGGATAGAGTCCAGAGTCATCCATAGGGCTGGCCAGACATCTGAAGTCCTCTTCTAAACACAGGGTTCTTGTAGAAAACAGGAGAGATTCTCTGGACCTCTTGGGTATTCTGTTTATTTTTTTTTTTTAGTCTGGGTTCTATATTCTTAGATCATTGGAGAGTGCTTTTTGCCATCCAGAAACACTGACCAGTGTTCGATACAATTTTTCTGCAAAGAGCACTGTTTTCTATGAGATCAAAGATAGTACCTGAATTCCCAACTCTGCCATTGGTGCTGTGACAGTCGGCAAGTCCTTTAGCCTTCTTGCACATCCATCACTTTACCTGTAAAATGGGTCTAAGAAATTGCTGTCTGCTTTTTTAAATGTCAGGCAAGACCCCATAACCTTTGAGGTTTATATGTAGCACTTTCTCACTAACCCCTGTCAAATAAAGACAAATCCAGACTTAGGTAAAGTGAGATTTTATGTGAAAGACTTTGCGATGGAGGAGGGGACCATTATGATACTGGGAGGAAGGCTATTGTAGTAGGAAGAACGCTCCAATCACAAGATCAGCAAGAGTCTCAAAGTCAGGCAGAAAAGGGCTTTTCTTTTTTAGGGAAGAGTAAACAAGGCTAGAAGGAGCCCTGGTGGTGCAGTGGTTAAGCGCTTGGTTGCTAATCGAAAGGTTGGCCGTTTGAACCCACCAGCCGCACTTCAGGAGAAAGATGTGGCAGTCTGCTTCCATAAAGATTACAGCCTTGGAAACCCTAGAGGCAGTTCTACTCTGTCCTGTAAGGTCCCTACAAGTCGGAATCAACTCGACAGCAATGGGTTAAACGAGGCTAGAAAGAACTGAGAGGGGGTAATGAAGTGAACTGGTGGTGTGATCAGACGGCTGATCAGGAAATGTCTGTCTTTGCGGATGTTCTGTAATCTTTTGCTGGCTCAGGCTGAAGGTGGGTCAAAGTCCAAAGGCCTGTTGGGAAAGGAGAAGCCTGACTAAAGTTTGGTCAAGTCAAAATAGCAGACATTTTGTGCAGATTGGTCACTGGGGGCAAACAGTTCATCCTTATGAAACAAAGAATGGTAATTTAAAGGGTCTGTGTGTCTATCCTAGAGCCCTGGTGGCACAGTGATTAAGAGCTTGGCTGCTAACCAAAAGGTTAGCATTTCAAATTTACCAGCTGCTCCCTGGAAACCCTATGGAGCAGGTCTGCTCTGTCCTATAGGGTCGCTATGAGTCGGAATCGACTAGAAGGCATTGAGTTTTTTTGTTTTGTTTTCATGTCTATCTTTGTCCTAGGTAAACAAGGGAGTATCCATGAGTCTTATCTAAGTCATATGGTACAGAGTGGCTCTTTGCAGTAAGTCATTTCCCAGACCACAAAAGGGTGGGGGAATTTCTTGTCCATTGCTATTTTCCAGGAGCACAAGGCTCAGGTAAAGTTCAACATCGACTCACCTGCCCCGCCCTGTAAATGCTCCCCACCCTCCTCAAGCCTTACCCTGTCAGCAGATTCTGAGTTGCAGGTTTTGAAGGAATGCTCCACCAGAGTCATGTAGCCTTACTCATAAGGGCTCAATAAGGATAAGCTATAGTTTTTATATTCCTGGCACCATGCTGAGAACAGGGCATGTCTCACATCCCTTAGTTCTCAGGCTAACCTGATGATGTGCTTGAAGGTTTTCATACCCAAGAAATTGAGGAGCAGGGAGAGTAAATATCATGAACAGCAACACATAGCTAATAAATGGTGGAGTAGATTTTTTAGGATTCTTAACCACTCCCTAGTGGTCCCCAGAGTGGGCTGTTCAAGCCCCAAGGTCCTGTAAAGGTGACCCCCGGGAATGTGGGAGGCAATGTTAGAACTTCCATTTATTTTTTAAATTTCATCTTTCACAACTATCTCTTTGTGTTTTACGATGTACATATTTATAACAGTACGTGAATATACTCTATAAATATAGTTATACTCAGTGGATACGCAAAATTTTTTCACTAATCAGAGTGTGAAAAATCAAAAACACTTGAAGGCCCCATGCTCAGCTTTACCGCCTCTCACCTATCCATTAAACTGGGGCCACTGATTTATTAGTTTCTCTTTTTATGAACTGCTGAGCCCTGGTGGCGCAGTGGTTAAGAGGTTGGCTGCAACCAAAAGGTCGGCAGTTTGAATCCACCAGCCTCTTCTTGGAAACCCTATGGGGCAGTTCTACTCTGTCTTATGGGGTTGCTATGAATCGGAATCAACTTAATGGCCCCGATTTTTGGTTTAAGGTTTATAGTGAGGTTGTCCTCTACCCCCCAGAATTTTGTTTTACCCTTTGAAAAAGGCCTGAACCAGGGTGACAGGTTGCAGGGCCTGCAGAACAAGGCAATTTAACAAGCATTTGCTCCCTTTGGTTTGCTTTTTTCAGATCTTTCAGTAACTTTTGTCTAATCATTAATTTTCTTTTAACACTCAGACAAACAGGGAGGGCCAGTGTTTAATATAATTCAAGTCTGAAGACAGGCTGTTAATAGTCTAACAATTTGATGTCAGAATTGGAATTTTTTATAATGTGCATTTTCAAAAGAGGAGAGCCACTATAAACAAGAAGCCAAGTCATGGTTACATCTTCACTCTTACCATCTCAATTCTACAGGTAGTTTCTTATATATAATACAATCTCAAGATCCACTCTCCATCCCACACACACATACATGTTTCTAGGATTTGTTTTAGGACCCTTGAGGAAGGAAGGGAGGCTGATATTCTCATAGGTAAGCAAACTTCCCTGGTGGCACAATGCTGAAGCGCTTGGCTGCTAACCAAAAGGCTGGCAGTTCGAACCCACCAGTGGCTTTGAGGGAGAAAGACCTGGCAATCTGCTCCTGTAAAGACTGCAGCCTAGGAAACACTATTGGGCAGCTCTGTTCTGTCATGTGGGGTGCCTACGAGTCGAAAATCAGCTCAATGGCAATAACAACAACAAACAAACTTCAAAAGGCTGATCATGTATACTTGAAAAGATTCAGACATACTTGGAAAAGAATTGCTCAGAAGAACAAAGGAGAACATTGAATGAGTCAGAGCTTTTTTCAAGAGGGTAGAACATTAAAGGCATTTTTTTGTTAGTTGACTATTTAAGAATACCTGACCTAAGGCTCTATTGATTGTGGAAGGACTGATCCCCTCCTTCTGGGTTATTTGAACCCTTGTATGTGTATAAATATATTTGGTTATAATTTATTCCACCTGTGTCTGTCAATTCCTTCTCCCTTGCCTCCTCCCGTGACATTCTGGCTCATGTTTCTTCATAAAGCTTGAAGCCAGTTACTAATAACAGTCCAGTGTGCTTCTTGATCCATCGAAGAGCATATGGTGTTTTTCACAAAAGAGAGAAGCCTGTTCTGCTCCTTCCCTTGACTTTGGACTTTGCTTGTTGAACCCCTGAAAGGTAAGTTTTGGTTCTAAAAATGTGGGATTTTTAAATGTTGATGTAGCTGAGTGTGACAGAAAGAAAATATAATAGGTTAAAACTTACAGAGACTCAAGAAGTCTACTCCCCTTCCCGACATTCCAACATCCCTCCAATTTTTATAAGACTGCTTATAGGATAATTAACAAAATAGAATTCAGCTATTTTGTTATTCAGCTTTCATTTTCTTTTGGCTAACTAAAGAAGGAAGAAAAGCAAGAGATTAATAATATATCAATTACTTGACCATGTCTTGTGGCTGCCTCTTGATACATACTTCTGTTTCCTGTGTTTCTTCTCCAAACAGCATTCCAGTGATTTCAAAGAGAACATTCGCATATGGAAAGTATATTCTGGGGAATGTTGGGCAGGAGACCTGGCCCCCTGTTATTTTCCATGTTAGATGTTTGGATCAGAAAGGGCACCCGTCTTGTTCTATGGATCCATTGCTTTCTTGTTTTTTTAGCCAGAGGCTTTGTCTTTCAGCCTCCTTTCTAGTGTTTGTTTCTGAGAGGCCTGCAAAGTAGGTCACTGTGTTTTCTGTCTGGAAAAGGAGGACCCTGAAGCCCAGAAACAGCTGAAGCCTGATACTCGAGTCCTTCTTCAGGACCAGGGACTAATACAGCTTTCAGCTTTGGTTACCTATGTTCACTTTTCTTAAACAGTGTGCATCAGGTTCCTAAACAAAATGTGTAAGGAGACATTACACTACACTGGAAGGAGTCACATGCCAGCCTGGTGATGACCTCTGGTCTGGACCACTTAACTAGTTGCATGACTTTAAATAAATTACTTAACTTGTCTGAGCCTCAGTTTCCTCATTTGTTACCTATGTTACAGGTGTTGGGGTTTACTCATAATGTATATAAATCACCAAGTATAGTGATTGATATTTTAATATTATGTATAAAATTCAATATTAAAAAATTTCCTGGTCTTCCTAACCATCTCTATTGTCGTTGTTAGGTGCCGCTCAGTCCAACTGCCTGATAGGGTTTCCTAGGCTGTGATCTTTACAAGAACAGACCTCCAAGTCTTTTGCCCACAGAGCAGCTGGGTGAGTTCGAACTGCCAACCATTTGGTTAGGAGCTGAGCACTTAACTTCTGCACCACCAGGGCTCCTCATCTCTGCATTTGTTTAAATTCAGATCTAGAGCCTCCAGTGTGGTCTTTGATGGGAAACGTAATTTAAACTGTTGAGACAATATTTGATTTTTATTGCTTTTTGTAACTTTATCTTTAGGGTGGTGTAAGCCATGCAGATATTGGAGGATGAGTGGATTGGACAATGGAGTACTGTTAGCAATTCAGGACATTAAGATTACAGCTAAGATTAACAGTGATGGGGACCCTCCAAAAGCAATTTGGAAATATAAGCTATTATTTTTTTGAACTTATCTGCTCTATTATCAACAGCATTCTAAAATTTTTCTTTTGGTTATGTGTTCCCATGGTCCCCAAAAAACAGGGACTCGATTGGACTACACTGGACTCAACCCATGTGTCTGGATAGGATAGAAAATAGGATTGTCTCAGAGAGCATCTGTTTCCCAACACGTGTTACCCTATAACTCAGGAAATATGAGTAGATTTTTGTTTTCCTCTAAAAAATTTCATTCTGCAAACATTTATTTAATTCCTACCGTGTGACTAACACAGTGCTACGTTAGCAAGGTCTCAATATAGTAGCAGGAAGAAGTCGATTCATGAGTAACTCTGATAAAAGTGGAATGGGCTTGTTTCATGGTGCATGAGAACTGAAGGCAGGATATTGTAGATTTTCAATGGGGCCATCACACCCAAAATGTGTTCACCCAAAACAGGCATTATTGTCTAAGACTTCCTCTGAGAAGGCCGTATATTCTTAGAAAATGCTTACCTTATTCAGTGCTTTTCAGGAGTCTTCCTTGGGTATCACCTTCTAAGTAATGAACTTGTGAGCCACAGAAGAACAGCACCCTAAAGTTGCACCTCATCCCACCCCGCCAGTATTTATTGAGCACCTACTTTGTTACAAGGTCCCTGCGTGAGGCAAAGGATTTGCATTTGACTAAAAGACAAAAACCAAACCCAGTGCCTTTGAGTCGATTCCAACTCATAGCGACCCTATAGGACAGAGTAGAACTGTCCCATAGAGTTTCCAAGGAACGCCTGGCGGATTTGAACTGCCGACCCTTTGGTTAGCAGCCATAGCACTTAACCACTACGCCACCAGGGTTTCCTTGCATTTGACTACTAAGTCCAAAATGACGTGTTTTTTGTTTTTGTTTTTGTTTTTTTTTAACTTTGCTAAAACCCCTCTGTGAAATTCTGGACCTATAGTTTCTGCCCTAAAGGAAGTCATAGTCTTTCATTAAACTTGAAATTCTATTCTCCAACCTAGCCAGCTACCTTTTCAGCTTTACTTGACTCTGCATAACATGTATCTGGTTCCAGAAATCAAATCTGCCCCTTAAAGGATAATCACTTGCCCACCAGTGAATTTATGCAGAGAGGAAGGCACATTAAAGATTTTGCCAAAAATTTTTGAGAATTCAAGCAAGCCCCTTGATTCTCCACTCCCCAAACCCCAACAATGAATGACATGCGTTTGGATATCAGAGTTCTGTGGATAAAAAACAAAATCTTAACAAACCAGCAAACATCCTGCATCCCATTTCCGCTTCCTCATACCACTTGAAGGGCAAGTGTTGGGTGGCACCACTCTGTTGGGTCTCCCTGCGAAAGCCTTACAGAGCTGGTCCCCAGCCAGGGCTCTGGGCAACTCATCTGGCCTTGTAAGAGGGCACTACAGCTGTGATTCATGGACAAGGCTGGGGAACTTGGCAGGGAGAAGCTTGATAACATTTTGATTATTTTGGTTCCAGAAGATTTCTTCCTGTTAAGTGCCTGTAACTGAGTGATTTACATCTTCCCAGAGGCAGTGCACAGTCTCCCAGTTGGCGCAGGAATGTGACAGTGGGAAGTTTCAGGAGTCCTGGGAATGGATGATTAAGAAGACCCGTCTGTTCATGTGGAGGAAGCTATATATATGTGTGTGTATATATATATATATATATATATATACACATACCCAGAATATTCACTTAAAGGATTTGAGGCCTGGCCATAGATAGCTTAGGAGGGCCCAAACTAGACAAGTGTTGACATAGAGAGAAATCATGAGTGGTACAGTCAAAGAAAGTCAAAGACAAACAAAGTGGCTCCCCAAAAGGTCTGTGGGTGATCAGGTAGACTCTCGTTGATGGTTGCCAGGCAACACGTCTGTACATCTGCCTCAACTTCCCAGGCCTTTCCATCTCTTAAGGACCATTTGTTTCCTTTTATCCATCTGAGCTACTTCAGCCCTCTTCACTGTAGGTTTCCTCACCTTGGGCCGCAGGGAAATGATGTCTTTCTGATGCTGCTGTTTCATAATACTAACCACTATTGAGCAAGTGCCAGGCAGCGGGCTGAGCTCTTGGCTTTTCTTTTCACCAGTCCTGTGGTGTTGCAGTGGCTGAGGTTATTGGCTCTGGAACCAAGCAGTCCTCCATTTCAAATACCTGGCCACCCCTTATTAACTGTGTAACCCTGGACAACTTACTTAACCTCTCTGGGCTTTAGTCTCTTTGACTAAGGAAATGGGGATATTAATAACCTAGCACATAAGGTTTTATGAGAGTAAAATCAAAATGCATGTAATTTTAGTTATAAAAAAATCCTTTCAAACTCCTTCCAGGCATCTATTATCATCTCTGTTGTACAGATGAGGAAGCATCCTAAGGTTAAGTGCCTTGTACAGGACGAAGAGCTAAAACTGGTCAGACCGTGATCAAACCAGTTCTGTTTGGCTCCAAAGCCCAAGCTCTCTCCCCACTCCACCTTGCTGACTGACCTTCTGTGACAAAGCACATGTTTTTGTTTTTAGTCGAAGTTCATTTTTGTTAAGTTCTATGCCTTGCCAGCCTGACCTATGAAACTTCCCAGTTTTCACTTACGATTTGTTTTTTCTGGACTCTCTGTTCTTACATCGACCTGAGGCGAAGACATTGGGTGGTGATGAAGGTAGAATTTCTCTAAACAGCCAAGTCTGGTGAAATGCAGAATCCAGTTTATCATAAACGTCAAGAAACTGCTGAGGCAATTATGGTACTGGCTCTGGAACAAAGGACCTGTGTGACCTCAGACAAGTGGCTGCATCTCTGTGGGTCTTGTTTTTCAAATGACAAGTTTACAAAAGCTCAAATCTCTTTTCCAGTGCCAACTTTTTCTTTAATATTTCAGACCTTTCACAACTGTGGTTTTTCTTAACTGGAAAGATAAAAGCTCTTTGAAATCATGTCTTAATCAGGAAACAAGGTGCAACAATCAAGCCTGCAATCATTTAAACGTAAGCCCATATTCCATTGATTGCTATTCTCTTGGAGGGCGACAAGCTTTCTCTTCTACAGGGCTCATAAGCTAATTTCTCAGATGCGTGTTAGTCAAATTCCTTTTATCATATGACTAAGCTTTGGGCAGAATCTCATGTGACCTTAATTAGTTCTGCGACTGCAACTTAAACTCAGATTTTAGAAACTTGTGGGATGCACAAAATCCACTTACAGCTGAACATGCCCTTGTTTTCAGGTTAACTCCGAATGACTCAAATTTGGGGAGCCTGAGTTTCTTGCCCCACCAATACAGCATTCCTTTCTGAAGTCTAGACAGCAAATCTCCATTATCCTATGGAAACTAGAGCCATCTCAATTGGACACTCCTGAAACCCTGCAGGGCCTGTGCCAGATTTTTTTTTGCTGCCTTCCAACAACTTGATTTGGTTCCCTAACTACAAACAAAAAAAACAAAACAAAAGTGACAACAACACCAAAACCTAACTCCTGTTACTGCAAATCGCAGATTTGAGCCGCCTGCCACGAAGCCAGTACTGAGACAGGAGGAGGTAAGCAGCAAGAGGGCTTTGTTGAATACCGGTATCCAAGAGACCAAAAAACCCCAAACCAAACCCACTGCCCTTGAGCCAATTCCGACTCATAGCGACCCTATAGAACAGAGTAGAACTGCCTCATAGAGTTTCCAAGGAGCACCTGGCAGATTCGAACTGCTGACCTCTTGGTTAGCAGTCGTAGCACTTAACCACTATGCCACCAGGGTTTCCATCCAAGAGACAGAGGGGGTCAAATTTCTCCTAAATTCTGTCTAACACTAAAGGGTTAACGGGAGGGTTTTATAGGGGCAAGGCCAGGGATACCTGATGTTTTTAAGTACATAGCCCACAGATCGTCTTATATATCACACAACAACTACAAGAAACTATTAAACTAAAGATATGCATGTCAGACATCTGGACTCTAATCTGTATGTTTGTAACAGGCTGAAAAAAACTTACATAAGACTCTCTTGGCTAGTGGAACTGCTATGCCAAGTCTACTCTGACTGAGATAAGGAGCAAGAAAGTCACAGATCAAAAGCACCAGGCAGCCTTCCTAGCTGCTGTCTTGCAGGCCGAAGTCCATTTGCAAAACAAAGCTCAGTCATGCTTGTTACGTTAAGAGTGGAACAGGCTGCTCAGCCATATCTTGAACAGAACCTGCGCCATTTTTCAAAGACTAGAGATTAATCACAGCTTTTTTTTATACAGCTATACTAAAACAAACTAGAAAATATATTCCCTCTACTTTAATATTAAACACTAAAGAAAATGTATTTTCTCTACTTCATTCCTATATGATTCCTTAAGTTTCTAAAAGATAATTTTATTATACACAAACTTTCTGGGAAAAGTGAGACATTACCCCAATGGAGACAAATTGAAAATGCCCAAATATGTGGTTTTATTTTTAAAAATACTTCCTGTGAAAAATAGGTTTAATTTATGAATTTTTCTTGTAATTGTCATTTGAACAAAGTAGACTTTTGGTCTCCCAAGATAGCTTCTACATTACGTACAATTATGAAATCAATATTTGGTGAGAGATAACTAGGGCTGACCAGACACTGTTAGGCACCAGGACCCAGGATGAAAAAGGCCATCTCCACTTTCTAGAGAGACGACAACTGCCTATGGATGGTATATGTCAACAAATAACCTTAATGTAGTGCGGTGAGTGGCAATGTGCTACAGACGAGTGAGGAATTATTAATTCTTCCTGAGGAAGCCCTGAGGATCACAGAAAAGGCAACATTTGGATCTTGTAGTTTGAGTAGGAGTTTAAAAAAAAAAAATTTTTTTTTTTTTTCTCTTCAGGTGCTTAGAGAACTTGAGAGGAATGACTCACTCAAGGGGTAGTCTAGCAGATAGCATACCAACCAAAAACCAAACCCAGTGCTGTCGAGTCGATTCCGACTCATAGCGACCCTATAGGACAGAGTAGAACTGCCTCATAGAGTTTCCAAGGAGCGCCTGGCAGATTTGAACTGCCGACCCTTTGGCTCGCAGCCATAGCACTTAACCACTATGCCACCAGGGTTTCCAGCAGATAGCATACTAGGTTATAATTAATAATAATAGCTGCCATCACTTATTAAATGTTCACTTGCTAGGCACAAGTATTACCTTGTTGAATTCTTATACCACCCTAAGTAGTAGGTATATTTTTTATAGACGTGTTAATGGAGGCACAGAGAATTAATGTAACTTGCCTGAGGTGTCATGGTGAGTGGCAGACCTGAGCTTCAACCCCCCTCAGTCTGATTCCAAAGCCCATCTCTCAATGACAATGTCGCAGAAGAATTCTCATTATTTCTCTGCCTAGCTGATGCTAAGACGGCAAGGGGAGAGACTTGTCAGCCGTAGGTTGATCAGTGATTAGATAACAATATAACAATAAATAACAGTAAAATACCAGAAAGAAAAAAAAAAAATTAAAAGTAATAAAAATATATTTAAAAAATCTACTTTTACCTAACCTGGTTACTAGACAGTGAGCTTGTAGTGGTGGTCTACAAATTTCCCGTTTACAAAGGGCAGATTGTTTTGATGTGAATAAATTAATAAGCCACTGTTGTAAAGCTCTTCTGGCAAATTGAGGATTATCAGGCCTAGAGGGGTAACGATGAGACCATCCATCTCACTGTTCAACAAACAGTTTACATACACAGAAAGGAAACAGGACTAAAGAAGGAGAGTGGCTATTAATAATTATATTATTAATTATTTTGATTTCAGCATAGTCATTTCCACCGTAATATAGATTTTTCGAGAGTAACTTTTCATTTGAGAACATTATTGAATCAGTGTAGTCGAAAGAACATGGCACCTGGGGCCCAGGTTGTGGGGTAGTACCCAGGCTCCAGCACAGAACACTGAGTAAGCTTCAGCATTTGCTCTATCTCCCAATAGTATATTACCAGGGCCTGGCATGTAGTAGGCCCTCAATAAATGGTAGTTAGTTTTTTTTTTATTACCATTTACTTAATTAAGGGACCTATTAAGGGTTGCTATGAGTTGGAATCAACTCGAAGGTGAGTTTGATTTGGTTTATTAAGCAAGAGGTGATATCAGTGATTTAATGGTAAGATTCACACTTTCCATGCCAGAAACCCAGATTCAGTTCTGAGCCAATGGACCTCGTAGGCAGCCACCAGCCATCTGTCAGTGCAGGCTTGTGGGTTGCTATGACGCTGAACAGGTCTCAGTGAGCTTCCAGAATGAGACGGACTAGGAAGAAAGACCTCATGATCTACTTTCAAAAATTAACCAATGAAACTCCTATGGACCAATGGTCTAATCAGCAACCAATCATGGGAATGGTGCAGGAACGAGCAGTGTTTGTTTTGTTGTGCACGGGGTCACCATGAGGCTGGCAGGCTTGACTGCAGCCAACAGCAATGAAGCTAGAATGGATAGATACCATTATGTCTCATTTTTCAACATGTGTTTCTTGGGAACCTCTGTCAATATTATTTTGACTGTTAAGATACTGACAGAAACAAGAAGTACAGATTAGCAAATTCTTGTCAAAAAAGAAAATATTTTTGAAATGAGACTCTTGCGCTTAAGACTATAAACTTGAATCCAATGAAAAGTGTTTTTCTTTTGATTGAAAAAGAGAAGTTACAAAGTATGTCCTGTTCTTTGTCTTGACCTAGAATCCACACCTAATTAGGCAAAATAGTATGGGTTGAGAGACCTTGAGAAAAGGGTGAAGTCTTAGTACCAGTAATCCCTTTATATAATAGAATTTTTTTGCCCGAGGACCAAGTCATTTAATAAATCTACCCTTCTAATGGTCCCAGCAGTTAGAGTTGATTGGGGAACTGTATTTTATATAAAAACAAGATGGTCAAAGTTAAGGCAAGGGGCAGAAGCTCATTGCAGAGGGAAGACTAGAGAACACAATGAGGCCCAGGTCTCAGAGTGAGTGTTAGTTCCCACTGATCTAATTTTCTGGGATAGCATTGTTAACTATCCTACAATTTGTATCAGATTATTTTGACCTAAATTAAAAAAAAAAAGAATTTTCTTATTATTGAACTTTAGATGAAGGTTGACAGAACTAGCATCTCATTAAACAATTAGTATACATATTATTTTGTGACATTGATTACCAATCCCACAACATGTCAACACTCTCCCCTTCTTGACCTTGGGTTCCGTATCACCAGCTTTCCTGTGCCCTCTTGCCTTCTCGTCCTTGCTCCTGGGCTGGTGTGTCCTTTCAGTCTTGTATTGTTAAATGGGCCTGGCTGAAGGGTGAACCTCAGGGGTGACTTCATTACTGAGCTAAAAGGGTGCCCAGGGGCTGTACTTTTGGGGTTTCTCCAGTCTCAGGCCAGTAAGTCTGGTCTTTTTTGTGAGTTAGAATATTTTTCTACATTTTTCTTCAGCTCTTTCTGGGACCCTCTATTGTGATCCCTGTCAGAGCAGTCAGTGGTGTAGCTGGGTACCATCTAGTTGTGCTGGACTCAGTCTGGTGGAGGCCGTGATAGATGTGGTCTGTTGGTCTTTTGGACTAATCTTTTCCTTGTGTCTTTAGTTTTCTTCATTCTAGCCTTGGCCCCGAAGAGGTGGGACCAGCATTGTATCTTAGATGGCCGCTCACAGGCTTTTAAGACCCCAGACGCTGTTCGCCAAAGTAGAATGTAGAACATTTTCTTTATAAACTATGTTATGTCAGTTGAGCTAGATGTTCCCCCAAGACCATGATCCCCAGAGCCCTCAGCACAATAGTTCGGTCCCTCAGGGAGTTTGGAAGTGCCTATAGGGCTTCCATGAGCCTGCCTTGGACAAGCTGTGCTGGCTTCGCCAGTATTGTGTACTGGATTTTGACCTAAATTTTGATGCAGAGAAGGGAAAAAATAAAGACACGTTTTAAAAAAATAAGAGAATATCCTTTCTATTTTCAATACTACATTCTATAAAATAATAAAATTGACTCCAGTGTTTTCTTGATGGAGAGGAGAAACAGAAAGACAGAGGCATGCAAATGGCAGAGAAGATTATCTGTAGTCATCTGAAGTTTCAACAGGAAATATATTTGGCCTAAATAACCTAGCATGTCTTCTATCAGAAATTAGAAGTCATATCATTTTGGCTATGCTAAATCTGATGAAATATTTAAAATAATGCATTCAAGGTAAGACCAAGGTCTTGAGATAGCCACACTTTATATTCTCTAGCATACTTTTAGAACAGTGTCCTGACCTGATTGAAATTTATTTTTATTTTTAATTAGATAAAGAAACACTAGGAAAAAATATTTCCCCTGAAAATTGCTGTTATTAAATATTTTTTCCCCAAAGATTGTCCCTTGAATCTCAACAAACAAACACTTGATTACCTTGATCCCTAGCTGAGTAAGAACTAATTAGCAAAATATAAATCAAAGTACTGTGGCACTCATGATTTTAATCCACAGTAAAATCTGGGTGTATTAGTAAGCTTGTGAGGATACAAATTGTGTCCTTCCAATGGTTTGTGTCTAGAAATGGATCTAACGTCAAGGGGAAGAACCAGACGGGAACCACCCAGCTTCCTGTTTCTCCTGAGTGTTTTCAATGATCCAAGAACATGCTCTCGAGCAAAAGAGACCTACTTCTTGTTTAACATATCAATTACAAACTTACATGAAGATGTGTCACTGGTAAGGTTAATTTTTTCTTGAATGTATATTTGTTAAAATGATAGGGTTGACATAAATAAAATCAGTATCAATTGCTTTCAAATATATGGAGAGGGAAGGGTACTAGCAGGGAGTATTTTCTTTAGTTTTCTGAAGTTAAATAAGCAGCATACCTCTAAACGAAAATGGGAAAAGCCAGGGAAAAATCACCTGTTGTCTCTCCACCCAAACTCAATCTCTAGAGACACTAAGGTATTTGTGTGTATTTCTCTCTGGTCTTTTACTCTGTATGTTTTATTTTGTGTTGTCTAGCATACATACAGAAAAGCACATAAAACTTCTATGTACAGTTTAATAAATAGTTAAAAAGTGATTGCCAATGTAAACACCACCCAGGACAAGAACTGAAACACTGCTGGAAGTTTCCCCCATTCCTTCCCCTCCCTTCCTCCCTGAAGTCACTACTATCCTGACTTTGGGGACAGACAAAACCTTGCTTTTCTTGACACATTTACTTTGTATGTACCCCTAAACTATCCACTTCAAATCTGTTTTTGTACTTTATATAATTGTATTTATACTGTATACTTTCTTTTGTGCCAGGCTTTTAAAAAATTCAGTATTATGTTCGTAAAATCCACCCCGTTGTCGTATATAGCTGGAGTTTAATTTTTATTATTATATAATATTCCGTTACATAAATATGCTACAATTTATTTATCTGTCTACAGGTAGGAATTGAATTGTTTCCAGGTTGAGAATATTATGAATAATGATTCTGGGATGTGTGTCCTGGTGCAGATATCCATTTGATTCTTTAGGGCATAGACCTAGGAGTGTAATGGGTGGTCATAGGATATGAGTTGTAATCATATTCTGATACATTAAAAATCAGTTTCTAAGTGATGTTTCTATTATTTCATAGTAGTAATAACCATTAATATCCCATTTGTTGCTGAATCGTGGTCTATTTAACCAGTCTTCTGTCATTGCTTCTATTTTTTTTTTCCAGTAAGAAAGATGACACCGCAGATCTGATTGCTGGATATATGCATGTGCTTACTTTATAAAAAACTTGTCAAGCTTATGATTTATTTTTTACCTATTCAATTGTGACGACTCTACTTTTCTATTTGTATGATACACTCCAGTAAAAAAGCTTACCAGAGAAAACGGATGTGTTGCAGGGGTGGAGAGGGAGAGGAGTACAGATAGACTGAAATGAACATCTTTGAGCATAATTTTTTTTTTAATATTTAAAGTAATGTCATTTGCACAGATTACCAGAAAGAGATTTATATCCTTAAAGATATAGAAGCCATATTTGATAGCCTTGTCTTTTCTAATAGATTTATTCCTCCATTTTCTAATTTATTAATGAAAGTGATACAAAATCTTAAAGTATATAGCGCTTAAAAAAAAAAAACCCAGCCATACCATGCCTTTTACGTAGACAGAGAAATTTTTTGTTGTTGTTATTGTTTTTTTCAAGGAAGATATTGAAGCAAATCTATTTAAAAAGAATTTTAGGGAATCATTTTTTAAAAAAGCATTGAAATTTTGCCCTGCCAGGAAAATCTTAGAATTCAGGTTGACCTTTCTGTTACGGTTCAGGTTTTAGGCATGAAATTCTGTAGTAAATTGAAATTAAAGTGTCACATTTTCCAAATTCCACTGTTTGACATCTCCTTCCTTATTCCTTTGAGGATAATTTTAGAGTTTCTCCATGAGGGCTCCTGCCCCCCACTTCCTACACCACCTCACCGCCCACTAAAACCTTTTAATGTGCTTTGAAAGCACAGAACCACGGTTGCTAAGAGACACCTGTGCTGAGTGCACTTTGTTTTAGCAAGATCAGAGGGAAACAAAAGCAAGGAGCAGTGTTATCTACCACTACCTGGGATTAAGTCAGGTGAGAAATGGGTCTCTATTCGCTTCTCAGTCCCTACCAGTTGCCTCCTCTCCCCTTCACTTCTTATTCCAGTCTTTCTTACTGTTTCTGGAGAGAGTTGAAAGCACCCCTTTGAGCACAGTTAAAGAAACACAAGCTGGACAATGAGCCTACATGGACTTTACAGTCCTTTTTTCCTGGGGATCAGAAATGCTTGAGGCCAATATTTGCAATTTGAAAGGAGAGATAAGTCACTCGCAAACCCATATATTACTCTTGTCCTTTTTTTTCTGAAACACAGGCAAAAGGAATAGTTGAATCTAGGGAAAATTCTGGATGTTTACTTTGCCAACGATTGCTGTGTTAATCAGGGCAAATCGTTCCCTCCTCTAGGAAAGGGGCAACTTATTACAGAAATTAGTCAAGATTGCTAAAAGTGGGAGAAGTCACTGGAATAATCCTTATCTACCTTCCTCTCTTTCTCTTTTAAATTTCAACCTGCCTTTTTGGTTTTTGGAAACCCTGGTGGCTACGGCTGCTAACCAAAAGGTTGGCAGTTCGAATCCACCAGGTGCTCCTTGGAAACTCTATGAAGGCCGTTCTACTCTGTCCTATAGAGTCGTTATGAGTCGGAGTTGACTCGACAGCAACGGGTTTGATTTTGGTTTTTACGTGAAAATAACAGACAAAATATTTTCCTACTGAAATCTTTCCACCTTCTTAAAGGTGTTGGGGTTCATTTCAAGTTGAGTGTGTATAATATATAAGGAACTTTGGTGTAAGGTTTTGAAAATTACTTGACTTTTGTGTTCTTACATTCCTGTAAAAGGGGTTAAAAATGGCTTCAAACTCCCTACCTCACAGGCATTCAATGAAATGTCCCCGCAGTGTGGAAAACAGATCGTGAATTAATACCTTTTAAAATTCCAGCCCTTTTAAAAAATAAACTGTTTTATTAAGACAGAAATGTAGAGGAAATTAAATGCTTGATGTCTTAGTAAGTGACCAAAACGTGAGAGGATCATGAGGAAAAATCAAGGAAATGACAAAGGACCTTGCATTGTCTTTAAAAATTTTATTGTTACCCACCTTTCCTCATGTCTTTATATTTTTGTTTCCTAGTAACATCAACTGGGCAGGTTGGAGGAAAAGCAATTTCACTGATGCAAAAAAAAAAAAAAAAATATTGCAGATGACTTTGCAGACAAGACTTCATAAATTAATTACTGATAACATGAAAAAAGATGGGGAATTATAGCTCCTTGAGCTGTTTCTCTTAGAAAGTCAAGTTCAGCGTATAGAACAGCCTGTGATTATAAAACAATCAAAATAAGTGAGAAAAATATTATAGTTCATTGGCTGACTACAAATTGGTACTGAGTTCTCCCTGGAAGACTTTTCTTTGTCACTACTTCTTCACAAATGTTACACTAAGTTGATATAATCAGATTACAAACGTGCTCACTTGAGGACACTTTTCTCTTTTTTCATCCTAGGGAGAAGAAGCATTCTGGATATGACGTGTAAAAACTGGATATTAATTTCTACCACTACTCCCAAAAGTCTGGAAGATGAAATTGTGGGAAGACTTCTAAAAATTTTGTTCGTTATCTTTGTTGACTTCATGTCCATTATATATGTATTTATAACTTCTTAGAAAGCTGTCTTCCCTTACTTTACGTGTACGTTTCATACTGAATACCAGTGAATAAAAATTTGCATTTCAATAGGAGTGATTTTAATTTGATAACATCTCTAATTTATTCCATGAGCCCACAGGACAGTATAACAACAAAGATATGATTTATCAGACATTCACATAAATTGGAGGGGAAAATTTTTCTTCTAGAAAGTCTACATCCCTGAATCATAAAACTTTCTGATTTTTAACACGGTTGTTGCTTGGTGGATTAACTAAAACTTGTAGGTGAAATTACAAGTGAATTCATTTTTTAAAGATTTATACCAATGTGAAATTTTATGTGGTTCTCTTTTCAACACACCAGACTTACAATATCAGGTGCATCATCTTTACATACAATATACCAATAGCTTATATCCATTCTCATATAATATTTCATCTGTTCATAGGTAGGTTGTTTTTCTTAACCCTGAGCAATTAAATAAATGAGAAATGTTTCTACTAATAAAAACTTAGAGTTTGGAATACCCATTGCCGTCCAGTGGATTCCAACTCACAGGGACCCTATAGGACAGAATAGAACTGCCCCATAAGATTTTCAAAGAGCAGTTGGTGGATTCCAACTGCTGACCTTTTGGTTAGCAGCCACTGCGCCACTTAAGCCCCAGAGTTTGGACTAGAAATACTTAAAAGATGCATTGAAGGATATTTAGCATATTGCCTTCTGTGGCTTAACTCCTAGTAACCTCTCCCCTGGTGGTGCAGTGATTAAGAGCTCAGCTGCTAACCAAAAGACTGGCAGTTTGAATCCACCAGCAGCTCCTTGGAAACCTTATGGAGCAGTTCTACTCTGTCCTATAGGGTCGCTATGAGTCGGAATCAACTCCATGGCAACGGATTTGTTTTGGTTTGGTTTAACTTTCCCCCAAGCTCTCCATATATGTTCAAACACCCCCTAGGGGGACAGTGTCAACCATGGAGAGACACTACAAAGCCACCGGTAGCATCTCAGTTTTATAGATGAGAAACAAGAGGCACTTGAAGCTTATGTCACTTGTCTAAGCCTGTTCTTCCATGTCCTACAAGGTGCTATGGCCTTCACCTTGGTGCTGGTGGTACCATCTCTCCTACCCACCCGCTGCCTTCCCTGAGAGTATTTACCTGCTACTGGCATTTCCCATCCATGGTAGCAACAGGATAGGTAGCACAGTGCTTATCCAAAGGAGGGGCTCAAAAAATAGTAATGAATGAATGAACAAACAAATGAGAGCAGAGAAAACTGCCTTCTTTCCTGCTTGGATCAAAACCTGAAGGAGAAAAGGAGAGAAAGAAAGAGAGAAAAATACTTAAAGAGGTTCTTTCAGGAAAACAGGGCGTTACCTGTATTGACTTTCTATTTAGGACTAAATGCTCAAGTTATATTATTTTATGCAAAACAGTAATCCTAAAGGCAGGTTGTTTGTTGTCCCCATTTTACAAACAGTAAAACTGAAACTTGGAGAAATTATGCTAGCTCGAAGCCATAACTAGGAAGTGGCAGAATCAGGTCTTGAGCCTTCACAATACGTTCATAAGACAAATAGGAGTCCCTGGCTGGTGCAAGTGGTTAACAAACTCTGCTGCTAGCCGGGAGGTTTGAGGTTTGAGTCCAAACAGAGGAACTTTGGAAGAAAGGCCTGGGAATCTACTTCTGAGAATTCAGCCATTGAAAATCCTATGGAGCAGAGCTCTACTCTGACACACATGGGGTCACCATCAGTTGGAAGCGACTTGACAGCCAATTGGTTCTAATAAGTCAGGTTAAAAGCCAATCTGTAGAGCTCAACTTTTTTTTTTTTTCACAATAATGCTTAAACTACACTTTATTCAAAATCCTAGTACAGTTTTAGTGTTGCCCCTGTTTATTTTCTTACTCCAGATTCAAAAATATTTATCAAGAAGAAAGACAAAGTTTGCCCTTTTCTCATGTTCAGTTGGACACTGCATTCGCCTCCCTCGTTTCCTTAATTCCTTCGTTTTCTCACAGTGAGTGTTAAAATATAACTGTTGAACTTCTGCTTTCTAAACTATTGAAAAAAAAAAGGTCTCTCTGTCCTTCAGACTTTTTGGGTTTTTACACCAGACACACAAGCTAAAAAACAAAATTCCGATTTCTTCCATGTGATGACCGTCTTCTCAGATTTGGCCCAATCATTAAGGCAAGATTTCAAAAGAGAGCTAATGAGGTGTGAAGGGAATCTGGGACCTTTGAGACACATTTAACTGACTCTTACTTAACCTTTCAGAAATGTTGTATATTTAACCATAATCCAAATAGAGGCAAATTGAACATTCACTGTAACAGAAAATCCCATTAATTTTTTTCTCCAATAAATTGTCAGACCCTTCCTTTTGGGTATAAGGGTCACCTCCTGTTGATATGACATGTTTCTCCCCTATTTCTTCTATGTGGGGTTTGTCTGAGTCCAGGTAAGTAAAGTCACTCCCATCTTCAGGCTGTTTGTTTTCTTAGGAGCTTTCTGGCAATAGGCGACATGACAAGAAGAACAGACTCAAAAACCACACTGCCTGGGTTCTAGTCCTGGCTTCATCTCTTAGAGTTTGATAACCCTGTGACTGAGCTTCCTTTCCTAGAAAATAAGTGCCTATGCCAAAGGTTTGTAGAGATGATGAAATGAGGCCAGTGGTGTAAAGCTCTCAGTGCAGTGCTTGAAATAAGGAAAAACCTCAATCCATGTGGGTTGCTGTTATTATCCTCAGGTAGGGGCAGATGGGACATGGCTTCCTCCAAGCTGATGTTAGTGAGCCTCAGTTCCACTGCCTGTTTTACTCTTCTACCTGTACTTAGAATGACCTCACATTAACCCAACACATTGGGCCCAAGAGCGTAATGTGTTCCACTGGAGCCTAGGTGTAGTTCAACTCCACAGCATGGGGTCTTTTGGTGCTCAGTATGTAGCAAACATTATGTAATTTTATCTGTACTAGCAAGTCTGAGGTAGTCCCATTTTATAGATGAGGAATGCAGACTCAGAGGAATTAAGTAAAATGCCCAAGTTCACACAACACTCCAGCTAGTGGTGGCCCAGCTAGGGAGTGAGAAAACCAAGACCCCCACCCCCAAAACTGGAACCATTGGCCTCTAGAACCCTCTTCTGAACTATTCAGTTATTCTGCTTGTATCAGGCCAGAAAGCCTAATTATTTCACTGGTTCCTCACTTGGAAGGCAAGTGGTTGTATTACAATGAAGCATCCGAATCCTACACTTAAGGATTCAGTGTTCCATCTACCCCATATATGTCATGAAGTCTTGCAATGCATTGTCTACCCACTTTACAGGCAGCTCTGTCTTCTCTAAGGCATCAGTGTATAATAAAACGCGTAAGCATTCCCCAGTCTTGGAGCGCCATTGTTTTACGTTATCAAATGTGAAGTCAGGCCTTGTAAACGTGAGTCTCAGCTCACTGTTCTGTATTTGGTAGACAAGGAAATTAAAGCTGTATCCATAAAATCATTTTAATGTTAATTTTTAAATAAGCGAAATAAGCTCAAATGCCATTTTGAGCAATTTGTTTCCAAAGAATTCACAAGTGACGTACAGGTAAATGTGCTGATTACTTGGGCTTAATGAAATCTTTCGTGTGACCACACTGTACAGTTAATGAAGCATTTAATGTCTCATTAAGGGTTGTAGATGGTCTAATGCTAGAGTGTCCACTTGCATGAAATGATTTACCAGAAAAATAACCAGATACTCATTCTGAGTAAGAATGGACAACTCTTAGCCCTGGAATAAAGTAGTAGACATGACTGGGATGAACTGTTTCTGTGGAGACTGGGGATAAGGTCTGAAAGGGCATCTTAAGTGTGTGGTGTTTGTGTGACCACTTAGGCCCAGGTTGTTTTTCTGGGTGGTCCTTTGCATGGCTGTTGTTTGCTGACCTACTAACTGAGCGAGCTGAGGGCAGGATGACATGCAGGCCAGCCTGAGATCAGCAATGAGCCCAGGCTTATTTATAAACCCTAAGAAAAAGTTCCTGAGCATGCATCACCATCTGACCTGGGACTAGGCAAGGGGAGATTAGTGCAAGAGAGCGGGAAGTCCTTGGTTGCCAACTGGGTTTCCAGTCTGAACTGTTTACTCTTTCAGTCAGGAGGTGGCTACAGTTTGTTCTTGGAGCGTCAGTGTTCCTGGATGCTTGTATAAGGTGTAATGTCAAGGTACAGAGGCTGACCTTTTAGGTGTTGTTTATAGAAATTAATTGCGACTTGAACCATGGAGATCATTTACTCACTAAATATCAAGCATCCACTGCCTATCTGGTAACATTGTTGGTACAGGGCTATACTACTGACCAAGGAAGGCAGGGTTCCTGTCCTCGTGGAGCTTGCTTTCCAGTGGGGGAGGCAGACAACAAATTGATAAACACATGAGACTTTCAGGTAGTGTAATTGCTGTAGAGAAAATAAAACAGAACAACAGGAGAGAGGGTTTATGTGGGGAAGATTACATTAGCCAGGAAGATCTAAAAAAGCCATTCCTGAGAGGGGGATATTGGGGTGGAAACTTAGTGGATGAGGAGCCACCAGGCAGAGACCTGGGAGAAGAATGAGCACTTCAGATGCAGAGAATAGCAGGTACAAAGGCCCTGGGGCAGATAGAACACAGCACAACATTAGAAAGGCCAGGTTGACTGCAGCTGAATGAACAAGTGGCAGAGCTAATTCCTCAGGGTGATAAAAGCCAGCTTTGATGTAACTTGTCTATTTGTCCACAAGCTGGATGGTGAGGGCAACTTTCTCACAGCAGAAGGTAGAGAAACCATGAGAACCTCTGGTATTCTGTGTCCTTTGTGCCAAGGCACATCACAACTTACACTGAACTGTACTATCTCTGAGGGTCACAAGTTTTCCTTGGTTGTTCCAGGCTGATCATGTCCGGCCTCCAGCTCATGGCAATTTTAGGAAGCTCCACCTCTGCTAGAAGATGAAATAAATATCGTGCTTTTATGACAGTTGTTAAAATATCATAAGCAGATAAAATTTCATCTGCTGTAGTTTTATTGGACATAGTGGTATGCTGGTTAAGTGCTATGGCTACTAACCAAAAGGTTGGCCGTTCGAATCCACCAGGCACTGCCTGGAAATTCTGTGGGGCAGTTCTATCCTGTTCTATGGGGTTGCTACAAGTCAGAATCAACTCAATGGCAACTGGTTTTTTTGGGAGGGTTTTTTTTGTAGTTTTATTGAGGTGTAATTCACATCCCATGCAATTCATTCATTTAAAATGTACGATTCAGTGGTTTCCAGTGACTTCACAGAGTTGTGTAACCATAACCACAATCAGTTTTAGAACACTACCATTATTCCAAAATGAAACCCCATACCCCTAAGCCATTCGTCCATTTCCCCAGCCTCTGGCATTGACTAATCTACTTTCTGTCTATGGATTTGCCTATTCTGGACATTACATATAAGTGGAATCATATACTATGTGCTTTTTTGTAGCTGGCTTCTCTCATCTTGACATCATGTTTTCAAAGTCTATCCCAGTTACAGCATGTATCAGTACTACTCCTTTTTATTGCCAGATAATATTCCCACTGTATGAATATATCACATCTTGTTTATCCACCCATCAGGTAAGGGATATTTGGGTTGCTTCCATTTTTGGGCCACTGTGTTATGAACACTGTGTCCACTGGGTATATACTTAGGAGTAGAATTTCTGGGTCACATGATAACTTTATGTTTAAACTTTTAAGGAACTGGCAGACTACTTTACAAAGCTACTGCGGCACATCTGGAGTTTTTCAAGCGATTTTCACATGATCTCTAGTGGAAAAAGAACTGCTTTGTTACCCAGATAATCCTTAGCATTTTGAATATTAAATGGATAGATTATGAAATAAAGTCTAAAGATTAGACTTTTGTCCTTTTCTTTGTTTTGAGTTTTAAAAATTTCATCTGTTTTCTTTAGATCTCTATTTTATGTCATCTGGCAATAACACCTTATTGTTTGGGGTCCCTATTGCCCACTTCATGTTATTGCAAATAATCCTGCAGTGAACATAGGTGTGCAAATGTCTGTCCATATCCCTTTTATTAGATCTCTAGGGTATATACCTAGGAGAGGGGATTGCTGGATGATAAAATATTTCTATTTCTAGCTTTTTGAGGAAGTGCCATACTGTTTTCCATAGTGCTTGTACCATTTTACAGTCTCACCAGTAGATAAGTGATCCAACCTCCCCACATCCTCACCAGCATTTGTCATTTTCTGTTTTTTTTTTTTTCTCATCAGTGTCATTTTTGTAGGGGGTGAGATGGTATCTCATTGTACTTTTGATTTGCAATTCTCTAACGGCTAATGTCACAATGGTCTGTCATTTTCTCGTACTGCCAGTATTTCCCATATGCGTGTGAAAGCTGGACAATGAATAAGGAAGATTGAAGAAGAGTCGATGCCTTCGAATTACAATTTTGGTAAAGAATATTGAATATACCATGGACTTCCAAAAGAATGAACAAGTGTGTCTTGGAAGAAGCAAGGCCAGAGTTCTCCTCGGAAGAGAGGATGGCAAGACCTTTTGTCTCATATATGTTGGACATGTTATCAGGAGGGACCAGTCCCTGGATAAGGACATCATATTTGGTAAAGTAGAGGTTCAGCAAAAAAGAGGAAGACCCTCCATAAGATGGATTGACACAGTGGCTGCAACAATGGGCTCAAACATAACAATGATTGTGAGGATGGTGCAGGATGGAGCAGTGTTTTGTTCTGTTGTACGTAGGGTCGCTATGAGTCAAAACTGACTAGACAGCACCTAATAACAACAACGACAATGGCTAAAGATTTCGAGCATCTTTTCATATATTTGTTAGCTGCTTGAATGTCTTCTTTGGTGAAGTGTCTGTTCATGTCCTTTGTCCATTTTTTAATTGGATTTTGTCTTTTTGTTGTTGAGTTGTTGAAGTTTTCTATATATTTTAGAGATTAGGTGCTTATTGGATATATCATTCCTGAAGATTTTTTCTTAGTCTATAGATTGCCTTTTCACTCTTTTGATAAAGTCTTTAATGAGCATAAGTATTTAATTTTTAGAAGGTCCCACCTATCTAATTTGTCCTCTATTCATGTATTTGGAGTTGTAGTAAAACAAAACCGGTCTCATAATTTTGTCCCTATGTTATCTTCCAGGAATTTTATAATTTTAGCTTTAACATTTAGGTCTTTGATCCATTTTGAATTAGTTTTTGTGGCTGGCCATTTCATCTTAAAAGTTAATTACACTAAGTTTCTGTTGGGGTGATGAAAAGCTTTTGGAAATAGGGTTATTGGTAACACAATGTGGGGAATGTAATTAATGTCATTGAATTGTACACCTAAAAATGGTTAATATGGCAAACTTCTTGTTATATATATTTTACCACAAAAAAAATCTTTAAAAATGTAATTACATAAGAAATTTCTTTCATTTCCTTCAAGTACCTTAGGTTAGGTAATGAAGATCTAAGTTAATAAGAGATACTTTCTCTTTGGGGGTAATTAGATTTTTTCAATTAATAGTGTTTGGATACTACATTATGCTAGGTATATGTGAAAAGATATTTTCCTTGCTGTTTTCTACGTTAGGAGGTTCACTTAACTAGTTGTGTGGTTGGAGGTATATGGTGCACCATGACAGATTCCTGTAGCTCAGTTCCGTAAGTAGATCCTTTACAGATTGAGTTTTGGCTTTTTGTACTCATTATCTGCATACTTCTCCCTATAAAATATACCATTAGGACCACACTTATTAAGGCACACTTATTGCAGATCATAGTTATCAGCATAACAAGTGTTCCATTTGGTCTTTCTTTTTCCACCCCACTGCAACCTTCCTATTGTGATTTTTTTAGTGGTATCTTGTAACACTTTGGCTAAAGAACCTATCGAAAAATAATCTTGACCAGCCAAAGAAAAGTTGAACTAAGAGCCTTTGCAAGAATTACACCTAAGTCAGACTCCAACTCTTCAGTTCATTAAGAGATAATTGATGGATGTACCCAAGTTGTAGAAATATTGCTGTGATTTGGAGTCAGGGTGATGCTTGGAGAATGTTTCAAGGCTACTTAGCTAAAAGATTAATTTTCAAACTCTGTTGATCCCTGGACTTTGTTGATTACCTGGAATGCTTACCACACCTGCCTGTTACCACACCCTCTCTGAGTGCATTTCAAGAACTCAGGTGCCAGTTTTGATAAGACCATTGTCATGGATTGAATTATGTCCCTCCAAAAATGTGTATACCAATTTGTCTGGGCCGGGAAACCCTGGTGGCGTAGTGGTTAAGTGCTATGGCTGCTAACCAAAGGGTCGGCAGTTTGAATCCGCCAGGTGCTCCTTGGAAACTCTATGGGGCAGTTCTACTCTGTCCTGTAGGGTCGCTATGAGTTGGAACCGACTTGACAGCACTGGTTTTTTTTGTGTGATTCCCAATATTGTGTGATTTTCCTATATGTTGCAAATCCTGCTTCTATGATGTTAATGAGGGAGGATGGGCGGCAGTTGTGTTAGTGAGGCAGGACTCAATCTACAAGATTGGATTGTATCTTCAGGCAACCCTTGAGATATAAAAGAGAGAACCAAGCAGAGAGATGGGGGACCTCATACCACCAAGAAAGTATCACCAGGAGCAAAATGTGTCCTTTGTAACACCAGCTTTACTCAGGTCACCTCCCTGATCCAAGGTAAAGGGAGTTTCGCTGGGGTGTGCCCTGCACCATCTTTTATCTCTCAAGAGATAAGAGGAAAAGAAAGCAAGCAGCAAGGGACCTTGTACCACCAAGAAAGCAGCACCAGGAGCAGAGTGCGTCCTTTGGACTCGGAGTCCCTGTACCTGAGAAGCTCCTTGACCGGAGGAAGATTGATGAGAAGGCTAAAGGAAAGAGAAAGCTTTCCCCTGGAGCTGACACCCTGAATTTGGACTTTTAGCCTACTTTACTGTGATGAAATAAACTCTTTTTTAAAGCCACCCACCTGTGGTTTTTCTGTTACAGAAGCACTAGATAACTAAGATAACCGTTAAAGGATATTTCATATGACACCCACCCATAGTCATTGTCAATCTGTTGATGGATATAATTTCCTTCATCTAACTATGTATATGAGAAGTAGGATTGGAACCCTGGTTGTAGCAAGGTTCTTTGGTATGCTCATAAAAGCAAGCATTTACTGTGTTTTAGGTTATTCTAAGCATTTTATCCTGTTTCATTCATTGAATCTTCACAACTATCACATCAGGTAGCTACTACTATCCCCATTTTACAGATGAGGAAATAGGTATAGGGAGGATAAGGAGCCTCACAAGGCAACACAGCTAATAGGTAGCCTTGGCTTTGGGGTCTGAGCTCTTGTCCTTTATGCTTTCTGCCTCTTGTCATTCAATCTCTTGGGGCATCTGTTTCTTCATCTGAAAATTTAGCAGATTAAATTCTACATTGAGTGTGAGCTTGCACTTGATAATCTCCAAGGTCCCTTTCAGTTCTAAGGCTCCAATTCAAATTTAGCAATTTCACAAAAAGCATTTGTAGCCCATGTGTGGCTAAGAGAAATTAGCATGGCACAAAATATCCTGGGAGTGTTAAAAATACCCAGCCCTGTGCTACGGAGCAGTCCTTCCCAACCATAGCTCCAAATTGACCAAAATCTTCCTATGTTCTCCAATTTGCTTGTTGATTTTATTCTATCCTGCCAAGAGATGGGAGCAGGAGAAGATTATCCAATAGGCTTACCCAGATCACTTGTAGTCATGTGGTGAAACCCATGTGAAACTCTGTTCACAGCAAATTAAGAGGTAAGCACAGGTAAGCCTATGCTTATCTTGCTTACTGGCTCATCTGCACTTGTCAGGGATTGTAAATTTGAAGAGAGGCTTCGATTCTGTAGAAAGGTGCTGTGGGGTTCGGAGAGAGACAGATGCCAGCCACATCTAGAAGCAGAATCTTGTAAATGGTTAAAAAAAAAAAAAAATGTGAAATTGTCCACTACAGATGATCTGGTAAGTAAAGTAAGTACCGTGCTTATCTTGCCTATTGGATAGTCTGCCCCTGGATGGAAGCTATTGTTTGAAATCAAAAATCCCATCCCCTGTTTTCCACTTTCTACAAGTATCCTGACTTTGAATCATGTATAATTACCCATTGTAATTCCCTAGTGTATCATTCAGCAAATGCTCTTCTCTTTGTTTTGGAACACTCCCCTTTCAACCCAAACGGTGCTTCCATTTTTGTGATCCTCTAACACAGCGCAAACGCTTTGACTGAAGTACTTAGCACATTCTGGTAATTATTTACCTCTCAGTCTTTTCTCCTAGATTGCAAACCCATTTGCTTTTCTCTATTGCCTGTCACAAAATAAATAATTAAGAATTATTTGGTAAATGGATAAAAAGAATTGTCAGTGTATTTTGTAGTCTATGCATGAAGCCTTATGTTATAGACAACAAGTGGGGCACAGGTCCTTAATTCAAGAAAAAGACCTAAAGTTGAAGCTAAGTGAATCAATATAAAATGCATGAGACTGACCATAAAGTGAACTGTTGATGAGATTAGAAAAGACGAACAAAATATTTTGAACTGAAAAATTATTTGGAGCTGCTGGAAACTTTGTTAAGGAATTCACTTAAGTCAGACACCTAGGGTATGGCACACTTTTTTTTAAAACTGGCACAGTTTCATAAAAAGATTCCATTTACTGGTCTTAGGTTTACTTTAAAAGAGTATTAATCTACCCCACCTGTATTTTCATAAGGAATTGGATCTATTTGTACATTTGAACTTAACAGTCTACACTTGGGAGTATAAACCCTTTTCTTGTAATCCGTTATCTAACGTGGTTACATCATAGATGATGTAAACTGAATTTGTAACACACACAATTCCATGAGTGAATTAAAAATGTGGAAAACGGTCCTAAACTGTCCTGGACATTTGAGGGAATTTTATCTGTCCCTCCTTCAACATGTTTATGGAGAAACTACTATGTGGCAAGCGTTGTGCTGGGTCCTGGGATAAAACGGTGAAGAAGCACCAGGAGAAGCTGGTTAGCCTAATGTTCTGGACTCACACTGCCTGTGTTTGCTTCCTATCTCTGCTGCTTTGCTGCCCTCTGATTTTGGGCAGCTCGCTTAACCTCATGAGGCCTTAGTTCTCCACCTATAAAATGGGTACAAAGTGGAAGAACTACTTATGCCTTATGGGATTAAATGGGACAATGCTTATAATTACTTAGAATAGAATAGAACTTTGCACAGAGTAAGGCAACTGAGGAATTTGAATGATCTGTTGCAGCAAATTAATTACTGGCAGTTTGAGCATGTATCCTTATTAGCTCTTTTGGTCTTTCATTCATTCAGCCATGTATTCATTCAACTAATGATCATTGAGCAAAGTTCTACTCTGTTCTAGCCACTGTGCTGTAGGGAACAGTGATAAGCAGGACAAGCCAGGTACCTGACCTATGGTGCTTAGAGTTTAGTTGTGTAAACAGACAATAAGAGTATTCCAGAGGTCGTGAGTCTTATATACGGAGATGTACAGATAGCTGTGGAATCTGGTGCTAGTGACAGAGAGAGTTGTTTTTGGTCATGGCCTTGAAACCATGCAATGTAAGCCAATGAATGTGAAGTAGAAGGTGGTGTAAAAACGTGCACACGCAAAGACATACACGAGGACGTGCTCATTCCGTGTGATTTTGGATTTCTGATTTCCGTTTTCATGAGAATATAGAGTTGTGATTCAGGGTTCTTTGTAGCCAGGCTGCCTGGATCCAAATCCCAGCCCCACCACTCACTAACCATGTGATTTTCATCCTGGGTGAAATGGCAAGGAAAATAATAGTCCTCACTTCTTAGAGTTAGGAGTCCCTGGGTGATACAGAAGGTTAAGTGCTTGGCTGCTAAAAGAAAGGTTGGTTGGAAGTTCAACTCCACCCAGACGTGGCTCAGCTGAAAGCCCTGGCCACTTACTTCTGAAAAAGCAGCCATTGAAAACCCTGTGGAACACAGTTCTACTCTGACATACATGTGGTCGCCATGCGTTGGAGTCGACGCCACGGAAACCGGTGGCGGTTCTGAGGGTTACTGTGAACATTGTTGTTGTTGTTGTTGTTAGGTGCTGTCAAGCCGGTTCCAACTCACAGCAACCCTATGTACAACGGAATGAAACACTGCCTGGTCTTGCGCCATCCTCACAATTGTGGCTACGCACGAGCTCATTGTTGCAGCCACTGCGTCAGTCCATCTCATGGAGGGTCGTCCTCCTTTCCCTCACCCTTTACTTTTTTTACTTTATCCAGCGTGATGTCTTTCTCCAGGGACTGATCCCTCCTGATAATATGTCCGAACTATGTGAGATGAAGTCTCACCATCCTTACTTCCAAAGAGCATTCTGGTTATACTTCTTCCAAGACAGATTGGGAGCATTAGATGAGTTAATTCATATGAAATGTCAGCTCTTAGTGTCCTTGGAGCATTTTTCTAAGGTACAGTGTAAAGAGCATAGGCTTAGCAATCAGCCAGGCCAGGGGCTGTGCCCCACTCTACCACTCATCGATTGAATGTCTCAGGCAAGTAACAATCTTTCTGAACCCCAGTTGCCCCATATGTAAAGTGGAAATAACAAGACGTAATCACACAAGATTGTCTTGAGGACTAAACAACATAGTTCATGGCAAATGCTAGGTACTCAAGGAATAGCACTGATCTCTCTTCTGCCTTTCCCTAAGGTTAAAAATAATTTGAACCAGATAGTCCGATGAAAACCAACAGAAAGGTGAAATGACATTCTAGAGAACTATAAGTAAAAATATGATATAGTATGTCTTTAAGATCATTTTTAGCATTTGAAAACTTGTCCTTTTAAACAAAGCTCAGTAAGCATAAAAGGGAACACTTTATCCACATCCGTTATTTTCAGGTCTTTTAATGTGAGAGAGTGAAATAGAATGATTAGATTTTTTTGTAAATGTCTGAGCTAGCACTGTGAAAACTCTAAATTCTGTTGTTTTTAGTGATTTTTATTTCAAAGTGTGGTGTCTTTGTAGCTGTGATGTCACTCATCAACAAGGAAGAACGATGTGTTCAAAAGAAATGAAACCTGCTGTGGCGTTGTAAGTCAGGAAGTGAAGTCTGGTCACCAGGCGAGGGCCGGACCAGGGGCTTAGATGCTGCAGAAACGCATCCACCCTCACCACCAACATGTCTCTGTACCTTCTGTGATTCTGCTTCTCTGCCAGGATGAGGCCTGCAAACACTTTTAGGTTAATTAATTCCTCCATCTCATTCTCTGAAGGACTGTGGCAACAAATGGCCTAAGAAGGGAGGGAACTCAGAATATTTCACAAGTTAGAAAATTCTTAATGACTGCCCCGTAACAATAATATAGGACATGTAGAATGGAGTTTCTCATCAGAGTACCACCTCTGTATCAACTTTTCTTTCAATACTTCTCCCAGGTTTCTTTTCTTCTCAAGGGAGTTTCTTAGATCCAGCTTACCTGACGACCTGTCTTTTTCTCTCACTCCAACTTTGTAGAAAGTTATCAACTTCTGGGCTTGGAGACACCCAGAGGCCCAGTCCTGTGCAGAGCTGTGGAGCCAGCAAATATTTAACTCCTCTGACCCTCACCTGGCTAGCAGATTTTACATCTTCACTTCACGGGGGGTGAAAACGCTGGTGCCTCTAGTCTTGCCGCTACCAACACCCCTCTCGGTGATCATTCATCGGCTAAACGTCAGGATTAAACCAGATCTCCGTTCTCTTGTATGCCTACTTGCTCTGTTGAGGTGTGACTGCACAATGAAACTTCACAAGGAGGTGGGGGCAATTTTCACATTCCAGCCTGCCAACAACTCCCTGAACCAAGCAGTCATTGTCCCTGGAGCCGGATTCTACACTCTCCAAGTTCTCAGGCAGCCTCTGGCCACTTCACTTAGTACTACAAGCTTGGCTCTACAGTCATTTGAGTCTGCAATCCTTGGGATCAAGTCTTCCTCTAAAGCTGGGACCACGCCTATGGGTGAGAAATTGCTGGCTTTCAGTCCCTAGTTGCTGGGAGTGCTGGCCACTTACTCTCAGAAAGAGATCTGTGAAAACTTGGTGGAGGTGAGCATGGGGGTGCAACAATTTCAGAAACCAGTCAGTGGTTGTAGAAATATTTTTCGAGCAGGGCTTGCTTTTCCCTAAAATAAAATTTCATATATTTGACATGACCAATGATTAAGATGACAAGTGCTCTGGTGGGTAGGAGGTATCTGAGTTGAAGAGATGGTTTTCTAAAAATACCTTTTACTGAAATATATACAGAAAAGTACACAAGTTATCAGTGTAGAGGCCAATGCATTATCACAAAGTGAACACAGTTGAACTGCAAACAAGGTAAAAAACAGAAGATAACACAGAGCCCCTATGGTGTCCCTCCTCCTCCTCAGAAATGAGTTTTTGATGGAATCAACAGCCTTACTTCTCCGTCTTTCCTTCCAGAAGACATTATTGGGGCCACCTCCCTCTCCTTACCGTTACTCCCCCCCGCCCCCCACTCTTTCCCCCTTTCAAGACAAAGCAAACTAATATCAACTAGCATTGGTGTCCTCTTCCCCATAGCCTGAAAGTCAGTAAATTGGAGGGAGAGGAATGGTGCGGGGCAAAGGGGATGAACCATCTGCCAACTTATCTGTACTATAAGAAAACAGGACACGTGTTGCCAGATTACACAGGTTTTTTTTTGGACTCTCATCTCATGTGGACTCCATGATGCAGGCAAGGCTCTTGGAACCTCATTCCCATTTTATAGATGAGGGAACTGAGCCTTAGGGAGGTTAGGTAGCTTATTTGGACTATGAAATGGATTCTTCGTAAGGTGTGGAGTCTTTGGTTAGAACCAGGGGTATTCAATGTTTAAGGGGAATTCTTTTTTTTTTTGTAATTTAGATGGAGGATTACAGAACAAACTATTTTCTCATTAAACAGTACACATATTGTTTTACGACATTGGTTAACAACCCTACGACATGTCAAGACTCTCCCTTCTCGTCCTTGGGTTCCCTATTACTGGCTTTCCTGTCCCTTCCTTTCTTCTAGTCTTTGCGCCTGGGCTCTGTGCCCCTTTAGCCTCATTTTGTTTTATGGGCCTGGCTAATCTTTGGCTGAAGGGTGAACCTGGGGAGTGTCTTCATTACTGAGCTAAAAGGGTGTCCAGGGGCCATACTCTTGGGGTTTCCCTAGTCTCTGTCAGGCCAGTAAGTCTGGGGATATTTTTTTGTGAGTTAGAATTTTGTTCTACATTTTTCTCCAGCTCCCTCCAGAACCCTCTACTGTTATCCCTGTCAGGGCAGTCAGTGGTGGTAGCTGGGCACCATCTAGGTGTACTGGACTTAGTCTGGTGGAGGCTGTGGTAGATGTGGTTAAGGGGAATTCTTACTCAGCAGGTGGATGGTCTCTTTGAGTCCTGCAAACTGTTCACACTGAACTACTAACTGAAAGGTTGGTGGTCCAAATCCAGTTGGCAGCACCTCTGAAAAAAGGCCTGGGGATCTGCTTCTGTAAAGATTGTTGCCATCGTTAGGTGCCATGGAGTCGGTTTTGACTCATAGTGACCCATGTGACAGAGTAGAACTGCCACATAGAGCTTTCTTGGCTGCTGCCGTTACAGAAGCAGGTTACCAGATTTTTCTCCCATGAAGCCACTGTGTGGGTTCCAACCACCAACCTTTCGGTTAGCACCTGAGCTCTTAAGCATTGCACCAGCAGGGCTTCTACAGTTTTCAAATTATTAATTTCCCACTGAAGTGCATAACAGACCGGCATAAGGTAGTGTTGCCCCTGGAGCAGAAGATGTGCGTATCTTCTGAGGGGGTTCCCACACGTGGTGAGCTACAGATGCGTGTAGACTGCCCCAATCCAGCGGCAGTGATCCTCTACGCGGATACAGCACGCATCCATCTCGGAGACCCGCCCCACACCCTTCAGCCAAAGATATGACTGCCTTGTCGGTGCAGTTCACCTGCCGGCCAGACTAAACGTCCCCAGATGCAGCCTCTCCTCCAGAACACGCTGTGTGCACTACGGGGGCGTCCTCCTTTCCCGCAGAGCTGTCACAAAGGGCAGCACTTGGCATCCTTACTCCCCACTGCCCAGGAGCACCGACTCCACAGAAGTTCTGGTGCCCGCTTCCCGGGATCACTGCCAGCTGGGTATACAGCTCCGGGCAGGAGGACGCCTGGGTCCACGGCGGACTCAGGAGCCAGGGAGACCAGGGATGACTAGCACACATTTCTAGAGTCGGGTTCTCCTCAACCGCGCACGGTCTTTGGCGGGCTTGACAAGGGCACGCAGTGGGCGGCGGGGGCGCAGCGGCGCCGGGGGACGCGCGTGTGTGAGCACCGCCAGGGCGCCTGGCTGCCTGTGCCCAGCTCTCCCGCGGCCTTGGTGGCTCCGGGCCGGGCCGGGCCGGGGCTGTGGCTGGGGCAGTGCCCTCCCTCCGCCTAGTCCCGCCTGGCCTGGCCCGGCCCAGGGCCGCGCGAGCAGGCGCAGCGCCCCTACAGCCCGCTTTTCCGCTTCCATCTCCTCCGCCTCCTCCTTCCCCCAGCCGCCCGCGCAGTCACAACCGGTTCAGACTGGTCGAGGTGTCCCGCAAAGAAGAGAGAGAGCGGAAAAAAGAAAGAGAATAACTTCCCAGGGAGGCGGAGGAGAAAGAGAAGGTGGAGCCCGGAGGAAGGGGCTGGCTTCCTCTCTCCATGTGCCCGCCGCCGCCGCCACTGGGCTCGGCGGGAGCAGAGGGCGGCGGCTCCCGGGGTAGCGAGTAGCTGGACCGATTGCCCAATACTCCGGCGGGGGCCCGGGCTCCGGATAAATAGCCGCCAGGCCGGCCCGGTGCTGCAGGGAGAGCGGCGGCCGCGGTCCCCACCGCACCACCCCCCCGGCCCGCGCAGGGCACTGCGCCCCGTGCTGCGCCCCGGAGCCCCGCCGAGGCCAGCACCCAGGTAAAGGGCTGGAGCCTTCGGGGAGGGTTCCACAGGTCAGCCTCCTGGAGACAAGAAGTAACTCTTCGATTCTGAGCAAGAGAAGAAGGAGGAGGAGGCGGCGGCGACGGCGCTGTCACCGGCGGCCCAGTAGCCTGGAACGGTTTCTTGTTTGGAGTGTGTGCCCAGGGGTGAGAAGGTTCCTCTTGTTCCAGCGCGCAGCCTTCAACATCTGCCTCTTTATGGGGCGCTTCTCCACAATAGGCCAGTTTTCCCAGGAATCCGAGGCCAGCATTTTGCACGGAGTTGGAAGAGAGAGAAAGGGGCTTCTAGGGGAAGACGATGGTCCGGGATGGGAATCTGGGAGGAGATCTGTCCTGAGACTCCCCAAGATAGCTGCTGGGGCTGCTGGTGGCAGAGGGGGAGGAGGATGTGCTACTCGTGTCCCGGAGGACCCCGAGATCTCCCATCTCCCTGACTCGGAGGGGTGCACGCAGGTGTCTCCGAGAGGGCCTGGGTGGGGGCAGCTAGGGTGCCCAGAGCAGAGTTGGGGCGCCCCGGGTGCTGCTGGATTGCAAGGAAAGCAGGTGCGCAGGGTGGCGGTGCCAGGTTCAGCACCACCGGGTCAGCCCCTTGGAGAGCGCAGCAGCCTAGCCTTTGCGAGGGCCGCGGGCTGCATGGCACCTCGGGTCACCAGAACACCAAGCGCGAACGTGGCAGAACTTGACGCTTGACGCTCCATCTTTGGCTCGTCTTGGTAACCTACCCTTGCTTCAGCAACCCCAGAGACTTTGGAGAAAGCTGATAACCATTTAAAATTGCTCATCAATAGCAAATCAATGCTTTACCTTGTTATTGGGTCGTCAAGTCTATCCAGCACAAACTGTCTCGGAAATGTAGGCAGGATTTACATTAAATATTGTAAGTTATTTGATGTAACAATTTTTTTTAACCCATTTCCTGGGCCCCAGTTAAATTGGGTGTATTTTTTATCTTGAATTACTGACCAGGTGATTTTTTCCCCCTAGAGTAGATTTTCCAGTCATTCAATTCTGTCAGTTTGGTTTTCTTAAGAGTTTCTTAGATTTGGGATAGCTTTACCTTTGAGAACTTCTGGCTGGTAAACCAGGCAGAGGAAGAAGCTAGAAAAGATCCTGAAGTGATTACAGCGTTTTGAGTGATATGTAAATACAGATAACAGGGTTAGTATCCACATCATTGCCAGAAACAAGTTTTCTTTCTTTCTTTTTTTTTAATGCCCTGGGAAGTATAAATTAGATAAGAAAATATCTTGGCCTGAAATTTTGCAGCAACTCATATTTTTAGCACCACTATCCTCTTAAATGTTAGCAGTTCAAATCCACCAGCTGCTCCTTGTAAACCCTGTGGGGCAGTTCTCTGTCCTTTAGGGTTGCTGCGAGTGGGAATCGACTTGACAGCAATGGGTTTGGTTTTTGGTAATCTCTTAAAAACCTCCTTCTGGGTTTCTTCTCTTGTGTGTGCAGGTGAGAGTGGGGTAGCAAGGACCCTCCGTATTTATAGGATGAATATGAGAAAGGGCAAAAGATATGGGCAGGTAAATCAGGAGAGGAGGAAATTTTGTCTAGCTTCTGACTTTGAAAAGGTGGTGGTGATGTGGCTTGGTTGGTGTCTGAATCTTTATCAGGGTGGGTCATGGTGTTTTGAGGGTGGATCTAGTCGTAAAACTTGAGCTACACGATAATAATAAGACAGATGTGGTCATATTTTCAAACTCTACCCTCTCAATCCAATCTTTTGAATCCCATTTTTGTTATCTTTTTCTACAGTGAGCTATCTATGGATTGAACTTAATTCATAGAATGTAATTGAGTGTAGAAGGCTTGTGGGAAGTAGCAAAAGAAACGTCTTGTGTAACTTGAGCTTTCCAAGAAAGTATCAGCTAGCAACTTTATTTCTAATTAAAGATTGCAGAAGTTCATATTTCGAGCTAGTTGAGCTTTTCTTTGAGAGGTCTTTTGTAGACACCAAAGCATAATGGGATTGAACTATAACTTAAAGCTAAATTCAATGAAGGGACACATAGTCCCTGCTTTCAAAGAGTTTAGCCTACTGGGAAAGATAGTCATGTTTACAAGTATCTACAGTGCAAGTTAGTACAAATGGAGTCATATGACAGTAACATCAATAGTGTGCAAGTGAAGAACAGAGAAAAGGAGGCTCATTCAGGATTAAGAACTGAGAAAAGTTTTTATGATGGGTGATGCATTTTAGCTGAGTCTTGAGGAAGGATTTCCTGGGTAGAATGGAGGCATTCTGGAACAAGGGAGTATAGGCACTGAGGTATGGAAAATCTTCTTATATTTCCGCATCCCATTCATGTTTCCGTGTGTCTTGACTTTTAATTCTGAAGATGATACAGCCAACATACACAAACTACAAAAGTGTGTTTTAACAGATTGGACCCTACATAATCAGGTACAGATTGTGCTAAGCAAAAGACAGGCTCAGTGTAGAGAGTATCATGGTAAGTTTCTTCACCAGAATGCTCCTCACTGTGCCACACTCCGCAAGATAGAGATTGCGATAAACTGAAGCAAGAATCTGGCAGCATGTGAGCACAGGAAAAGTGGGGCCAAGGGGAGATGATTATAATAACTTGTGTCCTAGTGTCTGACCCTCATACTTTATTTTACTTATACTTCCTTCTTTTTCAGACTCTGAATGGTTTACAAATCCTGCTATGTTCTTCTCTAAGTCTGAGAGCAGGAGTTGGAAATAGGTGACTATTTGCAGGATTGATCAGTAAGGGATCTTGATAGTAGCCTCTTCCCCAGTATTGCCTGAGTTTTCTCATCTCTAAAATGAGAGGTTGAACTAGGTCTGTGGTGGCAAATTCACACTGTTGCCCCAAGTGAGACTGCCATGGATCATGAATAAGCAAAGCAAATTGATTATAGAAAAAAAAAAAAAAAAGCACAGGTGAAACTCTAAATGCAAGTCAACCTTGGCCTTGTTTCAGGGAGATATTAGGGAGTAGAAGGAACTGGAGAGAATATGCCCCATCCAAAGAGAGCCAAAATTAGTTTCAGCCAACTGTTACGTAAGAATGAGCGCCCGGTATTGCCAGTTCTTCCAATATTTCAAGAGAATCCGGAAATTCATATTTTTATGTGAAATCTTAGAGTTTTAAAACATCGGTAACTCACTCAAAATAGTTAAAAAAAAAAAAAAAAAAGCCAGAAACACTGAACAGGGCAAACAAACGAAGTCTAGTAGGGGCCAGATTTGGCCTGTGTCTGCCAGTTTGTGACTAGATGATTTCCAAGGTTCCTTCTGGCTTCAGACGTCTCTGAATCCATTTTATCTCTAACCCATTTCTTCTCGTTTTGCTAAAACATATTGCAGAGATCCCCATGCCCAAATTGTGACAGCTTTGGAAGAGCACTTTGGCCACTGCTGAACAATGATAGATCTACAAGACTTTTAAGGTCAGAGAATGTCCTTTTGCGATAGTCATGCTGTTGATATAATTCAGAGGGCCCAGCAGTTGGGTCCAGGGACAATTGTTGTTGTTAGGTGTCCTTGAGTCGGTTCCGACTCAGAGCGACACTATGTACAACAGAACAAAACACTACCCGCTCCTGCGCCAGCTTCACAATTGTTGGTTTAATTTCAGAACCCAGAGCTGTTTCTCTAAACATTTGCCTTCCTGTTCTTCCTTTCCACCCCAATGTGAGATAATAAGTAGCTGGAAAATCAATTCTGGTTTCCACTTGGATAAGGTGTATTTATAGGCTTGGTGCTCAGACAAAGAAACATTCATTGTCTTTACCTTGGCGAGGTTTCACTATGTAGCCTATCCCTCTTCTTAAACATCTGGGAATGTCCTTGAATTTCAATTAGGTTAATAAGCTAATGGTTTGGCTTTTATGAATTGAGCTAGTAGAGCAGTTGAGATTTAAAACAAAAAGCATTATGGATCCAAAATATAAAAATGAAAATGAAAGAGATAGAATTGCATATGATTCTAATTCCCAATCCTCTTCAACGCCTCTGGATCCTAGGAGAACTACGCAGTGAAATCCTGTAATACAATTGTATTATTAAAGCTGGATTTCTCGGATTTGACTGGCTAGGGTGTATTCTTTGCACGTTTATGTCAATATGCTGTCTTACAAACAAGTGGACCTAACTTAAAAGTTCAGGACAGACATTGACAATAGGAAGGAAACACGAATGACATGTCCAGAGAAATGGTATACCTTATTGTGACAGAGCTGACTGTGAAAGGACAGAGGGCTCTGAATGATGATTCGGAGTCATAGTTCGTCCTTGTACTGATCCCAGAAATGAATCAACCCTCTCTTGCACTTTAGGCGGTGTTTTCACTGTCACTGGGTGCTTAGCATTTAAAACTAAATATGAGTCAGAGAATTATCTGATCATTAAAGACGTACTATCTGATGTTACTTTTTTTTTTTTATCTGATGTTACATAGGTAAAAGGCTTGGATTTAAAAAAAAAAAAACTGATTTCTTTACTTTTACCCATGTATTTGGCTAACCTTTCATATTAAATTATGGAAGTAGACTGCAAGGTCCATGAAGGCAGGGGGCACATTTCCTTTGCTTCACATTGCTTTCTAAGTGCACTCAATTCAGTTGTGTTGAATGAAAGATATTTGGTCAAATATTTTAATATATTAAAATATAGGGATTTAAGTAAGTAGATTTCTATTCATTCATTCATTCATTTCGTAAAGATTTGTTGAGCCTTGAGTATATGCCAGGCTTAATTCTTAGTGCTATGGATGTGACATATGCTTGTGGATTAGATATGTCAAAAACAAATTACAGTACATTTTGATAAATGTTATAATAACAGGGTTGTCCAAAGTAGTGTGAGACCTTGGAGGAAGAATGTATAATCCTTGGAGAGTTTCAAGAAAGAGGATACATTTGGGCCAAATCTTGAAGGAAAAGCAAGAGGCTGTCAGGTAGGCAAGTTGGGGAAAGGTTTTACAGCTATCTCTAGATCAGGTGGGGACTGAAACGACAAAGGGACAAAGGCGTGGAGAAGGGAAAGAGCGTGGTTTATGTGCTGAATTGTGAGCAACGGCTTGGGGAGCCCAGGTCTGAGGAAAGTGCTAGAGAGATGTGGTTGGAGGCTAGATCATTATAAACCTTTAGTTGAAAACCAAAAGAATCAGGTAACTCGCTGGTATTTAAAGATCAAGATATCTGATGCCATATGAACAAAACATATGGATTTATAAAACAAAATTTTTCAGTTTCATTGATAGGAGATTGTAAGCTCCACGAGGGCAGGAAGGAGCATCCTTAAAAAGCCAGTGCTTATAGTAATAAATTAAATAAAAAACATGCACTCTGCCAAGGGATCAACTGTGAGTGGTGATTTGAAAGATTGGAAGAAGGATGTGAGATGATCAAGTCTATGGTTTAGAAAGATGGCTTTGGCAACAGCTTGGACGATGAACTATAGGAGGGAGAGACTAAAAGCAGAGGGGTGCATCAGGAGGTGGCTGTGACAGTCCAGGCATTTGCAGAGAGTATGGAGAGGAAGAGTCCAATTGTAGAGCTGTAAAGCCTGTTCCTGATTGGCATGGGAAACTGGGCAAGGAGGAGTGGGAATGGGATGAGGAGGAGGCCTCCTGCTTGGGAGTATGATAATGTCATTTTCCAGATGAAATTCAGAAGGAGGAATTATGGATGTATTGAGTTTGTGGGGCCTGAGTACATCCAGGTAAGTTTTTTTTTTTTTTATTAAAATATTTTATTGTGTTTTTGATGAAAGTTTACACAGCAAATTAGCTTCCCATTTCACAACTTGTACACAGTTTATTCATTGACTTTGGTTACATTTTTCACAGTGTGTCAACTTTCTCATTATTTCCACTCTGGTTGTTTTGTTTCCAGTAATCTAGTTTCCCTGGCCCCTTGACTTCTCGTCTTTGCTTTTGATGAATGTTGACTGTTTGATCTCATAGGGATAATTTTTTAAAGGAGGACAGTACTTATGAATGATACTGTTTATTTTATGAGCCAATCTGTTATGTAGCTAAAAGATGACCTAATGGAATAGTTTTGGTTCAAGATTTAAATAAAGAGTATCACGGTGAAAGTCTCAGGAGTCCTCCAGTCTCAACCGGTCCAATAAGTCTGGGCTTTTTAGAAAATTGAGTTCTGTTCCACATTCTGTTCCCATTCTATGAGTATCCATCTGTTGTATTCCTGACCAGAATAGTCCATAGTGGTAGCCGGCACCATCTAGTTCTTCAGGTCTCAGGGTAGATGAAGTCATGGTTCGGGTAGACTATTAGTTCCAAGTGAGATTTTGATGTTCAAAATTCTTAGAAATTGTTTAGAAATATGTGTCTGATATTCAGAAAAGACATCAGAGCAGGAGATGGAGTTGTAACTACTTTGCATATCTGATGATAATTTAGTGAGGCTAGAAAGAGCTTGGGGGAGAAAGTAGATGCCGGAAGAGTGGTCTTAAATTATTTTTTCAAGAAAACATTGAAACATCAGTAACAATACCCAACATCTCTTGACATTTAGTCAATGCCAAGCACTGTGCCTAGTACTTCATAGAGATTATTTCCTATATTCCTCATAAAAGTTCTATGAGGAAGGAGTCCTTACTGCTCCTGAGAAGGTTAGCTTGCCTAAGGTTGCATGGCTAATGGTAGAGCCTCAACTTTAAACCCAGATGAAAAGACACCCAAGACCATGTTGTAGACCAGGAAATTTCAACTTTTTTGACTGTAACTGTCAGTAAAATATATTTTACAGCATGACCTTTACACAGGCACACATATAAACCCCAAAGCAAAGCTTCACAAAATAATACTTAACCCTTACTGCCATGCAGGATGTACTCTTATATATTCTATTCTAGTCTCTTTTATTCTGTTGTAAATTTCAGTTAAAACGAAAGCTGTTCACAACCCTCTACTGATTTTACAACCTGTAGTGCATTGTGGATTTTGAATAACACTGTCTAGACCACTTTTAGACCACTACTTTCTATTGCCTCCCAAACTACAGTTTAACATGTGTTTCTATTAAATTCAACAAACGTTATTTGTTGAGTGCCCACTATATGCATAGATGTGAAAGAACATAAAGAATATCAGACTTGCACCTTGACCCTGGGATTTTTCAGTGTAGTGAAGAGAAAGGGAGAAAGACAAGTAGGTGGATAATTATAACGCGTGCTAGAATGGACTAAGAGGAAAAGTGAGGTATAAGCAACATATGGTTGCAGTACAGAGAAAGGAGTGGTTAATATTGCTCTAAATATGTATTGATTTAATTAGTGCTGGTCTTTGTGTGGTATGAGAATATTAAAAAAACTTATGAAATGACTAGAAATGTCTTTTGGTGAAGACTTTAAGATTACGAGCCAAAGGAGATCTGAAGATTTTATTCTAAAAGGTCTTTGAAGATTTCGAAGTGTTATTATTATTACTTAGACATAAGTTTATCCAACATTTTCTCTTCTCTGGTATAAGCCCCTGAATGATGTGAGCAAATTCAGGCATATCAAGGAGAATCCATGAAAATAAATAAATAAATAAAAGGTTTAAGATCAACTTCCCAAAGTAAAAGAATGCAACCATATTGACAATTCATGAACTTGCATTAGCTGATGAGTCGAGGGTTAAAAGGAGGGAGCCTCAAACAGAATCTAGCAAAAAGCCCATGGATACTGGGGATCGAGTGAGGGATATGGATAACTATCTAGTACAGCTGTATGTAGATTAAAAAAGAGAGTGTTTGAAAGTGCTTGGCACTGTGTCTGACACATAGAAACTGTTCATAGGAAATAGTTATTAAAAGTTATTTCATGGTGTGGCTAATACTAGTACATTTAATTTTTAGAAAAGCTTCTTAACTCGACCCCTTAGGGAATTCCTAAAAGAGAATGGTATCATCATTGGAATATCAGGATATTTAAATATTTTTCTAGAGCCATGATTGAAAGGGGTAAAAAAAAAAAAAAAAAAAAAAAATCCATATAAATAAATAATAGCAGTCAATCTTTTCATTTTATGCTTCTGCAGCTAGGATGTACAATTAAGGTGGTCTGTCTTGCTGTAGCCCCGGTTTAGCTCAACAGCTACTCAACTGGAGTTCTTTAAAGACCTGGCCATACCACCAGAGATCCTGTTTTAATTACTCTGCTGTGGGCCCAGGTGTTGGTCATTTTTAAAGCTCCCTGCATAATTCTGTTGTTCAGCCAGGTTTGAAATCCACTGCATGCTTTTAGAATATGCCTTACCATGTGGAGATATGACTTTAAAATGGGGCACTTTGTAAGTTACCACCTTTTCTTGAGAACTGGTTTAAAGGAAGATTCTGGGACTCTTTGAAATAAGAAAGGTGTCTCCTTGAACTGGGAAAAGAGCAGAAAAGTGGAATATGAAGAAAGCAGAGACAAACTTTACTCATGCAGTGCTTAAGAGACAAAGTAGCTGATTTTTAAAAAGCCACTTGTAGCCTTTGTCAACTTTGATAATTGATTCCTACCTCCATTCTACCAGTAAGTACCCTAATAACTGTACTGCGGCAACTGGATAAAAGGGTAACTAGTAAAGTACATAGCTTTCTGATTTGAGGAGAAAGAAAGAAGGAGAGAGAGAGGGAGGGAAGGAAGAGAAGAATGGAAGGAAGGAAGGGAGAAAGAGACAGAAAGAAACTGAGTGAGAAAATGAAAGAAAGGGAATGAAAGCAAGCCTTGTTTGGACTTCAGTGCCTCTGTTTTGTCTTCTGTCTGTTGGTGACCAAAGGCCTTTGGTGACCTAGAAGCAGCCTGTCATTGTCATTGTGGTCTTTCCTTAATGCAATTTCCCTCTTCCCATATGCTGCCTTTTTTTTACTATCAGAAAATTATCCTAAGAGATGTTGAAAAATGTTCCATATCCTATTTTTTTTCTTTTTTGTGGGAAAGGAGGAGGGATGTGGTAATGAGATGGTTATGGTTGTGTGTCAGCTTGGCTGGACCATGCTTCTCAGTGATTTGGCAGTTGTGTAATGATGTATTTTGGCAGTTAGTTAGGTAATGATGTAGTTATCCTCCATGATGTAATCTGATGTGATCAGCAAATTAGTTGTAAGGGGAGTTTTCTCGGGGGTGTGGCCTGCAGTCAATATATATATGGATGTTCTGGCAAAGATTGCTTGCTTTCTTGCTTTGGATTCTGCATCTGGTTTATCATCATCGGACCCTTGTTTCTTGCGACTTGAGCCAACTACCTGCTGTACCGCCTACCGATCTTGGGATTCGTTAGCCTCCTCAGCCTATGAGCCAGCAGCCTGCCATCTTACCTGCCGATCTTGAATTCATCAGCCTCCACAGCCCATGAGCCAGCAGCCTACCATGTGACTTTCTGATCTTGGGTTCGTCAGCCCCTGCAGCTACATGAGTCAGGAGAAGCCTCCAGCCTGACACCTGACCCATGGTCTTGGGACTTGCCGGCTTCTACAACTGTGTGAGCCATTTTCTTGAAATCTCTCTCTCTATATACACATATATATGCTTCAATGGTTTTGCTTCTCTAGAGAACCTAGCCTAAGACAGGCAATAATATTTTGTGTGGGGGCGGGATATGTATGTGTGTTTTCAATGCAGGCGAATTTGAGGTAGCTGAAACCTAAAACCAAGTGTCTGATAAAAGAAGGAGATGTGCCAGAAGACCCTGGCATCTCCTGGACCAGCCTCCCCAAACCGAGAGATTATTTTGCTAATGTGAACAACTGACTCTGTCACCATGTTGACAGCCATGTATAATTGTCATCATTATCTCCATCGTCGTTATAGTCTTCTCAGTGTTTTCCTGCTGAGCCCTTGCCTGCTCTGTTGGGAACTGCAGAGGCTGGCTGGGGAGTATGGCTTATGCTGAGCGGGGGCCAGGGGGGACTGACTTGACATCGTCTATCAGGAAGTTCTTGGAGCTACTCCTCCCTGTTTGCCATAGAGGAGAAGGATGGCCTTATGGGTGACTGCGTGATTCTCTAGAGGCAGCTAACCCATGCTTGGCTGTTTGGGACAACGGGAACAAGATGGGAAAACACTTTTCTCCCTCCTGGCTGGTGATGGCATGTGCTTGACCCTCCTTGGAGTTGAAAGGATAGATCTGTGTTCATTTTCCAGCCAGAGACCAGCCAGCAGGCTTTGGGGATTTCCCACATCAAAGTGTGGGATTAATAGCACTGCCACCGCCAGTGGGGACAGAGCCAAAAGTCACATGTGAAGACGGAGCAGGCAACTGTACATTTCCTTTGTTCTCCCTCTGAGCTCCAATTTGCTTGCCCCCGCAAAAAACAAACCCTTTGCCATCTAGTCAATTCAGACTCATAGTGACCATGTAGAACAGAGTAGAACTGCCCCAGAGGGTTTCCAAGGCTATAATCTTTTCGGAAGCAGACTGCCACATCTTTCTCCCATGAAGTGGCTGGTGTGTTCGAACGACCAATCTTTTGATTAGCAACCGAGTGCTTAACCTCTGTGCCGCCAGGGCTCGGTCCAATTTGCTTAGTGATAAAAAAGAAAAAGAAAAAATCATGGTCTCCTGAGAGGTCCAACTATTTTGCTTTCTTGTTTTGTAAAGTTTTGATTCTTTAGAGAGAGGTGCTTATTTTTCTATAACCCTCTATTCATTTAGGTATTAGCATGTTAGATGTTAATTTTTTTTTAAAGAGTCGTTTGGTATACTTTCTTACATCACTCTCTCCTATGTTCATTAAAATACTTTTGCAAATCTGCAGTTAAATGAATGTATTCACTTATTCAAATTTGTATTATCAACAATGGTCCCTTCCTGCATTTTCCCAAATATTTTATAGAAAAACAAGAAAATAACTTTTGCATAGTCATCTCTCCTACAAGGATTTTTGCTTTTGCTTTCTATTTGAAGCCCCAGATGCGGTGATCAGTAGAGATTTGGGGAAGTGAATAAACTTGGTCCTTTATAGACTAGACGGCAGGTTAGAGATAAAAGAACAGCCAAGTGCTAGCTGCTGTGTTTGGGTAGGTGGGCTCCCAGCATTAGTGTTTTCACTCACTCTGGTTCCCCCTCGGTCTGGCTGCCTTTTAGCCTCTTTACTATCCTGTTTGTATCCTTCATTCACTGGAACAGAAGATGGGACAGCTGGTCAGCAGTTGTCCTTCCATCCTGTAGAGATTTTGGATGCTGGCTACATGTTAGAATCACCAGGAAAGTTTTAAAGGCACACTAAGGGTCAGCTGACACCCCAGAGCAGTTATATCAGAATCTCTGGCATTGAGACCTGGAGTAGGGAGTGTTTAAAGCACTCAGGTAATCCAGCGTGGTCAGAATCAAGAACCACTGTGATTGGGCAACATTTCTCAAGGTGTGTCTGTGGACAGTCTTGCTCAGAATCGCAGTGTCTCTTTAAAAATGCAGATTCTGAGATCCATACCACTGAAAAGACTTAGACCTTAAACCTGAAATTTGAAAGGAATCCAAATTCTAATGGTCGACACCACTTTCCACTTTTGAGTTATTCCAAATTGTTTTTCTGTCAATAGCTAGTCTTGATTTAAATGTTGTAAGTAGTGGGTGGGTTAAGTATCAAGAAACCATTCAAGGAATAAAAGACCGTAGAAGCCTTGAATTCTAAATGATTCAGTAACTAGTTGCTCTAGAACTCTGGCAGAAGTAACACCAGACCTTAGAGAGTGGCTGTGAGATTTTCAGAAATCCCTTATAGTTATGAAAATAATAATAGCCAACATTTATTAAGCTTTTCTGTTATTCACCAGGCACTGAGCTTTGCACTTTAAATCCACTATTATCCCATTTTACAGATGAGAAAACAGGCTCAGAGGCATTAAGTCACTGGCTCAGAATCACATGGTAAATAGTGTAGACTGGATTGACACCTAGATACACATGTAATAACAAAGCTCAGGGTTTTAACCATTACTCAGCTCCCACCATTCAGGAACCAGAGACTACAAAAATGTTCCTTCTTCCTTGCTATCCCAACTTTATGGCAAAACTAAGAGGAGTAAACAGAGACTATCATGCAATTGAAAATACTGTGAACTTGCTTCATATCATTTTCTTGTACATCCTTCTTCCATATGTGCACAAAGCGTGCACAGCTTGCCGATGTTTGCTTCAGAAACCTTGAATTTACTTTCTGTTTTCATTGCTTAATTTTTTCTTTTATGATGTTTAGTCATTCCTGCACCTTAATAAAAGCTTTGCTCTCTATTATTCCTTTGTTTGGGGAGCTACAAGTGAAATAAGCCACCCAGGATCTCATGGTTTTATTGCTGTGGTGCAGACCTGTTTCCTGGTGAAGGCCTGGGTGTGTATGTGGGGTTGTGGGCGTGGGCGTAGATGGGGAAGAGAGCAAGGCCTGGGATGGAACTCACATTTATGAAGGACTGTATACAGATATTGTTGATGTTATCTCTAAATCAGGCTATATGTACAATCTTTGGAACCACGTGGTGTTTGAAGCATTATTTTTTTTTTTCTTTTTAAAATCAGCTTTATTGAGGTATAATTTACATACAGTAAAATCCACCAATTTTAAATGTACAATATAGTGAGTTTTGAGAAATTGGTACAGTGGGGATTTGTATTAATTTTTTAGCAGCTTTATTAAAATACATTTTATGTACCACACAGTTTACCCATTTAAAGTATACAGTTGGATAATTTTTAGTCTATTCACAGAGTTGTGTAACCATCACCACAATCAATTTTAGAACATTTTCATCACCTCAAAAAGAAATCCTCTACCCATTAGCAGTCACTCCCCACTTTCTCCCAACCCCATTAGTCCTAACCAAAAACAAAGTCCTGCCCCGCCAAAAAAAACAAAAAACAAAACCCACTGCCATTGAATCCATTCCGACTCGTAGCAACCATATAGGACAGAGTAGAACTGCCTCATAGGGTTTCCAAGGCTGTGAATCTTGACGGAAGCAGACTGCCACATCTTTTTCCTGCGGAGCGGCTGGTGGGTTCAAACCCCCTAACTGTTTTGGTTGGCAGCTGAATACTTTAACCACTCCACCACCAGGGCTCCTACTTGTCAGCCCTAGGCAACCACTAATCAACTTTCTGTCTATATAAAGTTGCCTATTATGGACATTTCATATAAATGAAAGCATATGATATATATATGTATTTTTTGTGACCAACTTCTTTCACTTAGCATAAGGTTTTTAAGGTTCATCCATGTTGTAGCATGTATCAGAAAGGACTAATTCCTTTCTGTATAATATTTCTTGTATGGATGTACCACATTATTTATTCATTCATCAGTTAATAGGCATTGGTTTTTTTCCACATTTTATTTTATCACATTAATTTTTAAAGTGTAAGCTTTTAATTGATACCTTAATTGTTATATCCCCACTATTATAAATTGAATTGTGTTCCCCCAAAATATGTACTGTAAATCCTAACTTCAATGCATGTGGTTGTAATCCGATTTGGGGATGAGTTTTCTACTATGTTAATGAGGCAGGATTAGTATAGGGCATGTTTTGAGTCAATCTGTTACAAGAGATAAAAGGAGCAGATGAGGCAAGCAGAGATGGGAGGAGATGGCAAGCCACACGAAGGCTGCCCAGGAGCAGAAGGTCAGAAGAGACAAGGACTTTCCTCCAGAGCTGACAGAGAAAGGATTCCCCTAGAGGCGGCACCCTGAATTCGGACTTCTACAGTCCTACTCTGTGAGAAAATAAATTTCTGATTGTTAAAGCCACTCAGTCATGAATTTCTGTTATAGCAGCACTAGATAGCTAGGACAGAATATGATAGTACTGGAAGAATGGGGTGCTGGTCTAACAGACACCTAAAACGTAGAAATGGTTTTGGAATTGGGTAATGAGTGGAGACTGGGAGATTTTTTTTTTTTTTTTTGGAAGAGTTTTAAGGCATCTAATAGTAAAAGCCTAGATTGCCGTGAAGAGACTGTTGGTCAGAATTATAGACGCCAGAGGCAATTCTCATGAGGGCTCAGAAGAAAGTGAGGAGAACTATAGAGAAAGTCTCTGTCTTCTTGGAGGATACATACAACACCAGCAACAGAATGGTGCTAGAAATGTGGATGTTAAACGTGCTTCCGGTGAGGCTTCAAAGAAAATGATGAATACGGGATTGGACGATGGAGGAAGGGCGATGCTTTTTATGCAGTGGCAAAGAACTTGTCAGAATGTTAAAATGTTTGTGGAAGGTAGAACTTGTAAGTGATGAATTTAGACACCTGGCTGAGGAGATTTCTAAGCAAGGTCTTAAAGGAGCCATGTGGTTTCATCTTGCTGCTTATAGTAAAATGTGAGAGCAATGGAATGGACTTAAAAATGAACTGTGCAAAATGAAAACAGAACTTAAAGATTTGGAAAATTCTGTTCTACAAACTAAGGACATGTGTCCTAGAATGTTCATCAAGGATGTGGCTACACAATATTTTGCTAAAGAGCTTAAGCCTGTGACTGATAGGTCTAACCAACCACCACAGCAGAAAATCCATCAGCTTAGACTAAAGGGAACAGAGAAAAAATGAAAGGAAAGAAAGCTGTCTGCCTCTTGGAATTCTACAGGCAGGAAATAGGTCAAAAGAGCTGCGTGTGTTGTCTTCCGAGAAAAGAAAAGAACCATCCCTAGAGCAACTCTGAGATCAGCAGAACTGTTGGAAGGAGCATGGGGAGCAGGGCCTTCTCGATTTCAAAGGGTGGGGCCACAGTCTCCTGAATCGCAAAGGGTGAGGCCAAAGAGTTGGTTCTTCACGAACTCAATTTCTGAGTGTGGGGTTGCTGTTTAGGTGTGCCAGGGGGATGGGGCCACTACCCAAAGCTGAGAGAGTGGGGCTGCCATGCTCAAGGGGCAAAAGAATAAGGCCTGCCAGGGCTAAGGGGGTGGGGTCACCACTCAGTTGGATTAGGAGAATGGGACTGCCCAAAGCCAGGAGAGCAGAGTTGCTCTCCCAGTGGGCTTGACAGAAGGAGGTGAAGCCCAGGGCCAAGAGGCCTCCATCCGGAATTCAGAGGGCATGGGCCAACACCCAGAGTCTGGAGGGTGGGACCATTGCCCAGATGGTCTCAGAGAGCAGAGAATTATTTTCAGGAATTGAGAGCAAATGTAATTTATTTGCTGAGTTTTGGACTTATACTTGTGCCCTGTTATCTCTTCTTTCCTTCCAGTTTCTCCCATTTGTAATGGAAATATCTACCTTGTGTCTGCTCTACCATTGTATTTTGAAGGCAGATAACTTGTAATCTAGATTTCATAGGTTCACAGATGAAGAGGAATTTTGCCCCATATTTGATTAAGATGATTCAGAAGATGGGATTTAAGACTTCATGGATGATGTGATGGGGTGAATTTGTTTTGCATGTGTCAAGGACATGAATTTTGGGGGGCCAGAGGGTGGGATGTTATGGATTGAATTGTGTCCCCTCAAAATAAGTGTTGTAAATCCTAACCTCTATGCCTATGGTTATAATCCCATTTGGGAATCGGTTCTCTGTTATATGAAAGAGGTAGAATTAATATAAGGTGTATCTTTAGTCAGTATTTTACAAGAGATAAAAGGAGCAGATTAGGTAAGCAGAGATGGAGGAAGAGAGGTGCTAAGCCACATGAAGATTGCTCAGGAGGAGAAGCTCAGAAGAGACAAGGACCTTCCTCCAGAGCCAAAAAGAGAGAGAAAGCCTCCCCCTAGAGCCGGCACCCTAAATTTGAACTTCTGCCCTCCTAAACTGTGAGAAAATGAATTTCTGCTTGTTAAAGCTACCCACTTGTGGTATTTCTGTTATAGCAGTACTAGATAGTTAAGACACCCACTTTGGTTTTTTTTCTTCTTCTGCTTAATATACCGGGACCCTAAAATATGGAAGTGTCTTTGTCGTCTCTTAACTTCTGAGACAATCTGATTAAGGCCACCACAATTGGATTCACAGTTGTACTAAAACTATTAGAGTTCACTTTTCATAGCTATTTATATTGTAGAAAATGCTTATAAAATTACAGATATGTTTTTTTTTTATGTAGAGGGTAATTTTTTTAATATAAGAATGACTCCATATGATTTTACGAAGAGGTTTAATAGTTTATTTAGAAGCAAGACAAACAAACAAAAAAACCCATCACTGTCGAGTCAGTTTAGACTCATAGAGACCCTATAGGACAGAGCAGAACTGCACCATAGGGTTTCCAAGGTGCACCTGGTGGATTCAAACTGCCAACCTTTTGGTTAGCAGCCGTAGCTCTTAACCACTATGCAAAGGCTTTCCAGAAGCAAGACAAAAGGCAGGGGCTTCTCCTTTAAAAAGTGATTTTGATGTATGATTAAATTTATTTTTCTTTAGAAGAGAAATCATGAGCTGTGCTAATTATGAACTGTTAGCCAGAAGGAACAGAATTGAGGCAGTGAAGATAACTTTTAAAGGATCAATATTAGTGCTAACGCAACCATGTTCACTAACAGATGAATCTACGAGTAGATTCTCTGTAAAGTTTATGTATTTGACCCAGAGGGAGCTTCTATTATTTTAAAGCTTTATGTTTATCCAAAATTGTTATAAAAAATAAATTATAATTGGGCTGGCACTTTTGCAACTGATGACCACAGATTTGGCACTTTTTACCCTTCAAACACTGTAGGATGAAATTACTTAACAAATAGGAAAGTCAAAGTGGAAAAAGCGTTGGTAGAAGGCAGACTCAAGAACTAGAGAGGGTTGATTGCTTGTACATCTTAACCGCCTTTTAAATACTTTTTTTCCCATTAAATAAAATTTAATAAATTTATACTCTAGGTATGAACTTAAGTATGCTTTAAAGTGTATTTGCTTGGCTACATTTTCGTTAGAATTCACAAAGAATTATGTTTATTTACATTGTTAGGAGAACACCCAAAGAATAACTTGTTTTACGTACATTTTGGTTATAATTTCCAAAGAATTGTTTTCCCAATACCCAGAATTCCTTTACCCCAGCTGCTGTGGTCCAGAATCAGTGATATATGGCTGGAAGGGCAAGGGTGGTAGTTTGGGGGAAAGTACAATATCAGTAATAGAACTGCTTTGGCAGAGCAGTCTTGTCTAGTTTATGAAATATATTTATGAAACTTATTATTATTATATGCTGTCTAGTTTATGAAACTTATTATACTGAAGTCAGAACTGAAATATAATTTACAGTAGTATTCAAAGTGTTTTTTTTTTTAACAGCTTTATTGAAAAGTAATTCATATGCCTTAAAATTCACTCATTTAAAGGGAACAGTTCAGCTGTTGTTAGTATATTCCCAGAGTTGTGCACCATGCCACAATCTAATTTTAAACTATTTTCATTACCCCCAAAATGAAACCATGTACCCTTTAGCAGTCATTCTCCATTCACACCCTTCAAACTGTTTTCCAAAGTGCTACACCATTTTCATGCCCACCAACACCATTTTCATGCCCACCAGCAGTGCATGAGGGTCCCAATTTCTCCACATCCTCATCAACACTCCTTATTAACTGTCTTTTTGGTTATAGTCACCCTAGTGGTTGTGACTGGTATCTCATTTGATTTGCATTTTCCTAGTAAGTAAGGGTGTTGAGCAATGTTTCATAGGCAGTTGGCCGTTTGAATACCCTCTTCAGAGAAAAGCCTGTTCAAGCACTTTGCCCATTTATAGATAGGGTTATTTGGGTTTTATTATTGTTATTGTTGTTGAATTGTAAGAGTTCTTTATATATTCTGGATATAAGTTCCTTGTCAGATGTATGATTGGCAAACACATTCCCCCATTTTGAGTTGTCTTTTCATTTTCTTGATGGCATCCTTTGAAGCACAAAAACTTTTAATTTTGAAGAAGTCCACTTCATCTTTTTTTTTTTGCTTCTGAAAAAAAAATTTTTTTCTTTTCTGATTTTGGCATCATATCTAAGAAGCTATTGCCTAACCCAAAGTCATGAAGATTTACCCCTATGTTTTCTTCTAGGAGTTTATAGCTTTTATCTCTTAAATTTTGAGTTAACTTTTGTGTATGGTGTAAGGTAAGGGTTTAACTTCATTATTTTGTGTGTGGATATCTAATTGTCCCAACACAATTTTTTGGAAAAACTCTTCTTACTCCATTAAATTTTCTTGAAACCCTTCTTAACAATCATTTGACTATAAATGTGAGGATTTATTTTTGGAGTCTCAATTATATTCCATTGATCTATATGTCTAGTCTTTGCCAATTCCACACAGTATTGATCACTGTAGCTTTAAGTTTTGAAATCAAGCAGTATGAATCCTCCTTTTTTTTTTTTTTTTGGCAAACCTCAGTCCCTTTCATTTCCATATAGAATTTGGATAGGGATTGTATTGAACCTGTAGATCAATTTGAAGAGTATTGTTATCTCAACAAGAGTAAGTCTTCTGATCCATGAACATAGGCTATCTCTCTATTTAGATCGTCTTTAATTTCTATGGAAACCCTGGTGGCTTACTGGTTAAGTGCCACGGCTGCTAACCAAAGGGTAGGCAGTTCGAATCCACCAGGTGCTCCTTAAAAAGTCTATGGGGCAGCTCTACTCTGTCTAATAGGGTAGCTATGAGTCAGAATCTACTTGATGGCACTGGGTTTGGGTTTGTTTTTTTTTTAAACAATGTTTTGTAATTTCCAGTGTACAAGCATTGTACTTCTTTTGTTTATTTGTAAGTATTTTGTTCTTTTTGATGCTATCAAAAATGGAGTTTTTTTAATTTTGTTTTTGGATTACTCATTGCTGGTAAATAGAAATACAGTTGATTTTAGTATATTGACTTGTATTGCTGGACTTATTTATAGCTGTAGTAGTTTTTAGTGGATTCTTATGATTTTCTATATGCAAGATCATGTTATCTGGAAATAGTTATAGTTTTACTTCTCCATTTACAATCGGAAGGTCTTTTGTTTCTTTTTCTTGTGGAATAGAAGTGGTAAGAGTGTACATCCTTGTCTTATTCCTGATCTTGGACGGAAGCATTCAGTTTTTCTCTGTTAAGTATGATGATAGCTGTGGGCTTTTCATAGATGGCCTTTATCAAGTTGAGGACATTCCCTTCATTTCTTAGGTTTTTTAATGTTCTTATTATGAAGAGGTATTGGATTTTGTCAAATACCTTTTCTGCATCTATTGAGATTATCATATAGTTTATGTCTTTTAAACTACTAATATGGGGTACTATATTGATTGCTTTTCATATTTTAAGCCAACCATGCATTCCTGGGATAAGTCCCACTTGGTCATGATGGGATGATTATTTTCATATGTGGCTGGATTCAGTTTGTTAATATTTTGTTGACACTTTATGTGTCTATATTCTTAAGGGATATAGGTCTTTAGTTTACTTGTGATGTCTTTGTCAGGTTTTGTTGTCAGGATAATACTGGACTCATAGAATGAGTTGGGAAGGGTTCCGTCCTCTTCCATTTTTTGAAAGAATTTGTGATGAATTTGTGATATCCTTCTTAATGTTTGGTAAAATTCACCAATGAAGCCATCTGGGTCTGGCCTTTTCTCTGTGGGAAGTTTTTTTGATTACTAATTCAATCTCTTGTTATAGTTCTATTCAGGTTATCAATTTCTTTTTGAGTCTGTTTTTGTAGTTTTTTTCTAAGAATTTGTTCATTTTATCTAATTTATCTAATTTGTTGGTATGCAGTTGTTCACAGTGTTACCTTACATTCAAAACCAAAACCAAACCCATTGCCACTGAGTCAATTCCGACCCATAGCAGCCCTATAGGACAGAGTAGAACTGCCCTGTAGGGTTTCCAAGGCTGTAATATTTAAGGAAGTAGGCTGCCACATCTTTCTCCCATGGAGCAGGTGATGGGTTGAACTGACGTCCTTTTGGTTAGCAGCTGAGCGCTTTAGCCACTGCTTCATCAGGGCTCGTCTTTTATTTCTATAAGGTCAGTAGCGATGTTTCTGTTTGAGATGTTTTTTGTTTGCTTTGTTTTTTTAACCCCAGGACCCTGCCCTCTGACTACATCTGTGTCTGAAGAACCATTGGTGCAATTAAGGGCAACTTTAATGAGCATAGAAATGAAGACATAAACTATATGGATTTAAATGGCTTTCCTACAAAACTATTGTTCCATAGTTATTGAACCTCTTGTGTGTAGTAATCACAGTAACTGGTCCTCTCCTTTATACAGGTGCCGATGGTGTATAGACTTCCATGTAATAAGAGTACCATAAGTGTAACTGAAGGAAGGTTGTGGAACCCAGTATGATTTAGACTATTGACATGCCTCACAGATGTCTAGTTAAAGACAACCTTGACCCTGAGTCAGCCATTTTTTCCCAAGGATGCAATTACATAATCTCAGGCTCTTAAAGGAAACCCTGGTGGCATAGTGGTTAAAAGCTACAGCTGCTAACCAAAAGGTAGCAGTCTGAATCCACCAGGTGCTCCTTGGAAACCCTGTGGGGCAGTTCTACTCTGTTCTTTAGGATCGATATGAGTCGGAATTGACTCTATGGCAATGCGCTTTTTGCGGGGGGGCGGGTTAGACTCTTAAAATGAAATGTTTCAGCATCATGTAATTAGGTGGTGATTGAGATTCAAATCAAAATTTTCTATTTTTACCTCCTTCCATATTTCATGTAAAAAATGCATCTTTGAATTTCTTGTGAGATATTTATAGATCAAGTTCAAGGAGGGGCTATCAGAGATTATTGTGGTGAAGGGGAAAAAGACTAGAGGGAACTGTCAACTGAAAATAAGATTAAAAAATTGTCAGTCACTTTATATTTAGCAAAAAAAAAAAATATGTGGCATACATTTCAGGGACAGAAAAATTTCTTTGTCAAACATGCTATTGAGTTTATTAAACATCCATAAAATGTCAAATAGGAAATTCTGACATCCTGTATCCGGGAGAACTGAAATTTTCAACAAGTATAAAGAGTTGAGGATATTACAGAGGACTGGCATTGTTTAAGCCCAAACTAAATGCAGGCTAAGGCATTGGAGCTTAACACTTTACTGTGAGTGAAATGAGGCTTACATCAATAGTCCTTTTGATTTTTCAAAGGAATTGTCTTTGAACTTGCCCTACCCTCCTTTCCCTTTAACAAAACAAATTTTAGCTTTAGGAGATATGCTGTCATTTATACTAATGATAATCTAATTTTGTTTAATAATGATATCTTACTATGGTTTTATTTCATGTTCTCCTCTCCCCTCCACGGGAGGGTAGCAATATGTGGAATATATTTAATTTTCAAGTTAATGTTAGTTAAGATATACACTTACATTGTAAGTAAAAGTTAATTTTATGATATTGCATCAGACCCTGTAAAGTGACAAAACTGTCTCTAAACCACCACAAGTTGCCGTTAAGTGCCGTTCATGGCAACTCTGTGTGTCAGAGTAGAAATGTGTTCCATAGGGTATTCAGTGGCAGATTTTTCAGAAGTAGATCACTAGGCCTTTCTTCTGAGGTTCATCTGGGTGGACTTGAACCTCCAACATTTTGGTTAGTAGCCAAGTACATTAGCCATTTGCACCGCCCAGGGCCTCCCCTCGAAATTATGGTATTCTTCAAATGGTCTCTCAGAATGGTTTCTAATTTTGAGTTTTCTAAGGTGTCTGGACACGCAGGCTCCTGATTTGTTAACACTCTAGTTGATACAGATCTAAACTTCTCAAAGAATTTACTAGACTATGCTAAAATATGTGAGTATCCAAGAAGCATATTTTCATAAGTTTTATGACTAAAAATCCAAACTTTTGAATATGCTCATAGAACACTAGTCCAAATTAAACAACACCTTCTTGTATGTATAGATGTTGTTATTTTTTAGGAAAAAAATCCACTTTTTAGATAATATGAATGGATTATCAATACCAGGGTTTATTACATAAAGTGTGAGAAAAATCCTATTTTGGGGTTATAAACACAGACTTCTTCAAACACATTCTTTTTCTTAAATTTGAACTGAGAGAACTATCTTTCTAATCTTGTTTTCCTCTATGAGCCCTGAAGACCTCCCCTCTTCACTTCCCACCAAGCTTTTCAGACCGACCCTGATTCTACACCTTTGTTCATGTTGTTCCTCTTGCCTTGTGTGATGGCTAAATTTGTGCATCAACTTGGCTAGCTCATGATTCTCAGTGGTTTAGCAGTTATGTGATGGGATTGTTTGGCAACTACGTAATGATATAATTTGGCAGCCATGTATTGGTGTAGTTATCCTCCATTTTGTGATGCAGTGTAATCACCTCCATGGTGATCTGATCTGATCAGCCAGTCAGTTATAGGGAGAGTTTCCTCAGGGGTGTGGCTTGCATCCAATATATATTGCCGTTCTGGAAATGCTCACTGACTTTTGCTTGTTCTGGATCCTGCATCCAATGCCTCATCATCGAATCTTTGGATGTTGGGACTCTAGCCAATGGTCTGTAGTATTGCCTGCTGATTTTGGGATTCAGTGGCCTCTGTAGCCTGTGAGCCGGTAGCCTGCCATCTGACCTGCCCATCTTGGGCTTGTCAGACACTACAGCTACGTTAATCTGGAGAAGCCTCCAGCATGATGCCTGACTTACGGACTTGGAACTTGCCAACCTCTACAACCATGTGAGCCATTTCCTTCAGATAAATCTCTCTCTCTCTCTCCTTGCTTCTAGTTTTGTTTCTCTAGAGAACCCAGCCTAAAGCACCTGGGCTGCCTTTGTGTGAATTTCTCCGTTGTCCTTTAGAACCAACCAACTTAATGAGGTCTTTCATTCCTGCTCCCTTTTCAATTGTTTTCATTTTCTACCAACTCTTAAACATGTAATATTCATCCACCTCTTTGACACAGAATTATATACTCTCTTGTGCATATATCTTCTCTATGTCCATGTGTCTTAACCTTCCTGATGGGGGTTATAAAGTCCTAAGGGACTTATATTTCCTGTAATTTTCTTAGTATCTAGTGCAATGTAATTTAAATTGCAAGTGATACAAACAAACAAAAAACCCAACTGTTTGAATGAAGACCACCTTTATTATGCTGGATTCTTATAAATATTAAGATGAATGGGTATAGTGGAAATTTTAGAGTTTTCAATTGAAAAAATGCTGAATATGCCAGATAAGACAGTTTATTACATTGGATCATAAGAAATAGGAGAGGGGATAATAAGAAGAAATTTGAAGAAAAAGTATGATATATCTATATTTCTTATATTCTGTGGTCATAGACTATACTCGAGCTTTACCTTTAGTTAAATGGGACCAAGAGGAGAATACAAACCAAAAAAACCAAACCTGTTGCCGTGGAGTCAATTCCAACTCATAGCAACCCTATAGGGCAGAGTAGAGCTGCCTCATAGAGTTTCCAAGGAGCAGATGGTAGATTAGAACTGCCAACATTTTAGTAAGCAGCCAATTTCTTAAACACTGTATCACCAGGGCTCCAAGAGGAGAATGGATGGATAAATTAACTTAGTTACTGCATACTCACAATAGATCTTAGGGTTGTTCTGTTGAAAGTAAAAAAAGCTGATACTAGTTAACAATTTACTGGTAAAGGTATTGGGTTCACTCACAGAATAAAATGGAGGGCTAGAGAAACCACACTTGAATATCTCTAAAGGTCAAGGTACTAGGAACTCAGCGAGGGTTTCTTCAGGGTACTACTGTTGTGATGAATCAACTCCACAGATTTTTCATCCCTTATAGCATTTTTCTCAAGATTTAGGGTCTTGGGAGATAGATCTTACTGGTGCTTGGGTTAGGTACCACTGCATGGTTCAAGGTCAAGGAACCTTGATTAACAGTTCCACCAGTGGGGGGGGGGGGGGGTTTCTAAGTCCCCAGACTCCCTCAGTGGTGCAAGTATGTTTAGTGGCTAATCAAAAGGTTGGAGGTTTGAGTCCATCCAGAGGTACCTAGAAAGAAAGGCCTTGCAGTCTACTTCTGAAAATTCAGCCACCAAAAACCCTGTGGAGTAAAGTTCTACTCTGAGTAGAATCAGACTCAGAATCATGAGTCAGTATCAGCTTGATGGTAAATGGTTTAAGTTCTCAAAAGGAAACAGGTTGCTATTACAAAAAGAGGGGATGAGAGACTGCTAAGAAATAGAGGTAGCTGCAGGAAAAATGTGTTACCCTGATAGAAAACAAGAAATCACTAAGCGGTATTTTTTACCCTGTTCTAGTGAACACTACATATATCTTAAACTATGAGACATGACAGTATGAAGCTGTTAACCAACTGTTTATAAAAACTTATCTTTCTAGTCAGAAATGATATACATGGGAGCTTTGAATTTCAAAGATTTTCTCTGCCCAAATGTTTACTGTGAGAGGAATTTCTCTGGCTCCTGTCTTATATGTCAAAATGTCACCCAAGGCAAAGAAAGGAAAGGAAATGCAAAGATTTTGGGATAGAAAGGCATTATGTCTACTTACAGTTTGAAAACTGGCAAGCAAGATACCCCTCCACCAAAAAATACTGGTTTTGTTTCTGATTCTGGTGCTCTGCCTATGTAAATGTGTACTTTTCCTGAAGTGCTGTAATTTTAGGATTTAAATGAAGGACAATCTCATAAATATTTGTCTTTATACAACCCTTTAGCCTCGTTAGATATTTGACTCTTTCTACCATATACTGGAGTCCTGGTGACACAGTAGTTAAGAGCTTGGCTGCTAATCAAAATGTCGGCAGTTCAAATCCACCAGCCACTCCTTGGAAACCCTATGGGGCAATTCTCTGTTTTATAGGGTTGCTATGAGTTTTTTTTTTTTTTTTTTTAATGAGTTGGAATTGACTCGACAGCAGTGGCTTACCGTTACCATATATTTTCTGATTTAGGGAATTAAGACTGTATTTTCTTTAAAGGGAATTCTGAACAGAATTATAAAGTCCTAAAATTGTCAATAGAAGGACCAGAATTACATTGTTTAACAATAGAGTAGGTACTCGAGGGAATAAACTTTTGATGGAGAGACAAGTCTGATTACTTCAAAGGATATAAATAATTGGAAGTTTGGAATAGTCTGCCTGTTAGCACAATCATGTGGTTCGAGAACCTGAATTTTAGAGCCTACAGTTTTGTGCACAAATTGTCACATGTCTTGGTTAATAAGTGTTAAAAGTTAATTTGTACAAAGGCCTGTGGCAAGTGGTGGCATGATTTTCTGCCCAGCACTCTGAATGCCTAAGTGAAGAAATTCACAGAAGCCCAGGTAAATGATGGGTGTAACTATGACTTTCTTCAGGTAGTCAAATGCTTTGTCATCTAACCACACGCATGAATGCATGGATGATTTTCACACTTGGCAAGATCTGTGGGCAGAGAAGACATTGTTGAACCTGACTGTAAGCTTGGTATAGTGGAGAGACACAGGAGATGTAGACCAAGTGGGAGGCCTGGTTGGGGGCAAGGAGGTCAGACCTCTGGCCTCCAAATCCATTGCCATGTAAACTGTTTCAGAACTTAGAAAAAAAAGGAAAAGATTACAGACTCTTCTTATAAAGTAAATATTTTTTACTAAAACCTGGAAAATATTGAAAATGTGAAAAATATACGAATCTCACTTATGAATTAAAAAATCCTAAAATATACATATATATACATATAATCGAAATAATACATTAACCAAGGAGGATTTAAGGCAATAATTCATGAATGGTTCTATAATAAAAATATAGATTTTATCATATTAAGCCTTATAAAGGAAAAGTTATACAATTATCTCCTTAAAACCTGTTGGTATCGAATCAATTCCAACTCATAGAGACCCTATAGGACAGAGTAAAGCTGCCCTATAGGGTTACCAAAGAGTGCCTGGTGGGTTTGAACTGCCAACCTTTTGGTTAGCAGCTGAGCTTTTAACCATTGCTCCACCAGCACACTCAAATATAGAAAATGATGGATGCTTTCTTAACTTATAAAATAAATTTATCAGAGGCCCAGAGCCAGCGTCATGGCACCTGAAGATATTCCCATTAAAGTTAGGAACTTCACAAAGATGTATGCTCTTATTATTTAACATTATCCTGGGTGTACTCTTTAATGGAATTAGAAGTGTAAAAATTCAAAATGAGGTAAAACTATCACTGTTTGCAGATGATTACATAACTGTACCATCTCAAATATTTTATATACCCAAGGGAATTATCTGAATATCTACTGCAAACAAAAGAATTTAATTAATAAGGTAAGGGGATACAAAATTAACAGACACACGCCAGTAGCTTTCAAATATACAGAAAATAAGACAAAGAAATGACCTCAATTACAATATTAGCAAAAGGATAAAATAATAAAAGATAAATAAGAATAGTTGAGGAAATTTTAGACACTAAGAACATGAAAGTAGACTTGAATAAATGGAAAGGCACACCATGGTCTTAGATAGAAAGACTCAACACCATAAAGGGGTCAATTCTCTTGAAATTAATTTATACATGTAACTGAGTCCCAAAGAAAACAACATCAGATTTCTTTTAGAACCAGTCAAGCTGATTCTGAAGTTTATATAAAGAATTAAACAAACAAGAATAGCCAGGGAAATACTGAAAAAGAATGAAATGATGGGGAGAGGGGAAGGAATTTTTCCCCACTAAAGATTAAAAATTAAAAATATTAAAATGATTTTTAAAAAAAAGACGAATAATTAAACTAATGTGGTAATGGTGTGTAAATAGATCAATGGACCAAAATAGAAAATTTAGAAATATACTGAAATACACGCAAAAGTTAGGTAGTGTCTTAGTCATCTAGTGCTGCTGTAATAGAAGTACCACAAGTGGATGGCTTTAACAAACAGAAATTAATTTTCTCACAGTTTAGGAGAGTACCAACTCTAGGGGGAAGAGTTTTCTCTCTGTCAGCTCTGGAGGAAGGTCCTTGACTCTTCATCTTCTGCTCTTGGACAATCTTCATGTGACTTGACATCTCTCTTCCCCCATCTCTGCTTCTCTTGCTTGCTTCTTTAATCTCTTTTATATCTCAGAATAGATTGACTCTACATTATTCTGCCTTAAACCACAGGCATAGAGGCTAGGATTTACAACACTGATTTTGGGGGGACACAATTCAATCCATAATGGATAGGAATTTTAAATGGCTTTTAACCTATAAAATGATGTCCAGCAACATTCATACTGCGAGAATCACAAGTTCAAACTACAATGAGGTATAGCTTTAAAGCCAACAAACTGGCAAACATTCCAAAGTTTCACAACCCACTCCAAATTGCTGGGGATAATATAGATTGTTTCAGTTCCTTTGAAGCCAGCTTGGTAATGCCCATCCCATTTACCAATGTACATACCCTCTGACTCACCAATTCCACTTTTGGCTTTCACCTAACAGATGTGCGTATACACAGAAAGATATAAGTGTATATAAGGTTATTCACTGCAGCACCGTTTTTCAGTCTAAGCCACAGGAGGCTGGTTAAACAAATTAAGAGCAAATCTCTATGCTGGAATCCAAGGTAGAATTAGAAAAGAAGGAAAAGATATAGTGTCAAGATGGGGGAAAAAAAAGCAAGGCAATACTAGTATGTATATTTATATAATATACTACTTTTTGTGTTAAAAACAGGAGGAAATCCATATTTGCATTTCCTTGTATATATATAAAGAAACTCTTCAAAAAAAAATTGCTGTCGAGTTGATTGTGATTCATGGTGACCCCATATGTTGCAAAGTAGAATTGCACTCCTAAAGGTTTTCAAGGCTGTGACCATTTGGGAGCAGATCACCAGGCCTTTCTTTCTTCTCAAGTGTCTCTAGGTGGGTTTAAACCTCCAACTTTTTGGTTAGTACTCAAACATTTAACTGTTTGTGCCACCCAGAACTCTTAAGGAAACTCTGCCATTGTTGTCAATGCTTGTGGAGTGGTTTTTGACTCATGGTGACCCCATGTGTGTCAGAGTAGAACTGTGTTCAGAAAGATATAAAAGAAAGAAGTAGCACAGGATTACCTGTGGAGATTAGGTAGATAGTGGACTGCATATAGTTTTGTCATTTTTTTCATTTTTGAATCATGTGAATGTTTTGCTTATTCCATAAACTAACAAGTACACAATCATATTATGTCTTGTAAAAAAAAAAAAAAAAAGACTAAGGATGCTGTCTACGTGTTGATATGAAAAAAATCTCCGAACATGTTGTTTTGTGACTAAAGCAAGGTACAGAATAGAATGTACAGTATGCTATCTTTTGTTGAAAAAGACAGAAATCCTAGAATATTTGTTTTGCTTGTATAAGTATGAAGACACTCTGGAAGGATACTCAAGTGGGTGAATGTTGTGATGTGTCACCACTTTCCCTCCAAGCCCCCTTCAGGAATGAAAGATTCCTTTTTCCATCTGCTGGCAATGCTGCTGGCAGTTGAGCTCAGCTGACAGCCCTTGTGGGGTAGATTGCCTCATTTGAAGAGAGCTGCCTCACCTAAGGCCTTGTCAGCTCCTGGTGAAAGATCAGCCCGGGAGTTTGAAGGCCCCGTCCTCCAAGCCCAACCAAGTGCAATTCTGAAGAGTCATCCAGCTTTAGAAATCTCCTTTTTTAAGAGTACATTACAGTTTAACTTCTCCCTCCAGGTTCTTTCCTTTCCCTTTCACAGCTGTTGACACCTCCCCCTGGCTTTTGAGTCAGCTCTGACTCTTGGTAACCCATGCGTGTCAGAGTAGAACTGTGCTCCACAGGGTTTTCAGTGGCTGACTTTTCAGAAGTATATCGCCTAGCCTTTCTTTCAAGGTAACTCTGGGTGGACTTGAACCACCAACCTTTCGGTTAACTGCAGAGTACATTAACCACTGGCACCACCCAGGGACTCCACTGATTCCCAAGAGTGTTCCTAATAACCCCCTTCATGCTAAGCATCTGCTTCCTCAAGAACCCCTGTGGCAATAAACTAAAAACAGTGGTTTCCTATGGTTGAATGAGGGTGGGAGTTTGATGGATGGGGACAAGATTGGGAAGGAGGCTTTCACTATATGACTTTTTATAATTAAAAAAAAAAATTGGAACCATGTGAATGTATTAGTTATTCAGAAAATAAATAAATAATTAAAATGTAATTTGATGTGTCCGTGTTAATTTATGATTTTCCATGTATGTTTTTAGAAAAGCATTTTCTTTTTTTTTTATTTAGGAGGAAACATTTTTAACCCAAAATACTGTGCTTCACAATATCTTAACTATGCTTTTCTTCTCTCTTTGTTTTTGTCCAGGACCTAAGAAGAGACACTTTCTTGATTTCATCTTACAATGGAATTAAAAAAGTCACCTGATGGAGGATGGGGCTGGGTGATTGTGTTTGTCTCCTTCTTCACTCAGTTTTTGTGTTACGGATCCCCATTAGCTGTTGGAGTCTTGTACATAGAATGGTTGGATGCTTTTGGTGAAGGGAAAGGAAAAACAGCTTGGGTCGGATCCCTTGCAAGTGGAGTTGGCTTGCTTGCAAGTAAGTGGATTAATCTATGCCTTTCGTTATTAAGTAACCATTTAATAACGTTTGCAGCATTTTTAACACTGTGCGAAGTACATGGGACTTTTTTATTTTTTTAAGTGTGAGACATATTTTCCTGTCTTCACTCAAACTAGAGCACCACTTTTTCACTCTAATCTGTGTGGAAATATAGGGATCATAAGATATCCAATCACTAATTCATTTCTTTATTGATTTTATTTGCTACTGTGTGTGCCAGGCAGTGTGCTAGATGCTGAAAATGAAAAAAATGAACAGCAAACACATGCTTCCTGCCCTTAAGAAGTTTATAATCTAGTGGGAGACACACATACTTCCATGAGTAAGAATAGTATAGGGAGATGAAGACAACAATCTAGGCATGTCTCAGGTACTCTGGTGGCCAAAGGACCATATGATGCTCAACACTCCTGTAAGAAGTTCCACCATGCTTCATGATTACCTTCTCTGGTTTGGATACACCGCGGCCTATTTGCATTCCCTACATTCATGATAACTGCATAAGGAAAATCTGACATAGCAAAGAGCAGTTCTGTCTCACAACAATGAAGCCATTAAGTGTTTTAATGTAGTATTTTGTATAAGCTATATGTGACACATTTTCTTTTGTATAATGTCTCTAAAAGTAATTCTTGATCATTGGTTAATATGATGAAATAGTGATGCCTAATGTCTTTAGAGAGAACATTGTTGTTGCTGTCGTGTGCCATCAAGTTGATTCCTACTCATAGCGATCTTGTAGGATAGAGTAGAACTGCCCCCATAGGATTGCCAAGGCTGTAACTCTTTATAGAAATAGACTGCCACATCTCTCTCTGGCAGAGGGGCTGGCGGCTTTGAACTGCCGACCTTTTGGTTAACAGCTGAGCACTTAACCACTGTGCCACCATGGATCCAAGAAGAACATTAGAGGGTTTTTATTTTCCTCTATTATGATAAAAATCATATGACATTTCAGTTTCTGAAGTCACAGATTGAACTGTACGGTAATATTTAGTGATCATTAGCCTAACTTGCTAGCTGTAAAAATGGCGTGTGGGCAGCATCTGACCTCCTCTAACTTCACAAGGGGGAAGGAGGAAAGAGATCAACAGCCCAAGGCTGATCCCTATGAGGCAGAGATCAGACAAGCCTCCTGTCCCCACCAAGGCACTCTCACTTCTCTGCTGGGTTCATAATTCATTGTAATGGTCACACAGAACTCATAGACAATATTCATGATTATGGGGTTTATCAGGGAAGTAACAGGTTATAATACAGGTTCAGGAATACTTAGGGTACAGTTCCATCAGGATAACCTCTTCCCAGCCATGCCACAGGCACGACTCTCTCTGGCCCCTCAGCCCCTACCCTGCTCAGGCAAATGTTACAAAGTTCTTTTAGCTCTGCCAGTAAGTGCCCAGAGGCACCCCACTCAGCCAGTAAGCCTTGGCCTGAAGGCACTCAGCTCTCTTCCTCCGAGAGTCAGGAAGCCCACTGTGCCATCTCCTGCTGGTTGCTCCTGCCACAGTTTTCTCTGCCACCAGTTCTCACCATCTTCAGTGTTACAGCTCTCTATTTCTCTCTCTCAGTCTCCTGGTTCCAGGAGCTTCTCAGCACAGAGATCCCAGAACCAAAGGATGCGTTCAGTTACTGGCTCTTCTTCCTTGGTCGTATTGAAATCCTTTCTTTCCCGTCTCTGAGATGGCTCATTTTGAGCAGCCCAGCACGATGGCAAAACTGACCAATCCCCTTGGTGGACCACAATTACCCTATTTGCACAGTCCCACCTGGCTGACAAGACCATGTGAGAAAGGCCACACAAAAGTGATCCATTGCACTGTACTTGGAGTTGTTGTTAGGTGCCCTTGAGTTGGTTTCAACTCATCGTGACCCTATGTACAACAGAATGAAACACTGCTGGGTCCTGTGGCATCCTTGTAATATTTGTTATGCTCGAGCTGATTGTTGCAGCCTCTGTGTCAGTCCATCTCGTTGAGGGTCTTTATCTTTTTCACTGATCTTCTACTTTACCAAGCATGATGTCCTGCTCCAGGGACTGGTCCCTCCTGATAACATGTCCAAAGTACAGAAGACGAAGTCTTGCCATCCTTGCTTCTAGGGAGCATTCTGGCTGTACTTCTTCCAAGACAGATTTGTTTGTTCTTCTGGCAGTTCATGGTATCTTCAATATTCTTTGCCAATACCATAATTCAAGGGAATCGATTCTTCTTTGGTCTTCCTTATTTATTGTCTAGATTTCCCATGCGTATGAGGCAGTTAAAAACACCACAGCTTGGGTCAGGTACCTTAGTCCTTGAAGTAACATGCACTTGGAATTATTTGAGAACAAAGTGCAGAGATCTGTGATCCTCAACCTAACTCATTTGGAACTGTTTAAGCACAAATGTGCTAAGACAGCGACCTAGATAGTATCAGAGACCCTGGGATCTCTTCCTGTATTCTATAAACTTACCATGATTTGTTGAGCAAATCATAGTCTCTTAGTGGGAGACCCTGGGTGGTGGGTTAATGCGCTTGGCTTCTAACCAAAAGGTTGGAGGTTCAAGACCACCCACAGGTGCCTTAGGAGAAAGGCCTGGAGCTCTACTTCTGAAAAGTCAGCCACTGAAAACCCTATAGAGCAGCACAGTTCTACTCTGACACACGTGGGGTCACCAGGAGTTGGAGTCGACTCAATGGCAGCTAGTTATTCTTACTAGGAAAACAAAGACATTGAATGTCGTGATTTGTAAGGTATTTTGCAGCTTTAAAATGATTTCGTGAAAATATGCTTAAAATGAAAACATTGTTTGCACCACCCAGGTACTTCCCTCCATCTCTGTATAACACCAAGCCAACCAACAAGCAGTGCAGTCGATGTACATGAGATCAAGGATTCAAGTGGGTGTGGCACCTTAGTGCCTTTCTGTTCCATGGGGAGATGCACTTGTAGTTCATGGTGACAGCAGAAAGCAAGGAATGAGAAATCTGCTTTGTGGGCTCCCTGCATTTTAGGATGGAAGGGGTCTCATGGGCCAATCTGTCTACTCTGTTAGGAAATCCTTGCTGGGCTGCAGGTGTACAACCGTGTTGCTCCTATGTATATGTATAGTTTACTTTTAATCAGAACATTATTTTATAGTTACAAAAATTTTTAAGGAACAGAATCAGTATAAAATAGCGGTTGACATCTCCATAATTATCAGAATTATTTTTATTTGAGGTCTTGGCTAAGTGGGGCTGAAATCAAGAAACAGTCTTGGACCATTGGCTCAGAAATCATTCTAGGAAGCCCACCCCATTGCTGTCTGCTGTGCTTAGCTCTTTTGAGATGACCCGTCCTTTAAAAAACAGTATCTCTCTTACTTTATTTATTCTTTGGAGACTTGAAGTGAAGTTGGCAGTGTTCATTAAACACCATTAACACCATGCAGCTTCAGGCTTCAGCATTCGGTTCTGACTGCACCCATTTCAACTTTGTCTGTTCTTTTCTAAGTTGCTTTAATAATGTTAAATCATCCAAACTCTTTTCTCTCTCTTCTCGGAGGTTTTTTCTTTTCTATTTTTTTTTTTTTTTTTACTATTGCTAAGGTCTGAGCTCTACAGCTTTTTATGAGTCTGTCCCTACTGGCATGAGTTGCCATCAGAGACTCATAAACTTGTTTACAGGCTTGGCTGGCATCAATTTTCCCTGCAAAAGAAGCTGTTGGAACTGTAGTATGTAATTTCTGTACTATTCTGGCATCAATAGTCCTTATCATCTTGGGTAATTTCCTGGAACTTGGCGAACTCTTTACAGTTCACAATGCCACTGGAAGCCACCATACTGGACCTGCTCCTATATTTTTTTTCTCACTACCATTGGTCTCCTTACAGCTTCAATGCAACAGGCCTGGCCATCCTACCACTCTTGGGACTCTGAAATTTTTTGGGAGATAAATGCATAGAAGTTGAGTTTATTTCCCAAAGGGAATAGATTTTGTTGTTTTTTTGTTTCCAAAATCTTGTCTTGTTTAGGAATTGCAAACTGGAAAACCACATTATGTTTCTATTCCCTCCATTTAGAATGTCATTTCATCTCTTGCTGATGTAACTATACTCAAGGCCCAGTTCTAGTCTCAGTTCCTTGGCCCACAGTGATGACCCTCTTCTGAGATTCCAAAACACATTATCTGAAATCCTTCTTTTGGGGTCTAAGCCTTTCTTTTGGTTCTTACTGCCTGTGGTCTTGGGTTTTAGTTTAATTTTTTAAACAGATTTTAAAATATATAATTTATTTTATTTTGTTGTTTTTGAGAATATACACAGCAGAACCTACGCCAGTTCGATTTTAGTTTAATTCTTGATATGTGTTGTTTGCCTTCCAAACTAGGTATATAGTCTTCTCTGTGTCCTTTACAGCAGCTAACATAGTATACTCTAGCGTCACTGTGTTTAATACAATAGCCACTGGCCACATGTGACAATGGAGCATTTGAAATGTGGCTAGTCTGAGTTAATAGGGTCTAAGTGTAAAACATGCACTAGCTCTCAAAGACTTAGTAAAAAAAAACTAAAAGGAATGCAAAATATCTCATTAACGATGTTGAAATGATAGTATTTTGAGTATAGGAGACTATACAAAATATATTATTAAATGCTACCTTTTTATTTTTCTAATGTGACTACTAGAAAACTAAAAATTTCACATGTGGCTAACATTATTGACTTCTTATATTTCTGTTTTATAGCAATTCTCTAGAGGATGCTTGGTAAATACTGAAGGAATGACAGGGGCCAACTCTTTTGGTTGATTAACACAGACATAATATGTTATTTATAAACTTTTTAAATTAAAAAAAATGTATTCTGCTTCCACACTTATTTTAACAGCTAACAAAAATTTAACTCTGTTGCTTCTTTCCAAATTATCCCAAAGGGCTGATGGAAACAATTTACTTATATACCTTTCTGATTTCCTTGAAAGCAATTCATTCTGCTCATTTCTGTAATTCACCTGTAATCATAACAGAAAACTTTCTCAGAGTTTTAATTTTCATTTCCCTTATTGGCTGAAAAATTATGTCAGTCTGATTATGGGTGATTTTTAACAGAGTATTTTTGTTCTGTGTTTAAGAGGTTACAGTCCTCAAAATCCCATTCTGATCCTCTTTTCTTTCTTCACTCCTTCTCACTTTGGTTTATAGAGCTACCTGCTTTCCCTAACCTGCAAGTTCCTGCCTTTATTTGAGTGACTGTGTTAGTCCTATGCCGAAAATGTTGCCAGGTCACTGTGTGGGAAGGTAACATACTGCCATTGAGTCGATTCCGACTCATAGCAACCCTATAGAACAGAGTAGAACTGCCCCATAGAGTTTCTAAGGAGCACCTGGTACATTCGAACTGCTGACCTTTTGTTTAGCAGGTGAGCTCTTAACTACTATACCACCAGGGTTTGTGGGAAGATAGAACACCTTTTAAGAGCCCTGGGCACTACTTAGAAAGGACAGAGCTGTTCAGCTTCCAGTGCCCTATACAGCCATCTGCCATCCTCAGACCGTTCCTCGATGCTGACTGCCAGGTTTCTTCTTTACCAGTTAAGCCCATGATTTTTAGTTCAACCAGTCAAGATTAATCTCCCAAACAGAAAGCATTAATAGTAATAAAAAACTAAAAAAAAAAAAATTTTTTTTTTTTTTTTTTAGTTTTTTACTACTATTAATGCTTTTAGTGGCTGCTAAATACCAATACCAGAAATAGTAGCAATGACTCCCAAACACCAATACATAGACAGCTGTAAGTTAAACAATTTTCACTGAAGACAGAACGAACATAAAGGCAATGGTAGTTGTGCTGTGTGTGTGCACGTGAGGTTCAGATTGTCTTCTTACTGTCTTATACTTCCTTCTGAAAGTTACACCTTTCACTATTATTAAAATAGTCCTTCTTTTATGAAATGGTGATGATAATAGATGGCTATTACTTTTTTTTTAAGTCCTTATTTATTAAAATAAAAAAATGAGCATCGACGTAATGAGGCCCTATACCCTTTTATTTCACAGTTTTACAAATCCCAAAGTGTGGAATAAATTTTTTATTCTGAAATTTTACCAACTTTTGTTCCAAATGTCTCTTCTACAAAGTGACAGACCAGCAGCATTGTAAAAAATCTTCCCTAAGAGTGGTCCTTTGATTTGATTAATTTCTTGAAACTAACCCAGTGCTGGAGAGTAACGTCCAGTTTATCACAGTGGAAACCTTGCACATTCTTTAAAAAAAAAAAAAAAAAAGTTGCCATTGAGTTGATTCAGGCTCAAGTCAACCCCATGTGTTTCAGAGTAGAACTATACTCCATAGGGTTTGGAATGGCTGTGATCTTTTGGAATTAGATTGCCAGGCTTTTCTACTGAGGCACCTCTGGGTCGATTTGAACAGCCAAGCTTTTGGTTAGAACCTGAGAGCTTAATCGTTTGAGTTGGCGACTAACTAGTTGCCATTGAGTCGATTCTGACTCATGGTGACCCCATGGGTGTCAGAAGGTAACTGTGCTCCATGGAGCTTTCAATGGCTTATTTTTCAGAAGTAGATTACTGGGGCTTTCTTCTGAGGTGCCAGTGGGTGGATTCGAACTGCCAACCTTTCAGTTAGTGGCCTAGTGCCTAACTGTTTGCACCACCCAGGGACTTTTTGCATGTTTTTTTCAAAGGGTTAAACACACAGATACGTCATATGTTTTGCAGATGGTCACTTGCTGAATACCTTCAGTTAGTTATGCTTTACCCTAATCATTACTGATGAAATATGAGGCTATTTTTTTATGGTTTAAACCAGGAATTTATAAATATCTTGGTTCTAAGTATGAGAGTAAAAGAATTTGTTCTAAACCTTTAAATACCAAAATGAGCATAAGTATTATGTCTTCATTTGCCCTAAATTCATAGAACTACTTAACTGTAAGATACTAACAAACGTATATTGGTGTTCTTCATTAATATTTTTATTTCTAGAAAAAAATTAAAGTACCCATTGAAATACTTCTCAGTTGTGCCCTGTCATTGATTAGTTATGGATTCCTGGTCAATTCACATGGTGTTTCTGTGTGCCGGTTTCATCATTTTAAAAATGAGGTGCCTGGATCATTTCCAAGGACTTTTCAGCTCTGGAATTTTTGTCTTTGATCTTTGGCATCCAGATATTTTTCCCTAAATATGCAGCAGGTGGCAGTGTAAAATTAGAGAATATTTTAAAAGGCAGCTTTCAACGTACTGCTTTCATCTGTCAAAGAATTTCTGCTCATTTCTTCCTAATGCTTAAAATTTTAAAAAGAACCAGGTGTTAGGCAAAGATGATTTAAGAATTTATTACGTAATTGATAATATTACAGTGAAACCTGTGAGAGCTGGAACTCGATGGGACTGGCTTGTTTTTCTGTGTCTCACAAGTTTTCCACCTTTGACAGGGTATAACCTTACCACTTTTCTGTCTCTTGTTTTAGCAGAAAATATGTCATTTTTCCTTCTCTGACACGTTTCCGCCTTACACAGGTTCCAGCTTTCACAGGTTTTACCGTATATATTTTATAAAACAGTAGTTCTGGTTGCACATGCTATGTGTGAATTATCAATACGAATTAAGAAGCATAGATTCAAGGTCCTCCTTTGAGCATAAAACTTGAAAAATTTCAAGTATATCAGTAATAATCTCTGCCTTTAAACTCTGTTGTGCCTCTTAATTTTGCAAACACTCTCAATGCCAATGAAATTTGGTAAACAACAGAGAAGGGTCATGCCTTTATGATGTCAGGCATGAAATTCAACTCTTAAAATCATCTCTATTTTTGAAGTAATTATCTCAGGCTACTCTTCAGTACTGGCTTAGACAAGAAGACCTGAAAATGGCAGGGACCAGTTCATGGCTGGGCAGGAATGTGGGCAAGCCTTAGGTATTGCGAGCTCTGTGGTTGCTCAGTGGTCAGAACCTGGTTTTAATATGTGCTTAGGAGAAATCGACTCAGTGGCAACAGGTTTTGTTTTAGGAGATTCTATAGTGTCGGAAAGAATGTTGGGCTTGGCGTCAAATCCTAGCTCTGCAGCTTACTTGCAGTGAGACTGTGGAGGGATTACATCATTTCTTCATTACAGTTTACTTCAAAAAAATTTTATTGACATGAAAGATATATACAGAAAAAAAGAAAAATATCATTAAGAGTATAGCTCAACAAATTTTTATAAACTGTACACACCTATGTAATCAGCACATTGAGGTCAAGAAATAGAACATTAGGCACACCCTGCAAGTCCAGCTATGCTTTTTTCTGTTATAACTCCCCTCCACTACCCAAGGGTGATCACTGTCTGAACTTCTAACACTGTAGATTGGTTTTGCCTATTTTTATACTTTTTATAATTGGAATTATACAGTATGTACTTTGTTGTGCGTTGGATGTCATTCACTCAGCATGCTTGTGAGATGCATCCATAGTGTTACTTATAGTTGCAAATCATTCATTCTCAGTGCCGTACAGTAGTCTGGTCTATGACTATACCAGAATCTATTTATTCATTCTACCTCTGAGTTTCTAGGTTCTGCCTATGATAAATAGCTCTGCCATGAACATTTGTATAGATGACTTTTGACATAGGCATTTAAGTTGGGCGTATACATAGCAGTGGGATTTCTGGCCTATAGAGTGTGCTGTGTTCACCTTTAGCAGATAACGCCGGCAGTGTATGAGGGTTCTGGTGATGCCACATCTTTGCTAACACTTGGTATGGTTTGTCTTTAGCTATTCTGCTGAGTGTGCTTTTTAAAAACCCGAGATAATAATTTGAACCTTGAAAGGTTGTTGTCAATTTAAGGAAAGCATGCTTCTCTTTGCTTCTGAATCTAAATCCTTCTACCTGTCTGCTGCCAGCCACAGGCTTGGACAACCTCTCTGAGCTTCAGTTTCCTTCTGTGTAAAATGAGACTATTAGGCTGAATAATCGTAATGCCTTTTTATTTCGAATATGCTTAAGTTCTGTAGTTTTGGATGCTTTCAAAGTGCAGAGCTAGCAGGAAAGGATTTCGTTATCATTTATGAGTAGAACACTTCCTTATTGCCCACTAATGCACAGAATTTTAGTAGTGTCCTATAGGGTCGCTATGAGCCAGAATTGACCCTATGGCAATGGGTTTTATGCATAGAACAGGTCCTGGTAGTGGTCATCTTTGCTGGGACAGTATTGCTGACAGACCCATTCCTGGATGGATAGGATGCACCTCCAATTGGCTTCACCTGCCAGAATCTTCTACAAGCAGGGAGTAACAACCTCACCCCCACCTCACTCCTCTACGGAGTTGCTACTGGTGTAATTCAATTATTCACCAAATTATATGACAGGTTTTGGCAGAAAAGGAGCACTGGGTAGAAAGATGCATGGAACATGCCAGGAGACAAAAAATTCTCAGAAGGACATACAGGTTATTAGGTGGGTTCAAGAGCTAAACACCTTGTGCTTTTAGTTCTTCCTCTAATAACACTCTGGTTACTGCCAATGCTTCTGCTATCATCATTGAAAAGTTAGCATTGGTTGGACGCACTTGTGCTGGGTCTTGTGAGAACCTTATATTCATGATTTTGTTTGTCCTCACAGTAATACTATGATGTGGGTACTACTATTATTCCAATTTTTAGTTAAGAAAACTGAGGCCTAGGGAGATAAAATAAATTGCTTGAGATCAAACAGCTAGCAAGTGGTAGAGCTAGAATTTTGAAAAATGTCTGACTCTAGAGCTCCCATGTCTTAACTGTGTGATCTTACCACCCTGAAACCTGAATTTCCTCATCAAAATACTGGGGAAGAGAATAATAGCTATTGCAAAGTATCTAAAATAGTGCCTAGCACATAGAAATACTCAGTGGATGTTTATTATTTTTGTTGTTGTTTTATGATAGAAAGTATCATTTTAAATTCATGATGGGATGGATCCTATTATGGTGGAAAGGAGGTTACTGTTAAATAAGTGAAAGTTTCATTTGTATTTTTAGGTCCTGTCTGCAGCCTCTGTGTCTCGTCTTTTGGAGCAAGACTCGTTACAATCTTCAGTGGCTTCCTGGTGGCTGGAGGTTTGATGTTGAGCAGTTTTGCCCCGAATATCTACTTTCTGTTTTTTTCCTATGGGATTGTTGTAGGTAAGGAATCTGGCTGCTACAACTATTGTAATCATTTAAAGTTAAACATCATTCCCCCGGTGTTAGTTTTGTTGTTCAGTTAATAGAATGAGTGAAAATTTGCGTTAATAACTTACTTTCAATGGCCACTTCACCACAAATTGCTTGTCCACCTACCCGAATCAAAATGTTTGAAAGGATAAACATTCCACACTATGTTTTCTTGCAGGACTCAGAAAGGCTTTTCATTTCAGTGCTCGTCTCTATGACACAAACAAGGAAAACGAGGAGGTGGAGCAGAAAACTCAGATGTCAGAATGTTCTTCTGACTTAAGAAATAGTCCCTTGTATATTGGGCAGTTAAGCTCCGTTGAACAAGCCCTGGTGGCACAGACGTTAAGCATTCTGCTGCTAACCTAAAGGTTGGCGGATCTAACCCACCAGCCACTCCACCGGAGAAAGATGTGACAATCTGCTTCTGTAAAGATTTACAGCCTTGGAAGCTCTATGGGGAAGTTCTAGAGTTAGAGTCCTAGAGTCAGAATCAACGGCCACAACAACAACAAGCTCAGTTGAGCTGTTCACGTGCTAAATGACCTGCTCTTCACAGCATCCATTGCCACAGGCAAATAAAAAAGTCACAGGTGAAGCAAAGAGTAAAAAAAACTTCTTTTTTCAGTTATAGATGGGTTTTATTGATGCTTTCATCAATAGTTTTATATTCTAAGATTAGTACATTATAGTAACTATTTTTGAGCTTTTGAAATACTTAGAAAACTTCACTTAAGTATGAATTTTCTAATGATTCACGGATGGCACTGACATCAACTTGCCATGTCATTTGTTGTTGAAAAATGTATAACACGAAAGCCTGGTTCACAATCCAGCAAATTGTTTATTGGTTTCTTGTGTTTATTCTTCCGTTTATCTCCAGGTTCACATAACTGTCTCTCTGAGAAATACCAAAGACTTGGCTGTGCCATTTAGCAATTTACAATATGAGACACCCATAGTAGCATCACATGCAATTTTTGCCATCGATTCTTTTGTTTTCCACAAAGCAAATTAGGTTCCCATTTAACAATTTCTACGTGAATTATTCAGTGATATTAGTTACATTTTTCACAACATGTCATTATTCTCATTCATTCCATTCTAGTTGTACCATTTCCAGTACTCTGGTTTCCCTGCCCCCTTACCTTCTCATCTTTGCTTTAGAGTAATTTTTGACCATTTGGTCTCCTATAGGGGATTTTTTAAAGAAGCTCATTAGCCATGGGTGAATCCGTTACTTTATGAGCCAATTTATTATTTAGCTAAAAGGTGACATTGAGAGATAATTTTGGTTTAAGGTTTAAAGTATATCTCAGGGCGATAGTCTCGTGAGCCCTCTAGTCTCAACTGGTCAAGTAAGTCTGGACTTTTTAAGAATTTGAGTTCTGTTCCACATCTTTCTCCTGTTTTATCAGGATTCATCTATTGTAGCCCTGATCAGAATGGTCGGTAGTGGTAGCCAGGCATCATCTAGTTCTTCTGGTCTCAGGGTGGATGAAGACATGACTTGTGCAGACTGTTAGTCCTGTAGACTACTTTCTTCTGTAAGTCTTTGGTTTCCTCTTTCCCTTTCGTCCTGGATGAGTAGAGATCAATAGTTGTATCTTAGATGGCTGCTCACAAGCTTTTAAGTCCCCAGACACTACTCACCACACTGGAATGTAGAACATATATCTTATGAACTATATTATGCCAATTACTTAATTGTCACACGATGCTATGGTCCTAAGCCTTCAAACCCAGAAAACCAATCTTGTGAGGTGTTTGGTTATATCTAAGAAGTATCCATAACCGTGTGTCCTATGTGGTTTATTATATATATGTATATACATGCATGCACACACATACCTGTATGTACATACGCCTATAGATACTTCTATCTGTGCACACATTCGCACCCACATACTCATACATATATGTGCTTATATACATATCTGTGTAACCACACACATATTTTTTGGTTGTTTCTGGTGTTGTGACAAAATTATATTTGTCATATCCTTTACCAAAAATATCCTTTTCTCTTGTGCACTTCTTAGTGACATTGCTTACTTGGTCAAGCTGTGTGCACTTCACCCACATTTGATGCTACCTTTCCCATCACCAAAAATAGGAAGTGTCTACTATCTCCAGAGTGGTTCCCTTTCCCCATCTCTCCATCCCTGGTAACCACCAATGAGCTTTGGTGTCTGTATATACATTCTTGTCTTCTTGTGAAAGTACGATCACGAAATACTTGTCCTTTTGTGAATGACTTATTTCACTCCTCACAATATCCTCCTGATTCATCCATGTTATAAGATGTTTTGAGGACTCAACATTATTCTTTATGGCTGTATAGTATTCCATTGTATACATGTACCAGATTTTGTTCATCCATTCTTCCGTTGATGGGCACTTAGATTGTTTCCATCTTTTTGCTATTGTGAAAAATGCTGCAATGAGTGTAGGTGTGTATATCAAAGAGTAGATTTTAAAGCACTTGATTATTATTATTATTTTAAATGGAACATGAGTGAAGAAAACTGGATGGCAGGGCAGAGATCACTGGCAATTTTGGGGGGTAATGCATCTGTGATGTATTGTACTAATTGCATTAAATGTTAAAAATCACCATACTCATATTGCTAGCTGTTAATAAGGAATTTGAAGAAATAACCTCCAGCTTTCAAATGTTTCATCTTCGTGTGCGAAAGAACCTAATTTTATTGACTGCCAATATCCCTCTTTTTTCTCTTAATAAATAATAGAAATAATAGCAGTGAGTACTTACTATGTGCTAGGGACTATTCAAAGATGTCACTGACTTAAAAATTGATGAATATTTGTAATTTCTACAGATAGAAATGAGTTTTTAAAAAGAAAAAAAATTAGCTTACATCACCTAAGATCTATATACATTTGATTGTGTTGGAAGAACATCTAAGGATATATAGAAAGAAAAAGACAAAATTAACTAACTCCCATACCTAAATTTCAACTTTTCTGTAGCAATAGAGAATTGATTTTGACAAGGTACGCCTCATGTTGGAACACTTCAACAGCCAATATCCCCCCATCCCCTGGATTTTGTAGAGTTTTCTAGATGGGATTGGATTTTGGTTTTGATTTACTTTCTTGGCTGGTGGAGCAGGGGCAGGAATTACAGAGGCTTCCATTTGGCTTTTCTCACTATGATAGCTCTTACTCCACCCGCCAAGGAACAATGTAGGGGGTTATACCAACTACCATGTATGTGAACTCCAGTTATATACCAGTAGCAGGAAATGACCAATGGGTGGTCCATGGACACAGTGGACCCACTGGGAGCCAGATGTGGGCCATGGTTCCACTTATTACCTGGCTCCCAGATGACCCCATCCAAAGGGGAGGCCATGATAATGCTTTGGGTTCCTGGTTAACAGTGTCAACTAGTACCCTGTGTCTAACAGTGCTCAAAAGCTATTCCACTTTCTCCATGTGTTGTTGTTGTTAGTTGCCATTGAGTCTATTCCAACTCATAGCAACCCCATGTTTTACAGAGCAGAACTGCTCCATAAGGTTTTCTTGGCTGTAATCTTAACAGAAGCAGACTACCGGGCCTTTTTTTTCTGTGATGCCTGGGTAGGTTTGAACCTTCAAACTTCAGGTTAGCAGTCGAGTGCAAACTGTTTGTACCACCTAGGAACATTTTCCTCAGTGTACAATTACCTAAATAAATGGCCACTGTTCTTTTTGAGGAAAGACTCAGGGTATCCTTACCACGTATACTTGTCATAGTGTTTGTTGTAAAGTCCTTCCTCCTGGGCTTCCAGCCTCTCCTTCAGGTAGTAGATTCTGGGTCAAGAAACAAGCTCAGTCAGGAGACAGTACACGACTCTGATTTGGCAATAGGTTCTGAACCCCAGTTACTGCAAGGAAACTGTCTACACATGGAGGAAGCACTGGACTTTGGGTCAGGAGACCTAGGTCCTGTGAGCTTGAGCAAGCCCCTTATCTCTGTGAATGATTGTCCCTTCATGTGTAAAAGTGGGTCCTCACCTGTGTGTTGTGAGGACTAAACGAAGTCAAGTCTGTAAAAGTGGCCTGCACAGTAACTAGCAAATAAACAGATAAATGAAAGGATTGTGTTAGATTTCAATTAAAAAAAAAAAAAAAAACCAACAAACTCACTCTGGTAGTTATTGGGGGCCTGTGAACTATTCTTTGCTTCTGTGTGGTCCTAGTTTTTTTCCTCAGGCTCATTGTGTGGGTCTCATAGAATATTTGTGGAAATAATAAGTGGCATAGTAATAATACTTTCATTCTGCCACCATTTGAAGTAGAGAGTTCAGTTGAAAAGGAAATGACAGCAAATTATTACACAGTCTAAACTCATTCTCATTTCTATAATTATAAATTCTTCAGGAAAAAGCAGAAAAGATTCAGTCCAATGGTAACATTCATTGAGCCCCTATGCTGTGCAGAGTCTTATCTTGAGCACTTTCATTTGTCTGCAATGAACTAGATGGCCTCTTAAGGTAGACAGTATGGCATAGGGAAAGAGTAAGCATTGACAGACAGGCTCTGGGGTTGGACTGTGTGGGTTAATCTTATCTAATCCACTTGCCAGCTGTGTGAGTTTAGGCAAATTACTTCTTTTCCTCATTGGTAAACTGAGCATAATAATAGTATCCACCTTATAGGGTTTTGTGAAGGTTAAATTAGAAAATGCAATAAAACATCAGCTAGAACCACCATTATTATTAGTTCTGTGACTCTGGAAAATTACTCAATCTCTCTGGAATCTCATTTCTGTTTTTAGTAAATGGGACTAATATGATTTCACAGTAATATTGTGACTATTCCTGAGATAACATATATTAACAGGCACACAGAGGTGTTTAATCCATATTTGTTTCCTTCCCCTTAAGTTCCTTTCTGACCTCCCAGTTTATGACCACAGCTGCTGTTTTTTGCTGTTGAAGTAGCTCTATTGGATCAGAAATATTTGTATAAAATATTGAGGAATATAGAAAAAGAAATTAAAGTTCATAGAATGTTTAATTACAATATAAAATATCAAAAGAGTACTAAAAATATATTAATGGGCACAATTCTTCTCTACCATTTAATTGATCTTTCAAAAAAAATCTTAAAAACGCTGTTCATGTTAGGTTTTTGTACCTGAAATAAAATGGCAACTTACCAAATTTCAAGTGACTTGATGTCACAAGACCAAATTTAATAGTTCAGCTTCCTATTTTCTCAATGATCTTACTAAATTAGTATAAAGAAAGTATGGTGGAGGGACTGGGAATAGAATGGGAAGGGGGTGGGGCAAGAAATGTGCCCTTAATGAATTGCTCAAGCTTCTAATAATTTTTCTTTGCTTTTCTGAAGAACAAAACTCAAAATCAACTCCTTGAATTTTCTTTTCTGCAGAATATATTGTTACCTGACTACTGTTTACTTAATACTCTCTTCTTAAGTTTTGGAAAAATTCAATTTTCTCTTCCTTCATTTTCTTGGCAATATCTATGTAGCTTATTGAGACTGGGAAGGGAAAAAAAAAATCACTCTAGTAGACAGTCTGATTGATTCTCCTACACTAATTATGGAAAATGAGATAAAGACCATTTCCTGTATATTCATTTCAGCAGAGGTAGAGTTTTATAAGCTTTTTCTTTATAGTTCTGTCATTAAAGGTAGTCTTTTGACTCTCATGGATGAGCAGTCATAATACAGAACTATGATTTTCTAATTAGTCTAATTAGTCTGAGGCTATATCTACATAATTCCCTAATCTCAGGTGAAAAGTGAAATAAGATACTGAAATAATGGCTATTTTTTTAGCACTTACTATATTTCAGGTACAGATACTAAATCTTTTACATTTTTATATCACTTAATCCATACAACTGTCTTATAAGATTATTTCAAAGATAAAGAAATTAAGAATTAGAGAAGTTAAGTAAGTTTCCCAAAGTCATGTAGACAATAAATGGTAGAGTTGGGATTTGAATCCAAGCTGCCTGCTCTCCAAGCCTGTGCTCTTAACCAGCCAGCATCACATTCAGGGTACTCACGCCAAGTGCATCCAAGTTTAGAGCTATGTCAACCCATAACTCAGTGTTTTAAACTTTTAAACATTCCATGCAGATGTTCTATGCATATAAACTCAAGTAGTACCTACCTCTGAACACTCTAATTTAAATTTATCTGTTTCAGCATTCAAATTACATGCTCACAATTTTATTTCCAGAACTAGATATTTTTGAATAGTGTATGCAATTGACTGCCTTAACTACTGGTCAGGATAATAATTGCTCAGCTATTATAAGTTGTTCAAATGCTTATTTCAGAATATACAGGAGAAGAATTCTCCCAATGACCAAGAGACAGGTCCCCACACACTACAGTGACAAACTATCTTGGTTTGCCCAGAGAAGAGGGATTTCCCAGGACACAAGACTTTCAGTGCTCAAACCGGGAAAGTCCCAGTCAAACCTGGACAAGTTGCTCATCTCATTGTATGTGCAGAGTCGGGCTCTGTAGCCCCACTCTTATCATTTGTTAAGACTGCCAGAATAGAATGGTGGTTCAGTGGTAGAATTCTCTGCTTCCGTGAGGGAGACCCAAAGGAACTCTGGTTAAGAGCTCAGCTGCTGCTACTCAGGAGAAAAGACATTCTTCCAAATAGGAACAGTGATGCATGAAGAAAGCGGCTAGTTCAGCTGGCTACTCAAATCACAGGAGTGCTTTTTTCTTGCAGCAGTCATTGTAATTCAGATGAAGCATTTAAATTTTTTTGTCATTGTTTGTTTTTACTGTGACTGTGTAATAGTAAAGCACACAAGGGGTAAAGTTTGGTACCAATACCTCGATTTGTGTTAAAACTCTGGCAGTTTTACTCAACATTTTTTTTGCACCATCACAGTAAATGTGAACACAGTGAAAAAGGCAAAGACTGTCTTAGTATTATTATAAAAATAGTTTTGCTTCATGGACTCTATGAAAGGTCTCTGGTAATCTGTAGGTCCACTGGTCTCTCTTTTAGAGGGTCTAAGGTTTAAAGTTATCTGATAAAGATGTAGGAAATCATTGTGCTACCTTATGCTTTTTGCAAAGTTTAAAGAAAAGGTACTTCAAACTTCTGCTACATTAAAAAAATAAAGAGAGAGAGAAATAATCTTATCTGAAACTTATGACCTTGAATCTTTTTTTTTTTTTAATTCTTTCTTTTTAGTCTAAGGTTAAAGGTTTAAGAGTTACTGTTTTAACTTTTCTGGCACTGGCATTTAGTAATCAAAAATGTCTCTTTTTTCTTGTCTTTAATATCAAATATTTGACAGAGCTCTGACAACCAAACCACAGAGAAATAAATTCATTCCCCCTCTCAAGGCTCTCAACAGTATAGTTAAAGGTGACATATTTGGGCTCCAAGAAATTGATTGTTCAGGAACAGGCTTTATTTCATGCCTTGAAATGTTCTATATGGAATTAATCCAACTCATGTTTCAGTTAGGGAGATAGTATTTTTTCCCTTAAATCATCCAAAAGGGCACTTTATTTTAAAAGGTTATTTAAAATGTAATTGTTTTCATCTATCTCATTTTCTAGAAGACTTTTTATACAATCACAGATGATCATCTGAGTCTGAGGTTGTTTCCAATGCTACTTTCCTAAAATGTTTATACAGTATATTTGTTAGGCCCATGTAGTCTTTCTAGTCATAGCCCAGATAGCTATAATAATGATGAAAACAATACTAATAATTCACTTAATGGGCCATGGTTTCAACTCAATTTTTAGATGATGGCTTATATGATGTTTATAGAGTGAGCCTCAAGAACAACTAATGTTGCAGAAGAAAGGCAAATCATAATGAGTTAGAAGCAAGAGGAAATTTTTAAGAAAAACAAACTGGGGTTATCAGGTACTTAATAAGGAAGAAAAGATTAAGCTAACAGGCAAAAGAGCCTTGGAGATGAGCTAGAGGAATATATTGCCCTTGAGACTCAAGAGAGGAAAATTTAGTTAAAAGATTTTTCCCTAGTCATCAAAGGATTTCAAATTTATGGGAAAGTAAAGAGAATAACATTGCAACCCCCCCTATGCTCACCACATAAATTGAACAGTTGTTACTGGTTTCTTGTATTTGCTGCATTTTACGTGTGTGTGTCAAAGTATCTTAAGTGAAATTATAGACATCATGGCATTTTACTATTAAATAATGTAGTGTATATCTCTAAAAGATAAAGACTTACAAATATAAACTTTATGGTGATGGAAAGATCTGAGAACCCCAGAGGACCTGCTGGAGATCCTTTGTTTTACAGACTGGAGTTACAAGCTATGGGCTCTAGCAAAATAGTCTGGTGTGATGAAGGGGATTTTTTTTTTTTTTAAAGAAATTGTTTAGGGAACTTAAAGGAGGAAGAACATTGAGCTGAGGGTACGGGGTTGGTGGATGGACAGAAATACCTAATGGACAAGTTTGATTAAATTTTGCTATTTGGTGTGTGATTCAAATATCCCATGATGTCTTAATTTTAACTTGCACTGTTCATTAATGCTTTAGAAATTGGATTGTTTTTTAGATGTGAACCTTGGCCTCAGTATGGGTGAGGAGTGAAAACTGAGGCTGCCAAATACAACTCCCATGGAAGGAGTTTAGGGATCTGTGCTCTAACAGTTTTACGTAGTAAATAACAGTATGTCCAACTGGAAATAGGGAAATTTTTAAAATTGTCCTTTTTAAAAATTTATGCTGAAGTAATGCTATCTGTCTTAATTCATGCAATGTCTTCATATGTTTAGGTCTTGGCTGTGGTTTATTATACACTGCAACAGTGACCATTACCTGTCAGTATTTTGACAGCCGTCGAGGCCTTGCACTTGGCCTGATTTCAACAGGTACATATTCATAATAAATATAGTACAGTCCCTATTTAGCCATCTAGACAAAGTTAAAAGTTCCCAAGCCCAGGAATGTTTAACCAACTATTCCGCAGCTACCATTTAGGTGGAAAAATAATTATTTTACCCTACTTCTAGAAGGAAAATCCTGTTTTCCACTGTAAATATGGAAGCAGCTTTCAAAAAATCCTAAGTTGCATATATGATAAATCTGGGGTATTAGATGTCCAATATAACATAGGAAAAGAAAGGTTATGGGCCTAATAAATTGAGGGTCAAATGCTGGTGAGGACTTTGCTTAAAGAAGCAGAGAGCATTTGTGTAAAGCCCCTTGGGAGAAATGGAAGGAAAATGGAGGTCCCAGAAAGATTAGTGCTGATCATCTCTCGTCTAGTTTATTGTGGAACTTATAATTTTTCTAAATAAGAAATAAGGTTTTTAATTTAGAATTATAATTTTATATAAAAATTTAATAACATAACTAGTAGTATCAATTATTATTGGCTATTATATAGTATTAATACTATTATATAATTACTATTAATACTATTATATAATTACTATGTAATAATATATAATTAAATATTATAGTGATGTATAATTTTAATTATAATTTAGGTAGATTATAATTTTTATATAAATTACAATTTTCCTTGAGGTACTGATTCATGAATATATCTCATTGGCCTATGTGCATATCCAAATGACAGGCTGTTCACTCCTGATATTCTTTTAATACTCAATAGATGGTCAATGAAGGGAAAAATGTAAATATAAAAGCTTTCTGCACTTTCTCTAAGGAGCCCTGATGGTGCAGTGAGTAAGCGCTCAGCTGCTAACAGAAAGGTCAGAGGCTCAAACCTACAAGCCACTCTGTGGAAGACAGATGTGGCAATCTGCTTCCGTAAAGATTTACAGCCTTGGAAACCCTACAGGACAGTTCTACTCTGTCTTATAAGGTTGCTGTGAGTTGGAATGGACTCAATGGTGGTGGATTTGGTTTGGTTCTGGCACTCTCTCTGACATCTTAAAGTGGTGTTGGACTTTTCAGATTTCTTTTTTTTTTTCCCCTAGCTCTTTAGGGAACTTATTGAAAATTTCTGTCCAAAATTTTATGAGCTTATTTAGGAGACAGCTTCCAAATTTTCTAAAAGTTATGAGTTCACATATGCTAGTTGTTAATAAGCAAAAGGCAGTTCAAACCCATGAGCTGCTCCACGGGAGAAAGATGTGGCAGTTTGCTTCTGTAAAGGTTTACAGCCTTGCAAACCCTGTGGGGGAGTTCTGCCCTGTCCTACAGGATCACTAGGAGTTGGAATTGACTCGACGTAATGAGTTTATCACTATCTTCAATATTCTTTTTGTCATTTTAATATAAGGTACATATGAATGCCAGTGTAAAAAAGCATTTGAATTTGGTACTATGAATGCTTGTCTTAAGAGCCTTGAATTATAAGATTGAACAGTCCCATTTCCTTTTTAGGTTCAAGTGTTGGACTTTTTATATATGCTGCTCTGCAAAGGTTACTGATTGAAATCTATGGACTGGATGGATGCTTGCTGATTGTGGGTGCTTTGGCTTTAAATATATTAGCCTGTGGCAGCCTGATGAGACCCCTCCAGTCCTCTGATTGTCCTTTGCCTGACAAAACAGCTGTAGAAAATATTCCAGAGAGATATTTCATTTACAATGAAAAAGAAAAGAGCCTGGAAGAAAACATATGCATTTTTGAAAAGAGTTACAGTAATGTGGAAAAATGCAAGAGCACTTTAGCCAATGGAGACTGGAAACAGGAGGACCCACTTCATAAAAACTCAACAACAATGGCACACACAAAAGAGACTGAAACGTACAAAAAGAAAGTTGTAGAACAGACCTATCTCTGCAAACAGCTTGCCAAGAAGAATTGGCAATTATATAGGAGCTACTGCGGAGAAACCTTGGCTCTTTTTAAAAACAAAGTCTTTTCAGCACTTTTTATCGCCATCTTACTTTTTGACATTGGAGGGTTTCCACCTTCATTACTTATGGAAGACGTAGCAAGAAGTTCAAATGTGAAAGAAGAAGATTTTATTATGCCTCTTGTTTCCATTATAGGCATTATGACAGCAGTTGGTAAACTCCTTTTAGGAATATTGGCTGACTTCAAGTGGATTAATACTTTATATCTTTATGTAGCCACCTTAATAATCATGGGCCTGGCCTTGTGTGCAATTCCATTTGCCAAAAGTTATGCCACGTTGGCAATACTTTCTGGGATCCTAGGGTTTCTTACTGGTAATTGGTCCATTTTTCCATATGTGACCACCAAGACTGTGGGAATTGAAAAATTAGCCCATGCCTATGGAATATTAATGTTCTTTGCTGGACTTGGAAATAGCCTTGGACCACCAATTGTTGGTAAGATATTTATGTTCAAGTCAACCCATCTTACTTACCTTCATTCTCCATCTCCAGATGTAGAAATTCCAGTTGTAATAATAGCACAGATTGGCACAAAATAAATCTGCATGAAATGTCTTATGGTAATGATTTATTCAGAATTACTTTTGACATAATTAAGAAACTCAATATATTCACTCCAGGATTCATGTTCATCCTTTATTTGGGAGAAACTCAAAATACCTGATTATTCTTGTCCAAATATTTGAAAAAGTCTCATTTTCTAACTCCCAGTAGGCCACTTGGGAGGAGGTGGGGTGACGTATATCCTAAATCGTACAGTATAGAAAATCGATGAAATAGCATACGGGCTTAATATTCACACTACTTCTGTGACATTCACTTTTTTCTCACTTTCTTTTCAGGGTGGTTTTATGACTGGACCCAGACCTATGACACTGCATTTTATTTTAGTGGCCTCTGCGTCCTGCTGGGAGGCTTCATCCTGCTGCTGGCAGCCTTGCCTCCCTGGGATACATGCCACAAGCAACTCCCCAAGCCAGCTCCAACAACTTATTTGTACAAAGTTGCCTCTAATGTTTAGAGGAATATTGAAACGCACCCTATTTGCCATTTTATGTCATAGAGCAAAAATATTTTAACAACGTCTTAGGCCAATTCTCAAGAGTCAAGACTTTTCTCAGAGCAATATTTCACTGTGGCTGACTCTGAATGAATTTTTATTTTTTACATTCTTCTGTTCTCCATGTACTGTATATGTAACCTCTATCTCCTGTATTTCTTTCTTTTTCCAAGAAGTGGGACTATTTTGTTATATTGTTATCACTAGTTATTGAAATTGTAAAAAATTTTGGCCACCCTCAGAAGGCCTCCTCTGTGTAAAGAAGCATAGTTTCCCTACAGACTCCATCAATTCCACTGCCAGGCACCCAGAAGGGATGCTTCTATTTTAAAACAAATGCAATCAGCGTGATGAGATATGTGTGACAGACACTAGGGACTAAACCACTCTCTCCTCTATGGTAGACTAACTAGTAAATAGAAGACTTCAAGCCAACCAGGAAATGATAGTGGTTACCAGGACAGCCTTATGAATCACAGTGGAGCAAACGGATCATTTAAAAAAAAAATTTTTTTTTTTTTTTAATTGCAGCCACCAGTTTTCATTATTTTTATTCACCTTGATGAAGCATCCACACGTTGTTTGGTGCGCACTGAACATAAACTGTTTCAATTCCTTTTGCTGAGATGCAGGCCAGCTCCAAACAGAGTCATCATCATTGGAGTCTTCCTTCTTGGCTGGCCACTATAACGCCGCGCATTTTTGTGCGTTAGCATCCACTCATCTAACGTTTCCCAGGAAGCGCTGACTTGACCTGTTTCAACCATTCCGTTCCTGCAAATGGGAAGCATCCATTTGCTTTGGGCCCAGTGGGGATGGATTGCAAGTCTTTACATTATCTTCCCGATGAAGCACTTATGTATTACTGACAGATTTTACCACTCTCAAATTTTAATTCATGGGAAGAACTAAAAAGTGTATGTGTGTGTATGTGTGTATATGTTGTGCTTGGAGTCTTTGTGGGATGTGGGAAGGGAAGAAGTCAATTAGAAATTGATAACCTAGTCCAACTTCTTTTAATCTTTCGAACAATGTTCTAAGAAGCAGATCAAAGTTTAATACATTGTTATTTTTCTAAAAAGAAATGTTTTTTCAACTTTGGTATGAATCAGAATCCCTTGTGAGTCCTTTTAAAAATATAGGTGACTGGGTCCCACCTGGAGAGATTTTAATTCTGTGGTTTAGGCTGTGGCCCAAGGGTCTATATTTTTAACAAGTTCTTCAAGTGATTGTAAGAACACAGCCTGGGCAGAGAGCAGCTGCTAGAAGATTGGCAATATTCTCTTAAACAATAATAAATAAGTGAAGACACTATTGAGTAAGAGGTTTTATAAATAGTCAAGTATGGTTCGTTAAATGAGAGGCCCCCTTTCCACTGTGCTAAAATTGTTTTTATCATTTCTTTTGAAATATGTAAGACTATTTTATACTTCTATGTTGCCTTTCTTCAAAGGCACCTAAAGCACTTTACAAACCTGCACCCTCACAACACCTCTGCGATGTAGGTAGATAGCACTTTTCTATACAGTAAATCTGTGGTATGGAGAATTTCATAACCTATTTATGCCTACTCAGTAACACTAGAAGGGGGCCGCGAGGTGCCTTGGGACTTCTGCTCCCTACTCAGTCTTCTGGAATATTTTCTGTACCTCATTCTTTAGTCTCTATCAAAGAAAGTACATAAAATAAGTGACATTAAAAAAACATGTTTTTGTGTTGAAGTTTCTTTTTTGCCAGTATTTTGTGCGGGAAATCCAGTAACCTGGAAAAACTTAACCTCTATGGCATCTACACATTCATCAATGTTGATAATTGTCCAACTGTATCTTAACTCTGTCTCCTAATTTCATCCAATGTGTGCATTATTCGTTGTCTAGAGAATGAATTGTAAGTTACAATAAACTATATTTTTTGTTCGTTTTGGATCATTTTGGTTGCTTTTTCTCCTCTTAGCCATTTTTCTCCCAATTACGGTGGCATTTCACTTGAATTTAAAAATTTAAATAACCCGATGTTCAGTTCAGACACCTACCCTTGGCAACAGGACAACAGATTCACAAGACAATTTGCTGAAATATGTTCATCGTTGCCTTCCAAAAAGTTAGTATGCCAGTCCTATAGAACCCTCTTGAGGAAAAGAGACGGATTCCTCTCAAATTCTTAATAATGATTTCATACGTAGTGATCATTTATAAAATTCTCAGTATATTCCAAACACTTTATACCACTCACCTCTCATAATAACCCTGTGATGTGGGTATCGACATCCTCATTTTATAGTATGAAACACAGCTTTCATAATACTATGGACAACATGGAGTCTCTGGGTGGTGCTGATAGTTAATGCTCTTGGCTGCTAACTGAAAGGTTGGCAGTTCAAGTCCACCCAGAGGTGCCTCAGAAAAAAGGCCTGGTGATCTACTTCCAAAAAATCAGCCATTGAAAACCCTACGGAGCACAGTTCTAGTTGACACACATGGGGTCACCATGAGTAGGAGTTAACTCTATGGCATCTGGTGGTACTAGCATGGACAAAGCCAAAAAAACCAAACCCACTGCCATTGAGTGGATTCCGACTCATAGCGACCCTATAGGACAGAGTAGAACTGCACCATAGAGTTTACAAGGAGTGCCTGACAGATTCGAACTGCTGACCTCTTGGTCAGCAGCTGTAGTGCTTAACCACTATGCCACCAGGGTTTCCTAGCATGGACAGCATGTCGTAAATGTATAACAAATTTCCTTAAAAGAATCCCTCATGGGGCAAACTGTTAAGTGCTTGGCTGCTAACCAAAAGGCAACCACACAGAAGCTCCTTGGGAGAAAGACCCAGTGATCTGCTTTGGTAAAGATTACAGCCAAGAAAACCCAATGGGACATTTCTACTCTTTCACATGTGGTTTTTATGGACAGGAATCGACTTGACAGTACCCAACAACAACAAAAATTTCCAAAAGCAAAATGAGAAAGGTTTCTAGTAAAGCTTTGGATTTCTAACCTAAGAAACCACTGTGCGAGGGGTGGTATAAAGCCAATCCTGTTGTGACTAAAAAAGTCACATTTATGTAAACAACTCTTTATGACTTGCCCATTTCCCAAGAAGCAGCATTTTTAAAAACACACTTAATAATGAAACGGTATTAATTAGAATGTAATCTTTCTTTTGTGATTCAAAAGGTACTTCTTAGCATTTGAGGTGTCTTGGCTGAGTTTGGGAAAGGTGTGAAACCAGCAACTGTGTTAGGGCCCTCTCCATGACTTTTAACAGCTCCTCATTCTTCTGCTTTTTGCTCCTCCCTCTTCAATAAGCCTCCTATAAGCCAGCTGGTGACGTGATTTTCTCTAGGATGACCATTTCATTGTGAAAGAAGTCTCAACCACCAACTTTTAAAGGCCTTATAAGAATCAGTTCCCAAGAACAAGAGTTCCAGTACCGTAAGGTCACAACCGAATTTTTAAGGTCACAACCGAATGTTGTGCTGGTCCTGTTGTGATGGCCTTAAAGGCCTGACCCAATATAACTTCAGCCTCAAGCAATCAGGATAGGATTATCTTAACTCAGAATGTTCCAAGAAATAAAGGAGAGCTTTATTCAGAGGGAAATAATGTCTTGTCTTTGGCTTTACTTAGGAGTGTTGTATTAAACACATAAAATACACGATTTACATTAATGGTGCCATACAATTAATTTCTCCTCCATTAATAACACCTTTGCGGAACCCTGGTGGCACAGTGGTTAAAAGGTTGCCTGATAGCCAAAAGTTTGGCAGTCTGAATCCACCAACCATTCCTTGGAAACCCTATGGGGCAATTCTACTCTATCCTATAGGGTCACTATGAGTGGGAATCGACTCGATGGCAAAGGGTTTGGTTTTTTGTTGTTGTTGTTTTATAACAACCTTGGGACCTTTTTGCTGTATAGTCCATGGTGGCCGAAGGATGCTAGAAGTAAGATCACTCTTCAAACAGAGTTTAACCAAATTCAGTTAAGATTATCAGAGATCTATGAATACGTAGATAATATTAGAAGATGCAGTATACATACTCCTTAAGCTTGTGATTCCACAACTAGAAACCAAGCCCAAACTAAGCCCATCACCATGGAGTCGATTCCAACACACAGTGACCCTGTAGGACAGAGTAGAACTGCTCCATAGGGTTTTCAAGGCTCTACGTCTTCGCAGAAGCAGATTGCCACATCTTTCTCCCATGGGGCAGCTGGTGGGTTCCAACTGCTGACCTTTTGGTTAGCAGCCAAGCACTTAACCGCTGTACCACCAGGGCTCCCTACAACTAGATTACCTAGGTTCAAATCCTAGTTCAGTCCCTATGATTGGGTGTTTGGGAGCAAGTTATTTAGACTTTCAAAGCCTCAGTTTCCTCATTTGTAAAAGGTGCTTAGGGCTATTGAAGGAATTAAATTAAATAATCCATAAATATGCCCAGCACCTGGTGGATGTTCAGTAAATATTATCTATTACTACTTTTTGTTGTTGTTGTCATTAAGTGTGTGGCTTCTCAATACTCAAGGGAAGCACGAAGTTTTTCTGGGCAAAGGTGTGAGGTAAATGCCGGCCTTGAAGGGCATGACTTAGAAGAATGATAATGGGCCTTCTGTTATCCCTAAATTGGACAACTGTCACAGCTTTTGCCCTCCTCCTAGCATGTTCTTGTCAAAATCTTTTACCTTAGGGATTTGTGACCGTTATGGATTGAATTGTGTCCCCCCAAATTGTGTGTTGGCTTGGTTAGGCCATGATTCCCGGTATTGTGTGATTGTCCATCATTTTGTCATCTGATTTGCTTTTCCTAGGTGTTGTAAATCCTACCTCTATGATGTTGCTGAGGTAGGATTAGCAGAAGTTATGTTAATGAGCCAGGATTCAATCTACAAGATTAGGTTTTATCTTAAACCAATCGCTTTTGAGATATAAAAGAGAGAAGCAAGCAGAGAGACAAGGGAACCTCATACCACCAAGAAACAAGAGCCAGGAGAAGAGCACACCCTTTGGACCTGGGGTTCCTGCGCTGAGAAACTCCTCGACCGGGGAAGACTGATGACAGGGACCTTCCTCCAGAGCAGACAGGGAAAGAAAGCCTTACCCTGGAGCTGGCACCCTGAATTTGGACTTCTAGCTTCCTAGGCTACGAGAGAGCAAATTTCTCTTTGTTGAAGCCATTCACTTGCGGTATTTCTGTGATAGCAGCACTACATAACTAAGACAATGACTCAACACATTTTTCTGGAATTGCCAATCAGAAGCTCTGACACAAAACAATACATGCTGTTCCTCCACAAATCAAATAGAACCCACTTTGTAAATGGAATTGCTTTGGGAATTTGAACTTCTTTTTTTCTGTAAGAACTCTCATCGGAGTTATTGGGAAGGTGGACCCGAAATTGAGAAGATAGCAAAAGTGCTCTAATTTGTTTATTGAGCTTTAATTGGCTGCCGCTCAGTGTCCTTACCTCACCATCTTCCCATTGCCTTTGAGATTTCTCTCGAGGGAGCGCAATTCCTTGCCAGGGCTTCTGAGATTCTATTCCCATCATGTCACAGCCAACACTGATTTATTTTTACTGCCTGCATTCCCTGTCCTAAGGAGTCGTTTACTTTTATTCTTTCTCCTTGCAAAAAAAAAAAGAATACTTTAAAAAATTTAATCATTTTTCTTTTTCTGAACGATATTCTAAACCTTTAGTAAGCAGCATGCTTCCAATAAAAGAATAATTCACCGTGGTCAAGGTGCTGTCCTTCTGCAGGTCATCTTAAAACTGCAGTCACAAATAAATGCCTGTCTTCTCTTCCTGGAAAAGTTCCTGACGGGTTAAAGCAAGTCATTGCCCCTCCAGCTTAGATCTGAAAATTCCTTAACATCTACAGCATTCATAGGGGATGTCTGAGAGTAGCCTGGAATCCCTAGGGACACTGTTGATTAAGAGCTTGACTACTAACTGAAGGGTTGGTGGTTCAAATCCACCTAGAGTTTCCTTGGATGAAAGGCATGGTGATCTGCTTCCGTAAAGGCCACAACCTTGAAAACCCTGTGCATCATAGTTCTACTTTGCACATACGAGGTCGCCATGAGTGAGAATTGATCCATGGCAACTGGTGGTTAGTTTTAAGAGTAGATCAAATGACTTAAAAAAAAAAAAAAAAAAAACCACTGCTGTGGAGTCAACAGAGTAAACTGCTCCTTAGGTCCTCCATGAGTAGCTGGTGGATTCGAACTGCCAAGCTTTTGTTTAGCAGCCCAGCTATTAACCACTGAGGCACCAGGGCTTCACCAAATGAATTTTGGGGTCTAAAAACAAAGGAGACTAGGTGGAACTGGCTATAAAGACCTTTTAAAAGACAACAGACCACAGCAGACAGCTTATTTGCATAGCGCTGCTGGAAGGTGCCATTTTGAGAACTTTTAGGGTAGGATTACTCTTGTGTGGAGGCTTGGTAATGCAGTGGTTAAGAGTTACAACTGCTAACCAAAAGGTCAGCAGCTGGAATTCACCTGCTGCTCCTTGGAAACCCTATGGGGGCAGTTCTACTCTGTCCTATAGGGTCTCTATGAGGCGGAATGAACTTGATGGCAACGGATTTTTTGGGTTTTTTTAGAGAGTGTATTCTCATGAAGGAAATTTATCTCATGTGTAAACAAGGAATCGTTCTGAGGTCAATGAGAGAGCCACACTACACACTCAATCAGAGTGAGCTAAGCCCCTGACAAGTCTCACAAGTCTGAGTCGAGTCCCATGCCATTTCCGATGCAATCACTAGTGTTGGAAATAAAATTACCAAGAAAGTCTAAGAATTCACCATGAGACCAAGGAGGGCCTGAAACAAACGATCACCACACATCTGAGCAAAATCTGGGTTTTGCGAGAAAGAAAGAAGGAAGAAATCGGTATTAGGTAGGTGTTCTTGTGTTTCTAAGATTCTCTCAAATCCTATAAGGTAAAAGTCACTATTATGCCTTCAAAATACATATGTAAAATAATCACTCATCATATGAACTAGAAATAGAAATCTGTCTACCTTTGTGAGACTCTCTAACATTAACTATAAATCATTGGAAACCTGTAAGTCATTAGAAAGTTACTCATAAAACTTCTGAACTTAGACATAGAAGTGTGTGAAGAGTGTGAAGAATGTGGTAAACAACCTTTAAATTGACTTTGACCTGGCATTCTGTGACACAGAAGACATAACATAGTTAATGTTTGTAAACTAGCATTGAGACATAAATGTAAACAACCTCCCTAATCTCTAACCTTGAAGAAAAAAGTGGGACATTTGGCTAACCTCTAACCCTGGAGAGAAGACATACTAATCTTTGACATCACACTGGCCCTTATCATGCAAGGCCAAGGTGTGAATTTCACATGTAAACCCTGAATTTCTACTCACTCACTGAGAGAAAGAACAGGCAAAGGGACCTTTCTCTAGTCTCTTACTCTCTCTGGACACTGAGAGCCTGCTGAGACTCTGTCTGCCAATGCCAAGAGCTCAGATCCTAACTAGGAGGGACCTTTGCCGAGTTTGAGCCCTGATCAAGCCTTCCTCTTGAGGCACCTTGTAAAAGTTAAAACCCTTAAATCTGAAGATCTGATTTCTAACCATTGAACTAACATTGTAACTGTAATTGTTTATTCTGTTCTCCTCTTCTAAATTAATGTTGTGAGGTCTTACTTACCATGACTACCTTGCAAATATCTAAATGAATTTATGCATGACAAACCTGAGTATCTCTATTAATTTTCTAAAATAAAACAGTTTGAGACCACTAGTCCCTGCCATTATGTTTTTGCAGATTTATTATTTACGTAGAAACCTATGATTCACCTGGAATTTATATTGGTGTAATCAGAGCCCTAGTGGCACAGTGGTTAAAGTGCTAGGCTGCTAACTGAAAGATTGACAGTTTAAACCTACCAGCTGCTCCTTGAAAGAAAGATGTGTCAGTCTGTTTCTGTAAAGATTACAGCCTTGGAAACCCTATGGAGCAGTTCTACTCTGTCCTATAGGTATCTATGGGTTAGAATCTACTTGACAGCAACAGGTTTGTTTTATATATACATATATAATTTTTATTGTGCTTTAAGTGAAAGTTTACAAATCAAGTCAGTCTTTCACACAAAAACCCATACACAAATATTTATGCACCCAATGACAGGGCTGCAAGATACATAAATCAAATTTTAACAGAATTGAAAAGCGAGATAGACACCTCCACAATTATAGTAGGAGACTTCAACACACCACTTTCGGAGAAGGACAGGACATCCAGTAAGAAGCTCAACAGAGACATGGAAGATCTAGTTACAACAATCAACCAACTTGACCTCATTGACTTATACAGAACTCTCCACCCAACTGCTGCAAAATATACTTTTTTTTCTAGCACACATGGAACATTCTCTAGAATAGACCACATATTAGGTCATAAAACAAACCTTTGCAGAGTCCAAAACATCGAAATATTACAAAGCATCTTCTCAGACCACAAGGCAATAAAACTAGAGATCAATAACAGAAAAACTAGGGAAAAGAAATCAAATATTTGGAAAATGAACAACACCCTCCTGAAAAAAGACTGGGTTATAGAAGACATCAAGGAGGGAATAAGGAAATTCATAGAAAGCAACGAGAATGAAAATACTTCCTATCAAAACCTCTGGGACACAGCAAAAGCAGTGCTCAGAGGCCAATTTATATCGATAAATGCACACATACAAAAAGAAGAAAGAGCCAAAAGCAGAGAACTGTCCCGACAACTTGAACAAATAGAAAGTGAGCAACAAAAGAACCCATCAGCCACCAGAAGAAAACAAATAATAAAAATTAGAGCTGAACTAAATGAATTAGAGAACAGAAAAACAATTGAAAGAATTAACAAAGCCAAAAGCTGGTTCTTTGAAAAAATTAACAAAATTGATAAACCATTGGCTAGACTGACTAAAGAAATACAGGAAAGGAAACAACTAACCCGAATAAGAAATGAGAAGGACCACATCACAACAGAACCAAATGAAATTAAAAGAATCATTCCAGATTATTATGAAAAATTGTACTCTAACAAATTTGAAAACCTAGAAGAAATGGATGAATTCCTGGAAAAACACTACCTACCTAAACTAACACATTCAGAAGTAGAACAACTAAATAGACCCATAACAAAAAAAGAGATTGAAACGGTAATCAAAAAACTCCCAACAAAAAAAAGCCCTGGCCCGGACAGCTTCACTGCAGAGTTCTACCAAACTTTCAGAGAAGAGTTAACACCACTACTACTAAAGGTATTCCAGAGCATAGAAAATGACGGAATACTACCCAACTCATTCTATGAAGCCACCATCACCCTGATACCAAAACCAGGTAAAGACATTACAAAAAAAGAAAATTATAGGCCTATATCCCTCATGAACATTGATGCAAAAATCCTCAACAAAATTCTAGCCAATAGAATCCAACAACACATCAAAAAAATAATTCACCCTGATCAAGTGGGATTTATACCAGGTATGCAAGGCTGGTTTAATATCAGAAAAACCATTAATGTAATCCATCACATAAATAAAACAAAAGACAAAAACCACATGATCTTATCAATTGATGCAGAAAAGGCATTTGACAAAGTCCAACACCCATTCATGATAAAAACTCTTACCAAAATAGGAATTGAAGGAAAATTCCTCAACATAATAAAGGGCATCTATGCAAAGCCAACAGCCAATATCACTCTAAATGGAGAGAACCTGAAAGCATTTCCCTTGAGAACGGGAACCAGACAAGGATGCCCTTTATCACCCCTCTTATTCAACATCGTACTTGAAGTCCTAGCCAGGGCAATTAGGCTAGACAAAGAAATAAAGGGTATCCGGATTGGCAAGGAAGAAGTAAAGTTATCACTATTTGCAGATGACATGATTATATACACAGAAAACCCTAAGGAATCCTCCAGAAAACTACTGAAACTAATAGAAGAGTTTGGCAGAGTCTCAGGTTATAAAATAAACACACAAAAATCACTTGGATTCCTCTACATCAACAAAAAGAACATCGAAGAGGAAATCACCAAATCAATACCATTCACAGTAGCCCCCAAGAAGATAAGATACTTAGGAATAAATCTTACCAAGGATGTAAAAGACCTATACAAAGAAAACTACAAAGCTCTACTACAAGAAATTCAAAAGGACATACTTAAGTGGAAAAACATACCTTGCTCATGGATAGGAAGACTTAACATAGTAAAAATGTCTATTCTACCAAAAGCCATCTATACATTTAACGCACTTCCGATCCAAATTCCAAAGTCATATTTTAAGGGGATAGAGAAACAAATCACCAATTTCATATGGAAGGGAAAGAAGCCCCGGATAAGCAAAGCACTACTGAAAAAGAAGAAGAAAGTGGGAGGCCTCACCTTACCTGACTTCAGAACCTATTATACAGCCACAGTAGTCAAAACAGCCTGGTATTGGTACAACAACAGACACATAGACCAATGGAACAGAATTGAGAACCCAGACATAGATCCATCCACGTATGAGCAGCTGATATTTGACAAAGGACCAGTGTCAATTAACTGGGGAAAAGACAGCCTTTTTAACAAATGGTGCTGGCATAACTGGATATCCATTTGCAAAAAAATGAAACAGGACCCATACCTCACACCATGCACAAAAACTAACTCCAAGTGGATCAAAGACCTAAACATAAAGACTAAAACGATAAAGATCATGGAAGAAAAAATTGGGACAACCCTAGGAGCCCTAATACAAGGTATAAACAGAATACAAAACATTACCAAAAATGATGAAGAGAAACCCGATAACTGGGAGCTCCTAAAAATCAAACACCTATGCTCATCTAAAGACTTCTCCAAAAGAGTAAAAAGACCACCTACAGACTGGGAAAGAATTTTCAGCTATGACATCTCCGACCAGCGCCTGATCTCTAAAATCTACATGATTCTGTCAAAACTCAACCACAAAAAGACAAACAACCCAATCAAGAAGTGGGCAAAGGATATGAACACACATTTCACTAAAGATGATATTCAGGCAGCCAACAGATACATGAGAAAATGCTCTCGATCATTAGCCATTAGAGAAATGCAAATTAAAACTACGATGAGATTCCATCTCACTTCAACAAGGCTGGCATTAATCCAAAAAACACAAAATAATAAATGTTGGAGAGGCTGCGGAGAGATTGGAACTCTCATACACTGCTGGTGGGAATGTAAAATGGTACAGCCACTTTGGAAATCTATCTGGCATTATCTTAAACAGTTAGAAATAGAACTACCATACAACCCAGAAATCCCACTTCTAGGAATATACCCTAGAGATACAAGAGCCTTCATACAAACAGATACATGCACACCCATGTTTATTGCAGCTCTGTTTACAATAGCAAAAAGTTGGAAGCAACCAAGGTGTCCATCAACGGATGAATGGGTAAATAAATTGTGGTATATTCACACAGTGGAATACTACGCATTGATAAAGAACAGTGACGAATCTCTGAAACATTTCATAACATGGAGGAACCTGGAAGGCATTATGCTGAGCGAAATGAGTCAGAGGCAAAAGGACAAATATTGTATAAGACCACTATTATAAGATCTTGAGAAATAGTAAACCTGAGAAGAACACATACTTTTGTGGTTACGAGGGGGGGAGGGAGGGAGGGTGGGAGAGGGTTTTTTATTGATTAATCAGTAGATAAGAACTGCTTTAGGTGAAGGGAGAGACAACACTCAATACATGGAAGGTCAGCTCAATTGGACTGGACCAAAAGCAAAGAAGTTTCCGGGATAAAATGAATGCTTCAAAGGTCAGCGGAGCAAGTGCGGGGGTCTGGGGAACATGGTTTGCGGGGACTTCTAAGTCAATTGGCAAAATAATTCTATTATGAAATCATTCTGCATCCCACTTTGAAATGTGGCGTCTGGGGTCTTAAATGCTAACAAGCGGCCATCTAAGATGCAGCAATTGGTCTCAACCCACCTGGAGCAAAGGAAAATGAAGAACACCAAGGCCACACGACAACTAAGAGCCCAAGAGACAGAAAGGGCCACATGAACCAGAGACCTACATCATCCTGAGACCAGAGGAACTAGTTGGTGCCCGGCCACAATCGATGACTGCCCTGACAGGGTGCACAGCAGAGGACCCCTGAGGGAACAGGAGATCAGTGGGATGCAGACCCCAAATTCTCATAAAAAGACCAAACTTAATGGTCTGACTGAGACTGCAGGAATCCCGGCGGCCATGCTCCCCAGACCTTCAGTTGACACAGGACAGGAACCATCCCCGAAGACAACTCATCAGAAATGAAAGGGACTGGTCAGCGGGTGGGAGAGAGATGCTGATGAAAAGTGAGCTAATTATATCAGGTGGACACTTGAGATTGTGTTGGCAACTCTTGTCTGGAGGGGGGATGGGAGGATAGAGAGAGAGGGAAGCCGGCAAAATTGTCAAGAAAGGAGAGACTGAAAGGGCTGACTCAAGAGGGGGAGAGCAAGTGGGAGTAGGGAGTGAGATGTATGTAAACTTATATGTGACAGACTGATTGGATTTGTAAACGTTCACTTGAAGCTTAATAAAAGTTATTAAAAAAAAAAAACAAACCCATACACACCTTGCTACTCACTCCCAATTACTCTCCCCCTAATGAGGTAGCCTGCTCTCTCCCTCCACTCCCTCTTTTCGTGTCCATTTCGCCAGCTTCTAACCCCCTCCACCCTCTCATCTCCCCTCCAGGCAGGAGATGCCAACATAGTCTCAAGCGTCAACCTGATCCAAGAAGCTCACTCCTCACCAGCATCCCTCTCCAACCCATTGTCCAGTCCAATCCATGTCTGAAGAGTTGGCTTCGGGAATGGTTCCTGTCCTGGGCCAACAGAAGGTCTGGGGGCCATGACCACAGGGGTCCTTCCAGTCTCATTCAGACCATTAAGTCTGGTCTTATGAGAATTTGGGGTCTGCGTCCCACTGCTCTCCTGCTCCCTCAGGGGTTCTCTGTTGTGTTCCCTGTCATGGCAGTCATCAGTTGTAGCTGGGCACCATCTAGTTCTTCTGGTCTCAGGATGATGTAGTCTCTGGTTCACGTGGCCCTTTCAGCAACCAGTTTTTTTGTTAGTCAGTGAACTAGAAATCTAGTTTGCTATTTTTTTGCTAAACAACTAGCAAGATGTCCTATTTATTAAACAATTTATCTTTTTAATCACCTCTCTTCTGATAATTTCTAAAAGGAAATGTTGAGGAAAATCTGCTTATACTGTGGGAGTTTTGGGTAAAGTCTTTTATATAAAGAGCCTCTCTTATAAAATTTCTGTTAGAAAGCATCCTAATCACATTGCTCACATCATAGTGTTGCCGGGTGAAAATTCCAGGTTTTGCTCAGCTGACTTGTTACAGCCACAAGAGGCCGAGGTGGGAGATCAGAAAGACGCCTTTATTTCGTTGTACGAGGAAAGGAGCAGTCAGGGATGCTGCCTCCAAGACTGCTTGCAGGCAGCTTGGGGAGGTGGGCTTTTACAAAGAGCAGACAAGGAATGCAAATTCATCGTGAATATTCATGATTGACCTTCACGCAGGTGCTCAGAGCTTGGGGATGACTATGCATTTTCTTTAGACAAGGGTTAGATTCACAGGATGGAGGAGAGGTTGATTTTCTTTCATTAGGATGTTACGTCTCCACCCAGAGGCTGTTGAGGCCATCTGTGGCCTGTTCTGTGGTTATCTTGTCAAGGACAATTTCAGAAGTATATGCCGCTTATTCTGCTCAGTGTAGGAGGATAAGCCAGAGCAGGTGTCTCTCAGAAGTGTTGGGCTCTGAGGCTGTCTGCCTCAATAGCAAATCCACAACGTAGGCACCTGATAAAGGATGATGTTCTCTGCATCTGGATCCCAGACAAATAGTATGGCAATGGCACAAGACTTAAAACCCACAGAATCTTATGCTGAGAAGTCATATGACGTGTTGGCTATTGTTATTTTGGAAATGGAGTAATTAAATGCAACTGCATCTTATTTATTGCAAAAAATAAATGAACGTTCACTATGTGCCAGTTATACAGTGGTCTGAAGAAGCTGACATTTAGTTAATGAAGAGAGACAAAAGCAAGTGTGTATGTGTGTGTTTACATGCATACAGATACATACAACGGAGGAAAAATAGAGTAAGGGGAATGAGGGCAATAGGGTATAAGCAATGTTTTGGTTTTCGTTTTTGTTTTGCTTATTAAAATATTTAACTGTGGTAAAATACATGTAACAAAACATTTGCTATTTTCACTATTCTTACGTGCACCATTCAGTGGCGTTAACTACATTCACCATGTTGTGGAACCATGACCACTATCCATTTTCAAATGGTTCTCATCCCCCTAAAGAGAAACTCAGTACCCCTGGAGTAATAAATCTTCATTTTTCCCTCCCCCCAGCTCCTGGTGACCACTACGAAATGTTTATCTCTATACATTTTGGATGGTACTTTTTAATATGATTGTCAGGGAAGATTTCACTGAAGAAATGCATTTTGAGTAGAGACATAATGCAAACAAGAGAGCTATGTAGTTATCTGGGGAACCAGCAAGTGCAAGGGCCCTGAGGCGGGGTTGTGCTTAGCACTGGTGGGTGGAGTGAAGTGAATGAGGAGCAGATGAGGTCAGAGAAGTGAAGGAGCTTATAGGCCTTCCTCATAAGGCTTTTTGGCTTGTACTCTAAATGAGACTGAGACCACCCCAGTGACAGAAAATAGATAGATGAAAGAAAGGAAGAAAGGATAAAGAAAGAAAGAAGTTAAAGCTCTTATTAACGTTTTAGAGGATCGTTCTGGTTACTGTGTGGAGGCCGCATAGGAAGAGAACGGGAAAAGCAGAGAGAACTGGTAGGAAGCCATTGCAGTAATTCATTTGGAAGATAAAGGTGACTTGGAGCAAATTAGAGGTGGTGAAAAGTGACCAGATTCTACATATACTTTGAAGGTAGACCCAACAAGATTGTTGATGAGTTTGCTGTGGAATATGAAAGAGAGGGGCAAAGATGATTCCAAAGTTTTTGGCTTCAGCAGCTGACAAAATGGAGTAGCCATTTGCTGAGGTGTGAGGAGAGGTTTCGTGAGTTGTAAAACAAAGTTTCCACTACGGATATGTTAATTTTGAGACATTGCAGTGTAGTGACTTACTTAATATGGCCCTTCTAGCCATAGTCTTTGTGACTTCCACAAAATGATTGAGTAGAATTATGCAAATAAGGTGTTTGTGGCTGTCTTAGTTATCTGGTGCTGCTATAACAAATACCACAAGTGAATAGCTTTAACAAACAGAAATTTATTCTCTCACACTCTAGGATGCTAAAAGTCTGAATTCAGGGTGCCAGCTCCTGGAGAATGCTTTCTTTCTCTGTTGGTTCTGGTGGAAGGTCCTTGTCATCAATCTTCCCCTGGTCTAGGAGCTTATCAGCACAGGGACTCTGGGTTCAAAGGATGTGCTCTGCTCCCAGCACTTCCTTTTTGGTGGCATGATGTCCCTCTCTCTTTTTATCTCTTGTAAGATAAGAGGTGATGCAGGCCACCCCCCATGGAAACACCCCTTACATAAATCAGGTCTGTGACATGAGTAAGGGTGTTGCATGCCACCTTAATCCTCTTTAACATTTTTTAAATCTTGTATCATTAGCCACAGGCAGAGATAGGATTTACAACACATAGGAAAATTACATCGGATGACAAAATTGAGGACAACCACATAATAATGGGAATCATAGCCTAGCCAAGTTGATACATATTTACGGGAGACACAATTCAATCTATGACAGTGGCCCACTTAAGGGGATTGGGCAGTAAATAAGATGCATGGAACCCCTGTGGTTGGGACTACGCAAACAAGGCATATGGAACCCTAACGAGGGGATTGGACAGTTTTATCATCCTGCTAGGCTTAAAAGAGAGTCAGCAACAGAACAGAGAGGGGACATAAGTACCATCAAAAGAAAAGCCAGGAGTAGAGCTCATCCTTTAGACCCAGGGTCTCTGTGCTTAGAATCTCCTAGTTCTGGGGACAGAGAAAGCTGTAACAGCAGAGGCGGCACAAGTTGGTAAGAAGTGGTGGCAGAAAAACAGCAGCAGCAGAACCAGGAGACCAACATGAGATGGTGCAGTGGGCTTCCTGGCCCATGGAGAGAGGCAGCTACAGTGGGTGTGCTGGCCCATGACCCACAGAGTGAGAGAGCTGAATGCCTTCAGGCAGGAGGCTTACTGGCAGAGTGAGGTGACTCTAGGTACTTACTGGCAGAGCTAAAGCTTTGCAACACTTGCCGAAACAGGGCACTGGTGGGGCCAAGAGGCCAAGAGGCCAAGAGGCCAAGGGCCAGAGAAAGGCCTGCCTGCTGGCACAGCTGAAAAGAAGCTGACCTGATTGACCAACTGTATCCTGAGTGGTTCCTGATCCTGAATTGTAACCTGTTACTTCCCTAATAAACCTCATAATCATGAGTATGGTCTGTATGACCATTGCAACAAATTACTGAACCCAGAAGAGAAGTAGAGAGTGCTGCGGGAGGGACAACTGGCATCAGAACTGGTAAGAAATATGGAGGGAGGAGGTATGCCTGACATCCACTTGATAGGAATCAGCCTTGGGCTGATGTTGATCTTGATTCTCCTCACCCTTGTGAAGTTAGACAAGGCGCTCTGACGTCACCACGCTATTTCTACAGATATCTGTTATACACCCAGTGGAGATGTTGAGCTGTCCACTGGATATACAGACATGGCCCTTAGGGGAGCTGGCAATGCATTAGATCTAAAACTGGGAGTTATCAGTCATATAAAAATATTTAAAGCCATAAGTCTGGATGAGATTACTAGGGAGTGAAATGTAGAGAAAAGAGAAGAGAGTCAAGGACAGTGTCTGGGCTTGCCCATGGCTTAGAAATTTGGAAGATAAGATGGAACCAACAAAAGAGACTGAAAAGAAACCAACCAGTTAGGCAGGAAGAAAGAGGATAGTGTTCCAGAAGCCAAGTGAAAAAGGGGATTCAAGAAAGGAGTGACCAACTGTGTTAAATGATGCTGCTGAGTCAAGTAAGCAGAGAGCTGTGAACTAACTGTTGGCTTTTAGCTGTGTGGAGATTATTTGGTGATGTTGACAAGCAGTTTGGAGGAGTGGTCAGCACACAAGTCTCATTAGAGTGTATGAAAGAATGGGAAAAAATGACTACAGACCATGTAATATAAATAATTCTTGAACGGTTTTATTTTTATTTCTGATGAAAATATTGTTAACTTGGTTGTCTGACTTAGGCATGGTGCTAATTAGCCCAAGTTCAAAGTTACTATTTTTGACCCTATGTGGAGTTTAAATATAAAAAAATATAAGGTAGAGTTTAAATACAACGCTGATAGGTTTTGCTTTGTATCACGGCCAAAGTCAAATACCTAACTTTGAGCATCCATGATATTCACGTCTGGAGATGATTTGATGGAGTATGAACAGGTCACTACAAGCTCATCCACCGACCCATAAACCCATTGCCGTTGAGTTGATTCTGACTCGTAGTGACTGTATAGGACAGAGTAGAACTGCCCCATTGGGTTTCCAAGGAGAGGCTGGTGGATTCAAACTGCCAACCTTTTGGTTAGCAACCAAACGCTTAATGACTGCACCACCAGGGCCCCTAAAAACCCATCCACAGCATTAAAAAAAAAAACTTGAAATGTTTCTTTGACTAATGGGAGATCACCAGTCTTTTTTCCTCTGAAGGGTAACCCACTGTGTGCAGTTAACGGAGACAAGCCATTCCAGTCGGGCTATTGAGGGGCAGGTGCTGTGGATAGGATGGAAAATAATACCCCTCTCTGATTCTACAGCACTACTTAGTTTATAAAGTGCTTTTTAAAATCTATGATCTCATTTTATCCTCATTATAACCACGCGATGTAGCCGGGAGTCCCTGGGTGGTGCAGATAGTTAAGGTGTGCTATTAACCGAAGGAAAGCCCTAGTGGCACAGTGGTTAAGAGCTACAGTTGCTAACCAAAAGGTCAGCAGTTCAAATCCACCAGGTGCTCCTTGGAAACTCTGTGGGGCAGTTCTGCTCTGTCCTGAGTTGGAATCGACTTGACAGCAATGGTTTTGGGTTACTAACCAAAGGGTGGTGGTTTGAGTCCACCCAGAGGTGCCTAGGAAGAAAGTCCGGGCAATCTACTTCTGAAAAGATCAGCCACTGAAAACCCTATAGAAAACAGTCTGACACCTGGAGTTGCCACGCGTTGGAATTAACTCCATGGCAACTGGTTTGTTTGTTCATATTTATGTAGGCCAGGCAGACGATGCTGTCATCATTTTGTTGTTGTTAGGTGCCATTGAGTTGGTTTTTGACTCATAGCAACCCCACATGACAGAGTAGAACTGCCCCAAAGGGCTTTCTAGACTGTAATATTTAAGGGAGCCGATTGCTCAGGGTGGGTTCCAACGGTCAAACTTCCCATTAGCAGCCAAGTGCTTAACCAGTGTGCCCCCAGGGCTCCTTATCACCATTGACACACCAGGAATCTGAGGATTCTAGTGGCTGATGAAGTCTGTGGGCATAAAGCTCAGCTGATCGATCGCCCAGGACCTGTAACCCCCTGGTGTTCTACTGTTCCCAGTCGGATTCTGTTGGCTGACTCAGCCCTATTACACTTAGCTTGAGGGAGCAACAACCCAGATCTACTCTCCTATGCAATATCTGCCTGGTAACAAGGGAATAGCTCATTCCAAATAAGGGATGGCATTTAGCTCACCCTGTGATACTTCAGGGAGCCCTGTGGTGCAGTGGTTAAGTGCTTGGCTGCTAAACTAAAGGTCAGTGGTTGGAGCCCACCTGCCACTCTGCAGGAGAAAGATGTGACAATCTGCTTCCATAAAGATTATAGCCTTAAAAACCCTAAGGGGCCATTCTACTCTGTCCTATAGGGTCACTATGATTTGGAATCAACTAGACGGTAATGGGTTTGGTTTGGTTTGGTTTGGTTTTTGTAATACTTCAACAGCCTTGGGCAGCCCTGCCCTGCCTCATGGTGTCTGAAAGCCATCTACTCTGGCCTGAGATCTGGTCTCTTTGCTCCTTTCAGATGGTCTGTTCTTCACAGGTTGTGTCTCAAAGTTTGGTGAGAAGTGACAAGCCTATCAGATGGTACTGATGACATCCACTCTATTAAAATCAAGTGTAGCTCCTTTCAAAACAAGAGATTAAAGCATTAGATGAAAGGACATATTAACCCAACAGGTGGCCTTTCATTTTGTGTTCCTGAAATTACGTAATTGTTTTTCAATTTCCAGGAATGTTCCAGAATTAATATTAGAGAGGGTAATTCACATAGTAATGATCCTAGTGAAAACAAACAAAACATGTCCATATGTTATGCTTGAACGGGAGGGCATTAGAGGGGGTATTTGGAACTGAGCTGGTAGAAGTGACGAAGCTGAATTTTTTTCTGAAAGCTGATCTTTCCTCCATTGAGATGTTATAATGGCTTTAAAAAGGTACCATGGAGAGAATGCTAATATCATCAAACAGCAAGCACATATTGAGTGTCCGAAAGTCTGTAGATGTGGGGCGCTGGGCTGATTACTGATTGCACTGTAAGGAGCATTTACCTATGACAGGTTTCATTATTTCAGATCAACTTCCAGTTTTCTAGTTCTAGATACTTACTGAGATTAACAAGGGCATGCTGCACTCAGAGATGAGAGATGGCAGATGGGAATTCCTCCAGTAACCACACCTGAGATTACTGCCCTGGGGGCCAAGTATCATAAAGTAGTCTAGATGAGGGAAAGGAAAAAAGACTGTGGAAAGAAATGGGTAGCGAAGTCATACATCATCAAAGACTGGTCTGCTCCAGTCCAGCAATAAGAATCTATCCAGAGGAGGACTATGGAGGGGGAGGAAGAGAAGGGCAATATGACAGCATGTGCTCGTTGTTGTTGTTAGGTACTGTGGAGTTGGTTCTGACTCATAGCGACCCAATGTACGACAAAAGGAAACACTGCCCGGCCCTGTACCTTGCATGTGCTTCGGAGCCCCTAAATCAATCAGGTAGCCTTAAAAGTAGTGAGCACATGTTTGGTGAATATGTGGTGATACAGCCACTCTTATGTACTCACAGTCACAGTTATTAGAGTAAACTGTTCATAGACAACTTAGAAATATCTATTAAAATGCATATACGCTTTCGTCAGCAATTCTACTGTTGAGGATTTATGCTGGTCTTTGCAAATGTGTGCAAAGATGTACACAAATGCTCTTTGCATCATTGTTTGTAACAACAAAACTGGAAACAACCTCAATGTCTAAGAAAAGGAAAACAAAACAAAAAACCATTGCCGTTGAGTACATTCCAGCTCATTGCAGCCCTGTAGGCCAGAGTAGAACTGCCCCCACAGAGTTTCTAGTGGACTCGAGCTGCTGAGTTTTTGGTTAGCAGCCAAGCTCTTAACTACTGTGCCACCAGGGCTCCAACAAGAGAATGGGGGACTAAATAAATACACTATGCAATATTGATAGGGAAACCGTGGTGACGTAGTGATTAAGTGCTGTGACTGCTAATCAAAAGGCAGCAGTTCGAATCCACCAGGCGCTCCTTGAAAACCCTATGGGGCAGTTCTACTCTGTCCTGTAGGGTCACTATGAGTCCAAATGGACTCCGTGGCAACAGATTTTTTTTTTTTTTTAATTGATGCAATGAACTACTGTGCAGCCATTCATGAGAATGAGAAAGATTGAAATGTACTGATATGAAAGACATTCAGTAAAGGGCTGTGTGTATATACAGGGATGGATTAGCCAATAAGCAAGGTACACACGGGCTCACTTGTGCTTACTGACTAACCTGTAGTGCACAATTTCACTTGTTTTTGATGTTTCACATCTTTTATATGGTAAAACCCATGTGAAATTGTGCTCTACAGAGTAGTAAATAAACACAATTAAACCTGTGCTTACCTTGCTTACTGGTAATTCCACCCTGTGTGTATAGCACGTGTGTCAGTCAGGATGCCAATAGGAAGCAGAATTTGCCCCAGATGGTTCAGATGTTGAGATTTTAATGAATGAGCTGTGGGTTGAGGCATGTTGAGGTTTCTTTTTCAGGGCTGATGCACTCATTCATGGCAGCTGGGAATATCAGCTGTTGTTGGCTCACAGCTGACCCCTCACCGGGAATTGCTCTCAGGAAACAAAACAGCCTCACTCAAATTATACCCCCACCCCACCCCCAGAGGGCTGGTCCTGGCCAATGGCTGTGGGATGCAAGGATTCAAAAACTCAGCCTCTTTATAGCAGAGGCCTAACTAAGGTATGGCAGGTAGGGTGCCACTTGAGGAGGGGCGCTAATGAGCAGTTTCTATTGGCCATCACAGTTCCCACTGCCAGCTGTGAGAGCTCATTCAGCAATACAAAACTAATTGCCATAGGTGCTATTTTCCATTGATAGGCTCCTGCCTCTTTGCTTCAATTTTGTATGACTCCAAAGGGCATCCCAAGCCCAGAGATCTCTGGAGGATTAGCTGAGGCCTCAGTTGAACTATGTTTCAGATTAGCTTCTCCTTTTGACCAATTCTGCTCTCTTCCTTTCTTTACTAGTGTGTCTCCCAAGAGCATTAAGCCTTCTTCGTGCACCTCTCCATCTCGCTCTGTTTCCAGGAAACCTAATCTAACGCATGTTCGTACTGTGGAAGGAGCTGAGGGGCTGACACAGGAGCTACAGTATGGAGGGATGCAGCTATCACTACAGATAAAGGGCCAAAATGGGGAGAAGAGATACTCAAATTCCTCTCTCCTCCCATCCTCCAGCCTCCTTCCATTGTCTCACTGGACAAATTCACCTGGAAATCAGCCAGCAAGGGGGTTTGGGTGATGGGGTGTGCAATGGCCACCTTTGGAAGCAAAGAATAGGACAGAAAATGTCCTGGGAGTAGGGAATGGCAAATGGGGAATGATCAGCATGATATCTCCCATTTATGTAAAAAGGAGAAATACATAAATATAAATAAATCTCTCTCCACACATATATATAATGTACATGCATATACAAAGTGTATATACATACATAAACACATAAAATATGCTCTGTTATGCAATGAAAATTAATAAATTACTTCTGGAAAAATATAGAAGAAAATATGAACAGTGGTCGCCTGTGGTAAGGACAGCCATGCAGCTAGGATATGAAGGAGACTTGCCCTTCCTTCATTCTTTTCTGACCATTAATTAAATGCATATATATTTATTATCACATTTGATGAGAATGTTGAAATTGAATTACTGAGCTTCTAGTCAGGAAATTAAGGAAAGAGTCGGAGTGAATGATTGGTTCCTTCATTTGTGGATGGTTACTAGATGCTTTGGACTCCCTGGGTGGTACAAATAGTTAATGCCTTCAGCTACTAACCGAAAGGTTGGAGGTTCGAGTCCACCCAGGGGTACCTGGTGATCTACTTCTGAAAAATCAACCACTGAAAACCCTATGGAGCACAGTTCTACTCACACTTGTGGTTGTCATGAGTCCAAGTGGACTCAATGGCAACTGGTTTGGTGAAGCTGGTAGTGGTTTGGGTGCCTATCCCTAGGAAGGCATTGTGTTCCTCTTTACTCAGAGTTACCCCATTTTTGTAACTGCGGGCCAGTCTGGTATCTGCTTGCTGCTCCCTCCTTGCCTACTGGAAAAATCTTTGTCTCGGAAATCTCACAAAGCACTATGCCTTTGGATGAGCAAGCCATTTCCCTCAGTACCCTCTGTCTGCTTTACACAGTTAAGATTGGAGAGCTGAGGAAGAGCCCTGGAGCAGTTCTTATTCTGCACATCAATGAAATCCTAGCTTTAGTCACACTGGTGTGAAGCCACGGTCCAATTCTGGCCTGAGGACTTGTTTTGGTCCTCCCCAGGGTGCAAAATAATCCAAGGCCTTATGCTTTCCAACTGAAAAGGGATTTCTGGCTGAACCAGGGTAGCTGCATCAGCTCTTTCTCTAGTAAACTAGATGAAAATGACTTCATTTCCTTTGCACTAAGGCCCTTTGTTGCCCAGATTATGTAAGAGCTACAAATCAGAGAGAAGCAAATTTACCTACCCTATGTTTTGGAATTTTTGAGTCAAGTGAGAGCTTGGAGAGAAAAAGACATCTATAATTGAGAATTTTTGAGTCAAGTGAGAGCTTGGAGAGAAAAAGACATCTATAATTGAGAAACTGAATTAATGGAGATTTGAAGAACCAGATCAGACTGAGACCTTGAAGTACAGAGTAAAATTGACTTGGTTATTTTCTGCCGTGAGGATTTCTGGCAAAACAGTTCAGCCCCAGAGATTTCCTGCTCCTTGTTCTTCTCAAGTAGCCTAACTCCAAGAGGGAAACTGACCTCCTTAACTCTTTGGGACATGGTAGCCTCCTTTTCAGATGTGAGAGGCAAAACAGGGTGCAGGGCCCCAGGAGTTAAAGTAAGGCAGGGAGCAAAGGCCCTGGGATTGGAGGGTGCCTATTTGAGAAATAGCAAAGAGACTGGTGTGGTTAGAGGAGCAGCAAGTAAAATAGAAATAGACTATGCTGTCAGGGAGGTAATAGGGGTTTGAGTGTAGAACCTAGAAACTTAGTAAGACAGAGAACAGAGGGCCCCCCCAAATCTGCAAACAAAGTAATAAGAAATGGGCCAGGGTGCAGAAACAAAGCCATTCCCCAGAACAATGGGGCAGGGTATCTAAAAATAGCCCACAAACTTCTTTAAAGTTGCCTTTCAGAAGCAGCCGGAGAAAACCTGGCCTAGGGACATGTGCAGAACATCCACCTGTGACCGCTGTGTGACCTTCCACCAGGGGCAGTGTAGGGCTACAGCCCTAGCCGGGGAATCAAACTTGGGGAGCAAGAGGCTGCGCAGGCACGACACCCCATAATAAGTCCTGCTATGAATCCCACAGGCCTCCAGGACAGGAGTCATCTTGGAAAGCTGCTGCACGAGCACCATAGTTAACATATCCCTGCCTGTGTCCATGAATAAACATGAATCTTTTCCCACCCAAGAGCTTTTAAAAACTCAGGCCCGCCTTTTGTTCTACGAGACAGGGGCAAGTGCTGCTCTAGGCCCTCCTTGTCTCTGCTTGCAAGCCTTTTCAATAAAGCTTTGCTCATGTGGAAAACTACGCACCTTACCCGCTCACTCTTGACCAGTGAGAGGCAAGAACCTTATTCCGGTAACAAAAGGACACTGTGTGGCTTTCTGGCACTGCTTAGGAGTTCATACATTTCTTACCTTCAACCATTGTCATTAAGCACCTCAAAGATACAAGGTACATATGTAAATATGCTCTCAGTACAGGAGCAGGGAATATTATGTCTGGTTAAGACCTGCCCTACAACTTATGAACTCATATTCTACTTGGAAAGACTCACCTAGAACTAGGATACAAGTTGATAGGTGTTATGATAGATATATGTGCACGTTTTATAGAAATGGGTAATATTAAAAATATTTGACAATGGGTAGAGTCACTACAAGCATCCCTGGTGGTGCAGTGGTAATAGTGCTCAGCTGCTAACGAAAAGGTGGCGATTCAAGCCTACGAGCTGCTTCATGGGAGAATGATGTGGCAGCCTGCTTCCATAAAGATTTACAGCCATGGGAACCCTATGGGGCAGTTCTGCTCTGCCCTATAGGGTCACAGTGAGTTGGATTCTACTCGATGGCAACGGATTTGGTTTTAGAGTCTCTGTGAAGGCTGTGCTTCACATCAACAGGCATGGTAGGGATGCTAGATAGACATGGGACATTTGTCTGCTGGAGGCCAGCACTGCCCCCAAGAATGTCAAGTCCCCTGCAGGTCCAGGCTCATTCTGGGGTGGTGGTGGGATGGATAGGAGGGCATGAGGGGCCTACCACAAGCTGGCTAGTTGGTAGGCACTGTGGGGCTCTAAGAGACTGAGCAGCCAAGGCACGGGAGGCACCAGAAAGGTTTGGGGGACTAAAGGAGTACTATAATCCAACTGTTAGGAAAGTATTTCAATATTTTACAGACACGATAGTCATATTAGTGCCTTACCCCCACCAATACCAGGTGCTGCCGAGTCAATTCGGATTCACGGCAACCCCATATATGTTGGAGTAGAACTGTGCTTCATAGGGTTTTCAATGGCTGATTTTTTTCAGCAGTAGATCTCCAGGTCTTTCTTCTGAGATGCCTCTGGGCGAACTTGGAATCCCCAACCTTTTGGTTAGCAGATGAGCACATTAACCATCTGCGCCACTCAGAGACTCTCACCTGAACCCGAGAGCAGCAATATCCAATATAAATATAATGTGAGCCACATATGTAATAAAAATTTTTTAAGAGCCACAATTTAAAAAAAGGTGAAATTATTTTTAATAATATATTTTAATTCACCCAATATAGCCAAAATATTGTCATTTCAACATGTAATAAAGTGCAATATTGTTAATGAGATATTATACATTTGTTGTTGTTCTAAGCCTTTGAAATCCAGTGTATTTTATACATACAGCCCATCTCAATTCAAAACGTGCTCAACAGCCACCTGTGCTTTGTGGTTACCATATTGGACAGCACAGGCCTAGAGGGATTGTGAAGAAGGTTGTCCTCTTTTTTGGCCCCCTTCTGGGGATTCTGGGAGAGGTGAATTCCCAGTTTCCTGGGATTTCCTTCGGAATTGGCCAGGGATTTCCTTCACTGCTTCCCAGTGCCAGTTGCTATCGAGTCAACTCTGCCTCATGGCGACCCCAAGTATCAGAGCAGTGTTACCAGGTAGAAATCCCAAGTTCTGCTCAGTGTGACTCAAACTGGCCAAGAAACAAGAGACTGAGGTGGGAAGGTAGAAAAGGCACATTTATGTCATTGTGCAAGGAAGGGCATCATTCAAAGCTGCTGCTGCCAAGACTCCTCCTTGAGGGCAAGGGGAAAGGTTACTCTTGAGGGGCTTACAAGTAGGGATTTCATATAAGTTATCTCAGCAACATTCTTAATCATACTATGCAGATGCAATGGGGTTTACATATAACTTTCAGGCAAAGAAAACAGGATTCTAACGCAAAGCTGTGGGGAAGGAAGTCAAGCAAAGGAAACAGAGTTCTAATGGAAAAGCTAGGGGGCAAGCTAAGCAAAGAAAGCAGAATTCTGACGTGAACCTGCTTGGGGTAGTGAAATTTTCCACAGCCTGGGGCAAGGCTGGGCAGTGTTTCGTTCCGTTGTACATGGGGTCACTATGAGTTAGAACTGACTTGACGGCGCCTAATAACAACAACATATCCAGAAAGTAAGACCTTAGAACAGCACCAATATTTCCACATAAAACCCATAGTATTCTTTTACTCAGTCTTACGTAGTTAATTTCTGTTCCACATGATTCTGGATCAGCTGTAGCCCGTGAGCCCATCAGCTTCCACATCACAGTTCTGGAAATCTTGATTCAGTCTAGTCACGGTCCTTTTCATAGTTCCAATATAGTCGATCTTTTTGTTGAGATATTTTGGTCAAACATTTTCAGCAAATCACCAAAGTAAAAACTTATCTGCAGACAATAAATCTTAATATGGCCATGGTTAATTTATAAACATAATAAATAAAAATTATAAAAATTCAAACCCAAATAAAGTCAGTTAAAAAAAAAACTTTAGATAAAAATATTTCTAAATATAATGATTAACCTTATTTTCAAAGAGCTTCAGATATAAAAATTACATAATAATTTTGAGACATAATACCAGATAGTTAGGATATACCAAGATTATCACATCTCTAAATACCTGAATAGTAATAAAAAAAAGGTTTCATAAGTAAACGATGTGAATTCCCCAAACCATTGGCTTTGAGGCTAGATTAAAAAAAAAAAAAAGTTGTGACCAAGTTAGCAATAAAGAAATAATAACAAAATTATGGCATAACATTGTGCATTTGCTGTCTAATATCAGGCAAAAACATAAGACGAAATACTAACATATAAATTTTAACTAAAAGGGAATCAATCAGTGCTTCTCTTGATTTTGACAACACATTCCATGTAATTTATAACATATTAAATAAATTTTTTTAGCACTTTTTCTTTATAAAATTCCTTTTTTGTGGCTTTCCATGAAGTTTCAGAGTTGTCGAGTTTATTATAGGTCACTGAGGAACAATGCTTAAATTATTTAAGCAAAGATCTTAACGGTAAAAACCTTAGCTTTTTTTTCTTCTTTTTCTTTCTCAAGCCATGCAGCTTGGTTTTCAACTCAGGAATTTTACTCTAATGAGAGGCTGAACCTTTGTCTTCGAGGCAGATTATACAAAGAACAAATTAACCCTTTAGCTCAGAAATCAAAGAAAAAAAATTTTATTTTAGCAGTGAGAAACTCAATTCTTTGTTTTATGTATTATTTTAACATTAAAGCTCCTAAAAATCTCATACATTAAACCATTAAACTTAGTAAGATAAAACTTTTGACCATATTAAATAAATTTCTTTTTAATAAACCTTTTGAATGTTGTCTTTGTTCCATATCTCTTATAGTACATCCTTTTAAAATGACAAAAATGAACACATTCACTAGCAGACCCAAATATATATATGTATATATCCTTTTATTGTATCATAAAAAGCAAAAGTATATAAACTTAAATTATGACAAATATCTATTTACTCAATTTAATACCCATAAGTTACTTAAAAGGTCTTAGAAATTATTTTAAGTTTGTATACCATAAAACATAACTTGTTGAAATGAAGTTTGTTTAAACACTCCAAGTTTTTATTCAACTTTTACTATTTCCCTAATTTTAGCCCTTAAAGGTTTTATCAACCAGCTTTGGAAATCACAAAGTCTCTACTCAACTGACCAATTCACTGATACAGATATAACAAGTCTCTGGCTAGGGGTGGAAACATTTTTGTAGGCCATTTTAGGTGTGTTTCATTGTGATTCTTCTTCTTCTTATTTTTTGGCTTCTTAGAGTTCCCCTACAGTAGATAGAACTTCACAGCTCTTTTATGTTTGGAGTCCACCCAATTTCTCCTAACTATACTAAGACATTCATTTCTTTTTTTTTGTCTTAAAAAGTCTCCACTTAGTCAGGTCTTTTAAAAGCTTCCCTGGAGCTATATGACTTTAGAGACTGGGGGCTGGAGAGGCCTGATCCTGCCCCACCCTCACTCTCTTGACTGAGGAAAGACAAGATAGGGTCATCCCAACTCATTTACATATGTTTAGGGCGGCCTAGAAAAAGAACTAACTGCCAGAAGAACAAACAAATCTCTTTGGAAGAAGTACAACCAGAATGTTCATTAGAAGCAAGGATGGGGAGACTACATCTCACATACTTTGGACATGTTATCAGGAGGGATCAGTCCCTGGAGAAGGACATCATGCTTGGTAAAATAGAGGGTTGGCAGAAAAGAGGAAGACCTTCAAGGAGACGGATTGACACAATGGCTGTAACAATGGGCTCAAGTATGACAATGATTGTTAGGATAGCACAGGACTGGCAGTGTTTCATTGTGTTGTACACACGGTTGCTATGAGTTGGAACCAACTCGACAGCACCTAACAACAACAGCAACAAGGCATTTTGAAAGGATATCTACCCAGTAAATACCAAAGCTCTTCAGCAATTTTGTAAATGAATCTATCAATTCTTGGCTAGCCTTTTTTTTCTTCCCCTTAGGTTTGCCTTATGCTTCCTTTTTCCTATTCTATAACTGCTAGTTTTACTTTAAGACAAAATTATCACTTTTCTTTAAGTTACTCAGAAAGGTTTTGCTTTTAAGACTGACATACTGAACGTGAAGTTTTTCAAAGTAGCTACTAAAAGTCTAAATCATAAGACAGACAGAGATGCAGTTTTTCTTTGGACCAGGAAAGAACTGAGGTTGTTAAGACAGCCTTACAAAAAACATTCTCCTCCAATCTGACACAAGACAGAAACTCAGACAATACTCTAGACCACATGTAAGCTCTCAGGACAAATGGAGACAGAAAGACCACATAAATTCACTGAACAGTACCACACAAAACGAGGGTATGGGGATCCTAGCTTCTTAAAGTATATACAGCAATTTTTGGTAAAATTGACTCAATTCAATAGAAACAACAGGTTCTAGATAAAAAGTATTAACTTGCCAGAACCTGAGATGGAGGAATATTAGAACTTTTGACAAAACCTGAGAATCAAGCAAAAGTTCCCCCAAAGGAAAAGACTCTAAAGCTTCTAAAAACATTCATTTATAAAAAAAAAAAAAAGTTAAGCTATAAGTTTCAAGCTTTTGGTTTTCTTTCTTTTTGACTTAATTCATTCTGGTGGCTAGAGACCAAGTGTCTTATTTTAGACCTTAAATATACTAGTTCCTTCATTTTTTTTTTTTTTTCAACTCTAAGTTTTTTAAAGTGGCTACTGATAATTAAAAAAAAAATTTTTTTTAATTTTAACATTGTGATTCTTTATTGAGAAACTATGTCATAAAAGATCTGGAGCTACCACTTCTCCCTGCGAATTTCATAAAACAAGTCAGGAGCTATCACCTCCCCCTGCAAATTTGGCAAAACAGAGCACTATTTCCCAGGTTTTCTCTGAGTCACAAAAAGATCTTGAACGAGCAGCGCTGCAGGGTTTGGACAGTGTTTCACTTGGACCAAAGTGTACCTCCGTTGCTCAAGTTTGCTTGTGGGTGGCAGGCAGCCTAAGGCCCTAGCCTGTCTCTCAACCACCTCATCCTCTCACGGGAGTCTTACACTCGAGATGAGTGCCAGCTACTGCACTAATGGCTTTTAATGGTTGACCTGTGTCTGAATTCTGCAGCTTATAGTGACCCAGAGCTCTTTGGAAATAGAATTACCTCTTTAATGTTTCAAGCATCTGAATCCTGACACTAAACTGCAGTTCACCAAAAGAGTTAGTAAATGTCACTCTTAACCAATCAAGCAAAAATCTAGAAAGATTATTCTTAAAGAAACAGTTGGTTTTCAAAACAGATATGCCGAACAAAATGATAGAAAACATGAAAAAGAGAACAAAAAGAATAGGCAAAAGCTCATTTTCCATGAGAGCTCACCCCACTGGTGTCGAAGGGACATGGGGTGCGAACGCATGGGTCCGCAAGATAGGAACTCTGAAGCTTCTGCTCCATAGTCCAGGTCTCCTCAAGGTCGACTGGATTTGTGGCTTTAGAATCCCTGCAATGACTACACCATTTAACTCTTGTATAGTGAAAACACCAAAAAGTTTAGTAAAGCAAAAAGAAAGATTTTATTTGGCATATATTTAAAGAGGCAAAAGTAGGAAAGGGACATGCATGCTGCCAGAGCCACATCTGTCCAAGTCTCTGTTCTTAAGGATGAATCTTAGTGGGCTGTATTCTGGGGTCCCATGAATGTTTCCTGTTCGCCGGATACACACACTTACACACTCACACTACCTAATCAGGTTCACCAACCTAACAGGTACCTAGAGAATTTTATGCCCTCAATGGTCAATTCCTCCCACTTGTTGAGACTCTTCTAAGGTGTTACCTAGGAATTACCAAATAACCCAGGCACATTTCGTCCCTCCAGTTGGGAAGTCACCGTTAGTCTGAGGCAGGTCAGCTTTCAGAGCTGCTCCAAGAAGTCCAGGAGAAATTTCCTGGTGGCGCCAGACATCGGGGTCTGTCGGTTTTCCAATCCACCTCAGGAACTAAGCGGATGATTCCTGGCTCACTCGCCAGGAATGTTAGTGGGTGGAAACCCCAGGTTCTGCTCAGCATGACTCAAATTGGCCGAAAACAAGAGACCGAGGTAGGGAGGGAAAAAAGGCACCTTTATTTCATTGTGTAAGGAAGGGAGTCAGTCGGAGCTGTGGCTGCCAAATCTGCTCCCTGAGGGCAGGGGGGAAGGTTACTTTGAAGACCTTTGTTAGTTGGAAGTTCATATGAATTAAGTCAGCAACATTCTCAAGGTGCAATGGGATTTACATATAACTTCCGAGCAAAGAAGTCAGGATTCTAATGTAAAGCTGTGGGGGAGGAAGTCAAGCAAAGGAAACAGAATTCTAATGCAAAAGCTGCAGGGTAGACTAAGCAAAGAAAGCAGGGTTCTGATACAAAGCTGCTCCAAATAGTGGAATTTTCCACATCCTGGGGAATCTCTGTCTTAGTAGAACCCTGCTCTGTAGGGTTTTCAATGGTTGGTTTTTTGGAAGTAAATCACCAGGATTTTCTTCCAAGATGCCTCTGGGTGGACTTGAACCTCCAACCATTCAGTTAGCAGTTGAGCATGGGACTCCTCCTTCACTGCTTAGCCCACCTGTAAACACACAGCCCTTTGACAGGCACAGAATTTAAGACTGAGCCATGGCAGCTCTTTCAGCGCTGAGCTCAATTACATTAATTATCTGGCCTACTGCTTGGTGCTGCCTTCATTACCAAATCCAAGAGAGATTTAATTCCTCCTTTAAGCTTCTTTGAATGTTGATACCTAATTTACCTGCATCCTTGAGCGCCTGAAACTGAGGCACACGTGGGTTTACTGGCGTAAGTGGGAACTTGCAGTGTGCTGAGGGCTTGCAGCTCTTAGGTTAGCTCTTTCTATCACGGCATTTTTCTTTTTTATTCAGCCACTTTTTTCCCTCCTTGCAGGCTTTGCAGGAAGGGGACGCCATCACACTTAAGAAGCATTTCCTGTACTGCAGCACCACCTTGTGGTTCAGAAGAAAAATTCCCAAATCAGGCCGCATCCATTTTGCGACCATGGAGCATAGTTAAGAGCCTTGAAGAGCCATCTGGGTTTTGTTGTCTCCTTCACTTTGAGAGGAAATGAGATTTGTTACTGAATATGGAATGTCTCCTACAAGCTAAACTGCCTGCCGAGGAACCAGGCAATTTAGTGGGTCCGATTTGAACTAAGTAGTGAGCCATGCAGAAAAAAATCCAGGCTGCTACTGTTCTATTATTTAAATTGAATCGTGTCCATGTTTCACAGATGACTCGGCTCAGCCAAAGAACTTGGCATCTCTGTCTGCTGTTACTGTAAAATGTTGAGCTAATGTTTTCAGTTGCTCCAAGCTAGGAATTAGCTCCTGGCCATTGGTGATACACCCCAGAAACTAACCTCACTTCGTGGATCTGCAACCCAACCTACAGTTGAATTTCACCAACAGAGATGTTGGTTTGGCCAGCGTAGGCTGAAAATAAATGGGATTAGAAAATCCTTCGACAGGGCAGAGGCTTTACTGGTATCTTTAACTCCACACATTTCCCTATTATTTACACCAATACTCCTTAATTCTTCTATCATTTGCTTCTGCCCTAATGGCATATAAGTTTGCAAATACTTGACTGGTCCAGACAGGTCAATGTATTTGCCTGTGGTCACACACTGTTAGTCACTGGCAAAACCTTATCGACTAAGTTACCACTAAGTTTGAGCCCTGGTACAGTGGTTAAGAGCTTGGCTGCTAACCAAAAGTTTGGCAGAACAGACAACGGTGACAGGTTTTTTTTTGTTGTTGTTTAATAATGATTGACTAATAAAATTCCATTGCTGTTGAGTTGATTCCAACTCATAGTGACCCTATAAGACAGAGAAGAACTGCCCCCATAGGTTTTCCAAGGCCATAAATCTTTACAGAAGCAGACGGCCACATCTTCTGTGGAGTGACTCTTTGGTTCAAACTGCTGACCTTTCAGTTAGCAGCCAAGTGCCTTAACCATTGTGCCACCAGGGGTCTTCCAATTGACTAATTCATTTCACAAATCCCCTATAAAAAAAAGTCATCCAATTTTCACACAGATATGCTTGTGCTCAGAGTGGCAAATAGGGTCAATACCCTGAGGCCAACAGTTTCCCAGCATCAGAACTTTAGGGGACCTGTTTGACTATTGCCACCAATTCAAATCCAAGCTCCACTCTTCACTGGGCGTGTAAGTTGGGCCAATTGTCTATTGGTGAGATTTCTGTGCTTCTGTTTCCTTGTCTGATTAAATCAGTTAATAACATAAAAAGTCCTGAGAACAGGGCCTAGGATCTGCTGAGCATTCATTGATGATGATGGGGGACTGTGGTGAAGGGAATGAGCATGCAAAATGACTCTGTGAATGATGGCCTCCCTAAATTTTGTGCACTAGGCATGTCTCTCACCTCACTCTAGTCCTGACTCTGATGATAACGATGATGATGATGATAGCTAATACTTACCTGGCATTTTTCGGAGTGTTAAAAGTTATTGTTTTGTTTAAAATGGGCCAAGGAGACATTCTAGGAGCAGCACTGATCAAATCAATCCTTTTCTCCCCTGGGATTTCACCATTATTCCTAGGGTAAGGTGTTGTCCTCTGGGTCTATGAGAGGAGCTTGGGAGAAATAACACATTAAGCTCTTATCTCACCCTGAACATTTTTCCTAGATTTAGCTGAGAGGAAGTTTTAACAGGGTCTATTGGGAAAGAAGGAGTCCCTGGGTGGCACAAACTGTTAAGTGCTCAACTACTAACCGAAAGGTTGGCAGCTCGAACCTACCCGGAGGCACTTTGTATCTATTTCCAAAAGGTCTCAGCCTTGAAAACCCTATGGAACACAGTTCTACTCTGCAACACATGGGTTTGCTATGTGTTGTAATCAAGCTGATGGCAAATGGTGCATTTTTTGTTTGTTTGTTTTAATGGGAGTGAAAAATGTCAGAGTGCAAGATACTCCCTTAGACAATGGGCTTAGAACTGAGAGGAGTGAGAGAGGAGAGAAGGAAAGGGATCCATTACAGAGTCCTAGAGATAAGTTTCATGATCTCATGACTTTTTGCCGAGCACTGGTTTGCTGACCAGTGGGCCTGCCCAGTGAGAAGGAAGTTTCGTGACTCAGAGTAGAGATCCTTCCATGGCAAGAAATGTTCATCTGTCTATAGGATTTTAACTGCATATTGCAATAAGCACAAGGAACAATGGTTGTAATTTACAGGGCTATACAAAACCCATTGCCATCCAACGATTCCGACTCATAGAGACCCTATGGGACAGAGTAGAACTGCCCCATACGATTTCTAAGGAGCAGCTGGTGGATTTGAACTGCTGACCTTTTGGTTAACAGCTTGAGCTCTTAACCACTGTGACACCAGGGCTTTGTACAAATTATGTACCCCCAAACCCTCCAAGTTATTGACTTCCTATGTTGTAGCTTTTCTCAAACTGGGTCAGAAGGCATCTGCAATGTCAGATATTAAATAAAAACAGAGATAGCTCCTGACTTTGAAGGCTTCTTGGATCAGAGGCAATGCTGTGGAGTCCTGTCTGCCCTTGGCCTCACTGCTCACATTTGTGGACCACCTCATGAGATTTTGTTGGGCTAAAAGGCATACTTTAGACATGTTATCAGGAGAAATCAGTCCCTGGAGAAGGACATCATGCTTGGTAAAGTAGCGGGTCAGTGAAAAAGAGGAAGATCCGCAATGAAAGGGATTGATTGACACGGTGGCTGCAACAATGGGCTCAAGCATAACAATGATCATGAGCATGGCGTAGGACCGGGCAGTGTTTTGTTCTGTCGTATATAGGGTTGCTATGAGTTGGAACTGACTCAAGGGCACCTAACAACAACAACAACAACAACAAAAGGCATATCAGTCACTCCTGAGGACTGTGCCTGTGGTGAGGTATATGTGGCACAGAAAAAGGACCTCAGGGATGAAAATTTCTTCCTACCAGCTGGCCTCAGTGCCTATAGTTCCTGTGTGAGTCTCTCCTTTAAGGCATTGGGAGTCCTTAAAAACACAATTCTGCTAAATGAGCAATTTAGCACATATTTGCCACTTTAACCTTAGTATGAAGTGCACATTACATGGACTCTGTGGGTCGTGAGTTTTGATAGCTATGGGTGGAATGCACCTTGAAGGAAAATGTTAACATGAAATAGTGCAGGGGTAGGAACATTCCTTCTCAACTGAAAAATATACTTACATTGAACAGATGACTGGAGTGTTATGATCCAAAGCAATGCTACATGGGCAGTATACTCTGAAGACTGAGAGTATTTGCCCTGCATTTGTTTGGCTTTCGCTACCAGGCTCTTCTATTAGGGCCTCTGCAGCCATTAAGAGGAGGTTTAGTGCTTGAGATGTCTTTCCCAGAGCTGCATCCTAAGGGCATGTTTAAGCTTCAATGGAGGGGCAGACTTAAGACCAAGATTAACCAATGAGTCACAGACCAAACCATTGGAGAATAAGACCATGCTCAGGAAGCAGAGGTGTATGATATGGCAAGTAGGGCGGGTGCCCTGTGTGCCACTTGAGGAGGGGCACTAATGAGCAGTTTCAATTTGCCATTGCAGTTTCCATTGCCAGCTGTGAGAAATCATTCAGCTATTTAAAACTAATTGCCATAAGCGCTATTTTCCGTAGATAGGCCCCTATCAGGAAGGGAGCAAAGATGTGTGAGGAGCTGAGCATTGAGTCACAGGTTTGAGGGAAGCTGGGTGGAGCTTGATAGGGGTAGCAGTCTCTTTGAGTCTCCTTTGAATCTTCTAGGGTCTAGAAACAAACTAGGAGAACCATGGATTTGAACCTCCTGTTATCACAGGTGAGAGATAAAGAGGGATTCAAACCCTTATTCCTTGCTTTCCTAGGTTTATTTGTTAGGATGTTAGGGCTATATTTAACACTGGCTTAAGTAGTGGTGATATTTACTATCTCATATAACCGCAGATTGGGATGCAAGGCAGTCCCAAGTGTTGTAAGCAGCTCCATCTTTATGTTTCTGCTCTGCCATCATTAGCTTGGTGACTTTTTTTTTTTTTTTTGTGGTAAAAAGATATACATATAATACAACATTTGCTATTTCAACAATTTTTACGTGTGTAATTCAGTGACATTGATTACATTCCTCATGTTGTGCAACCATTACCACTATGCTTCTCCAAATGATTCCACCATTCCAGCTGGTGACTTTTGTCCTCAAAAATATTCTCTCATGGCAGCAAGATGGCTGCCATAGCTCCAGGCATCACGTTCCTAAACAATCATATCCAAAATCAACACGGGGGGATGTTTCTTCTCATGGAATTAAAAAAAAAATTTTTTATGAGGAAGGGAAACCTATCTCAGAAGCCCCCTGAAAGCTTCTCCTTTGGGTGCTACCGGCCAGGATGGGTCACAAGTTCATGTCCTAACTGTGACTTTTTTAGTATCTAGAGTAGGAAGTGGACTCTGCCAGCTGGGAAGGGGTGGAGTAATGTGGTCAGGATAGCAACCAAATGTCTGAAACACATGGCAAAAATCTTAATATTCCTGCTGTTGGTTTATTCATCCATACTTTGGGAGTTGTTTCAGAATTACTCTTTGAGCAGAAGGTTTAGATACACAGAACTCAATAAAAGTGTGTGCTTTTCCTTCTAGCATTCATAGTCCAAGAATTTTGGGAGTCTGTGGCAACGGTAGTCAGGTGCTCTTGGGTCACGAGGGCCAGAGAGGGCAAATGATGGGGATGAGTGACCTTAACTTAGGTAGGGACGTTGCCCTCCCCCTAGACCTCACAGTAGGGACAATCATGGAAAAAGGGTGGTGTTGGGGGAGGGTTAACCACAAGAGGAAAAAAATTGAATGCTTCCTATTAATATGTGCAAAACACTTCAGAATGTGCTTATTTCCAAGAACTGTTTTATGATCCCACTGTTGAGATTTACTGCCCCATCCCAGCTTCCACTTCAAAAAGCGTCATTATAAAACACAGAGACATCTGGGAGATATTTCATGAAGAAGTGACCAGGGTTAACTTCTGTACTGGATAACACAGGGCAGATGTGGAAGCCATTGTTATGAAGTCCTGTTGTTGTTGTGTTGTGGTTGGGTGCCATTGAGTCTATTTTTGGCTCATAGCAACCCCATGTGACAGAATAGAATTGCCCCAAAGGGTTTTCTAGGATATAATCTTTAGGGAAGGGGGCCACAAGGTCTTTCTCCATGGAGCAGCTGGGTGGTTTCAAATCACCAACTTCTTGGTTAGCAGCAAGCACTGAACCGTTGCACCACCAGGGAATCCACAAATGGCCGGGAACAGTTGTGATAATGCTAAAGGGAATGAACTCTTTTAATATACTAAGAAAGAAAGATGAAAATACAATTTTGGAAACGACTATGAAAGTACTGATTCAGACAGGCATGATCAATTTGTGTGAAAAATTATGAAATGAAGGGTTGAGGGACAACTGAACATTCCCATAGTGTCAGAGTAACACCACAGAGATATACCCTCAGATACAAGGGGTAAATTTTACCGTGCAATGTGATATCGGACTGCCATCACACTAGTCCTGGAGTCAGGCTTGGCATCACCAATGGTCTTCTGAGATATAATACGTCTTCTGATGTGACGCAACTCTAATCCATCAAGCCTTTTAAAAGATTTAACTTCTCTGGTATGGGAACAGCTAAAAAAAACCCTGCAAGACAGCAACAAGACAAATTCAACTCCAGAATGTGGGACATTCTCCAGGATAATTGGGACCAGCAATTTGACAAGTCACGGGGAAGTGAACTAGATTAAAAGAGATTTAAGGGAAAAATAAAAGATGCAATATAGTCATTACCCTGGATTGGATATTGGTTAGAACAAACCAGCTAAAAGACATTTTGGAGCCAACAGGGAAAATCTGAAAATAATCTGGCTATTAGATGAAATAATAATGTAGAGACCATGGACTAAAAAAACAGGTAATAAAATAGCATATTATCTTATTTCATTGAAACGCACACACACGCACGTATACGTATATGTACACACGTACATAGAAAATAACCTGGAACCTCGTGCCCTAAGGTATTAACAATGGCAATTTCTGTGTGGTAGAAATATGATGTATTTATTTTTTAAGCTTTAGCTGTTTGCATTTATTATTCTCTACAGTGCACAGACTCTGTTTCTATAATAACAGGTTATTTCAAAAAGTAAAAATTATTAAACCAAAGACAAAGAGGAGAGAGGATGGAAAAGCCCAAACTATTTAATTCTCAATTTGCTGAAATCTGGCTTTCTTCAGAAGAATAGCTGTATTGTTTATTCTCACTTCCGCTTTCATCTGAGGAGCAATTGCTGAAGCTGTTGGAAGCGGCAGCCTAAGCGTTTTCTGTGACTGTCACAGAATTGTCATCAATCTGTCCACTTCCGCCCCGAAGTAGCATTTTCTCAGTAGGGTTCCTGGAATATATTTTTAAAGTCTAAGAACCTCTAATACAAAGCATATAGAAGGTTTTTACTTTTTAATAGTTGGAATGGACCGTCTCCCCCTCCTCCTGCCCGGGAAAAACTGAGACTCAGAGTCATGAAGTGATCACCCAAGGGTGAATGGCTAGTTAAAAACAAACCAACAAATCTGTTGTGACACTGACTTATGGCGACCCCACGTGTGTAAAGTAGAACTGCTCTGTAGGGTTTTCATGGCTGTGACTTTTGGAAGTAGATCGCCAAACCTTTCTTCTGAGACACATCTGGGTGAGCTCTAACAGCCAGCCTTTTGGTTAGCAGCCAAGCATTAACCATTTATATCACCCAGGAACTCCAACAGCTAGTTAGTGGGCAGGAAAACAGGTCTCCTGATGCATGATCCTGGGTTTCTTTTCTCCTGTTAATTAATTCACCATGTAGGTATTCATCATCTATTATATGCAGGTACTGAGGGAATGCAGTGGTGGAGGTGGTCTTCCTGCCCACAAAACCTGACCCCTTCTAGCAGACTGCTTTGTTTCTCTGGTGATGCCCTCCACTGATTTGAGAGACCCTCTTCTTGCTGCTTTTTTGGGTAATTAAAAATCCAAATGTGCTTAAATAACTTTTCCTATGGCACATGAGAGATTTTTAGTTCAAAAGCAAATTCAGTTATAGGGGCAAAAACATCCCTTCTCAGGAGGGAACAGAAAAGCTGGTAATAGAGATCCCAGGGTTGAGAAGGGAGAGTGTTGACATGTTGTGGGGTTGTTAACCAATGTCATAGAACCATGTGTATACTAACTGTTTGATGAGAAACTAGTTTGTTCTGTAAACCTTCATGTAAAGTACAATAAAAAAAAAAGTGCCTTCCTCGTCTTTACTGGGAAAATCAATAATCTAACAGTACATGTGGGGGAATAAAAGAGAAAGAAGTCTATGTAAAGCTTAGGGATCAGGGCTTCTGCCTGAACCATAATTGTCTTAGGGAAAATGGCCTTTACCCCATTCTCCAATGCTGAAGCAGCACTCTGAAGAGATTGAAGAACTCACTCTTTCATTTTGCAAGTATTTCTTAAATGAGTATTGCAGCAGAAGTCACAAGTCAGGTGTGGCTGTGATGAGAAAGCCTGGGCTCGGCTTTAACTTTTAATCCTTTCTATTTTCCATAGCAGAGCACCAACCCCAGAGGGACAGACACCAGACAGTGAAACAGATTGTTCCAATAAACAGCACCAATTATTTCCGCAGCATAGGCAGGGCCTAAATCTACACTCCTATTCTCCTCTGGAGCACTGTATTTTATAGCTTTGTAAAAGTAAATTCTGTTATAACCCAAAGTATAAGATAAATATCCCTGAGTCCATACTGAGATAAATAAATATTGAATAAATTAATCAGTGGGGAAGAAGAGACAGATCTCTAGGCAGAAGAATTCCAAATAATTCGTATGTATTCTTCTCCCTAAACAAGGGGGACTATAACCCCCTACTTCTTAAGTGTTGACTGCACAGTGACATCCTTCCAAAGAGTACAATCATGAAGGAGCGAGAAAAAAGAGTAACTTTATAGTGGAGAAACCTGACAAAAACTACTTCAGCCAGGTGATCAAGTTCAACATAAACACAATCATAAATCCTGTTAATAGTATGCACTCTTGGTATAACGTTATGAAAATATCACTTTACCTTTGTGATCTTTCTTCCCAAACCATAGAACTCCAATCTAATCATGACAAAAACAACAGATCAATTTCAATAGTAGAACATCTTACAATATACCCGTACTTCTCAAAACTATTAAAAGACATCATAAACAATGAAAGTCTGAGAAACTGTCACAGCCAAGGGTTGTCCAAGGAGACATGACAACTGCATGTATTGTGGTATCCAGGATCAAAAAGCACATATGGGAAAAACTAAGGAAATCCTAATATACTATAAAACCCAGACCAAAAACCAAACCCATTGCTGTCAAGTTGATTCCAACTCATAGTGACCCTATAGACTTTAGTTAATAAATAGTATATAAATATTGGTTCATTAGTGTAACAAATGTACTATACTATTGTAAGATGTTAATACTAGGGAAAAGTGAATGTGGGGTATGTGGGAACTCTCTGTATTATCATCTCAATTTTTCTACAAATCTAAATCTATTCTAAACTATCAAGTCTACTTTAAAAAAATGCATTCTGTACCAGAGGGCTGGGGAACTCAGATCTTACAGCTGAGCACTGGGGACAACTCCTTGGATAAACACTAAATATTTAGTTGGACATAGACACTTTGTGGGATGATATAGGCCTAATCTAAGTAGTGGATGTGAAAATAATGGGCTTTTTGTATCATTTATTAAAAAATTTTTTTTTTCTGATTATAAAAGTGATATATATTTTCAAATATTTGGAAATAAAAGCTCAAAGAAGAAAAATTCAAAGCTACCTCAAAAAAAAAAAAAAATTCCCAAGGCACAAGACATTAAGGACATCTGATAGGAAGCTGTATCTCTTTCCATGGGCGATTTCCATCTAAAGAGGTTGTCACACTTGGCTTTTCTCAAAAGTCTGGGATGACAGGACTGGCCTGTAGCCCTCTGTGTGTGGGAAGGTTCCAGCTCCCTCTAGCCTCTGCTAGCATTGAGGTGGCCATACCGTCAAGGGGAGAATGGCTAGTTAAATTATCTTTGGCTAATTTTACTCCACATTCAAGGTGGGGAGGAATTTTTAACAATCTGATGGGCATTTGCCCTTTCTAACAAGTAGAATGTGTAAAAACTGATAGTAAATATGTTATTTTCATACACTGACTAAAGCCCTATGTGTATTTGGATTCAAGAAAGGTATTTTTTTCGTTATTGAGAGTTTTTGTGGGAAAAACAGAAGAGTGTAGACTGAAAGGCTCAGATGGGGTTATGCATGTTTAAGGAGCTGCCAAAGGCCCAGTAATTTTATTTATTTTTTTCTCATTTTTACTATCTATACCATGGGCTGGAAAGCTTTTTCTCCAAAGGGCCAAAGAGTAGATGTTTTAGGCTTTGTGGAGCATGTGGTCTTTGTCACAACTACTCAATTCTGTCATTGTAGCACGAAAAATATTATAGACAATAAATGAACATGGTGGTGTTCCAGTAAAACTTTATGTATAAACACAGGCAGGGGCCAGCTTTGGCTTGAGAGTTATTATTTGTCGGCCCCAGATCTATCCATTTAGGTCCTGTTCTATATCTGGATTAACGTACTATTGTGTACAGATTGGTTTTGGTGGCTTTAATGCATCCGCTAAAACCTGAGGCTGTTAATGGTCTGAGAGGTGGTATCAGAAAAAGGAGGCAGTGAAGCTCATTATCACCAAAGTCACAACAAGGAAATGCTATAGTACTTAATAAAAATAAAACTGAGAACTTCCAAGACTGCCCTATACAGAGACCCTCCTGGTGGGGTGGGATGGCAGGAGCACATGACCCCAACCCTTCTTAAAGGCTTACTTCCTCACCTCTTGGAATCTCTTCCAATTTCCACTGCCATCTCCATGTTCTCCATATTCTCTTTAGAATTCCAGCACACCAGGGACCATTGATCCTTCCTTTTTTTTGCACAATACCTGTGAGACAAACCTGGGACAGTCAGATGAAGACTTTGCTAAAGGCTGGGGGCATAACAAAAAGGAAGTAAGCTACAGAGAGCATGTTGAATTTGTACCCTGTGGCTCACTTGCAGGAGCTTTTGTACTGATCCCAACTTTGGAGGCTCCAGAAAAAGAGACAAAGTCAAGGAACTATTCTCTTTTACTTCTTTACCCAACCCTTCTACTGCTTTTGTTTCGGAGTTGTTATTTTCAAGTAGTGGTGGTGGAGCGGTGACTGCAGTGATGAGAGGAGGGTTGGGCAAGACATGCCTAGACTCACAAATATCTCCCCCATGGACACCTCCCACTTCTGCTCTTCACTCCCATAAAATGCTGAGAACAGCAGGAAACCTATGCCAAAGAGATAAGGAGTACTGAATATTCCTTGACTCACATCATGGAGGTAGGTGACATGACAATCTGGACCATCTCTTGATGCTACTTAATTATGCAGGACATGCCTAGGCCTAATCTCAAATATGTTGTCCTTGTGGAGAGATTGGTGCTGGGGTTGCCCATCATCACGACTTAGGGAGCCTGACAATACCCATTCATACTGGGCAGCTCCTGTTGCGCAGTTACTTGATGTCGAAAGTCAGAGACTCAGTCTCAACTAGTGTCCAGTAACACATATCTGGAACTGCCTTTTGAATGATGAATAGTTTTCTGCTGTAGGCAGCTTAGCCTTGCTCCAGAACTCAGGTTTGCTCTCTGTGACGCTCCTTTTGCGGCTTGCCCGAGACTCCACAGGGTGTTGTCAACTATCACTGATATCTTTACAACCGTAATATCCTTCAGTTGTAGGAACCCCAACCTGAACTTGCAGCAGAGCTTTCTATTGTTCTGGGATTCATCTGAAATCTGCAGACTTCTGGCAAACAACAGCTAGCTTGTTACAGTATTTCTAAGTGTGGTGTGTGCTGTCTCCAAGATCTAAAGAAGCCTACCAAGTTCTGTGCCTCTTTCTTAGTGGTAGCAAATGTAAGGTCTAATAATTTTTTAACTTGGAGGTCATGTCCTGGCATGCCTCAGACAATTGGTCCCCTGAAAACCTCATCCATGTGGCAGGACCCTGAAACTTACTCGGGTTTATCACCTACTATCTGTCGTGCATAAGTTAGACTGACTGGGATATTCCTAGTACCACTTCCTGCTCACCAGATCTGACCTATATACTGACATCAATACAGTGGGTTTGTGTGATGTTCTGCAGAATGTCAAGATGAATAGATCCCTTCAGACTATAATGTGACTCTTATTGCAGATGGGGAAAAAAAAAAAAACTTTCAGTGGCTTCGGTAGATTGATTGGGATTTGAGAAGTCCTCTGATCTGGACCTGGGTGAAGAAGAATGGGCATTTAACCATCAGTTCTTATCAGCCATTGTTTGAAGGTTGTTCCAGTGTGGCACTCATTTCCTGGCATTTCTGGCTTGCCTGGCAGGGACAGGGAGGGTTTCTGTGGTCAGAGAAAGCCCTTAGACAGAGTTGCAGGATTAGCAGCAGAAATTTGATAAGGCTTGCATGAAAATAGTAAATACTGAGGGATTATGGGGGTGGGGAGCCCTGGTGGCATAGTGGTTAAGAGCTCAGCTGCTAAACAAAAGATCAACAGTTCAAATCCACCAGCTGCTCCTTGGAAACCCTATGGGACAGTTCTACTCTGTCCTACAGAGCTTCTATGAGTAGGAATCGACTCGACAGCAATGGGTTGGTGTTTTGATTGATGGGGGATGGGATATCCACCACATTGTTGACAAACTCAATAGTTTGGAACAATTTGGAGACGGTATTACCCATTTGTATAGGGTGGCTATGAGACGTAATTGACTCGATGGGAACAGGGTTTTTTTTTTTTTTAGGTATTTTTTGGTATTGCCCATTTGTAGCAGAGAGTTCAGTAGATATCTGGATCAGCTAACTTTAGCATTTATAAACTGACTATGGCTATGATCTGTTTTCTCCCTAAATTGAGCAAAAAAGCTCATTAATAAAAATCATTATAAAGACAAGCTATAAGACAAGCATGGAGTAACAGCCATAGACCACAAGAGAAATTTATATTCTGATGAGCGAGTTAAGGGGATGGAAATGGGCAGAAACTTGGAGCATCTCTGCTGATTGCATTGCCCCTGGTTTCATCTCAAACATCACAGCATCCCCATGAGATAGATGAGATTCGAATATCATCCTCACTTTATCAATAAGGAAGACGAATAATAAAAAAAATTTCAGTGTTCACAAGGGTACACCATGAATTTTAGGAATACAACTGTGCCTCTTGATTCCCAGTTTAGCATTCTGATTCTCACTAAATTACTCTTTATTTTGCTTCAATTGCAATCTCAAATTAGATTGGTAAACCCATACTGCACCATCTGTTTTCTCTGGGGGAAGGAAGAACGACAGGCCATCTATCATCCGTCTTTGCTTTAGAATGAAATGTGACTTTTATATAACTACAGTAATATATGTATGCTCTAAAAATGCCTCACAGTGTGAAAATGCTATTGGGAAATGAAGACTAATGTGTGACTGAAAGGTTATAATTTTCAACGCTCTTAGCATGAGTCAGACTCCATGTGCCAATGCTCCGTTGACATAGGGTTGACAGTTCTTCTCCCACTTTAGGCAGAAACACAATAGAATTCATCTCGCACATTATAAATGTCTTGCACCCACCACCACATATGACACACGGAACTTAGGACCTCTGGCTGGAGGAGTGAAACCAAAATCCTTGTAGGTGATGGTAATATCTTCTGGTTAATTTTGTTCATACCCAATTTGTTCTCACTCAATTTTTTCTTTCAGGGGTGCTTTACATCAGATGGCCCCATGATATACTACCATTTATTTTTCTGTGTAAAATGCTAGGAATTTGTGAGCTGGCTATACCCTCTTAAAGTGCCAAGCCTCTATTTTCAAAACCCAAAATAATTTTAGCAAGAGGCATGTATATATATAAAAAAATATATATATCTCTCTATATATGGACATATATAGAGAAATACACCAAAAAAATAAAAAACTCATTGCCAAGAAGTCGATTACAACTCATCATGGCCCTATAGGACAGAACAGAACTGTCCCATAAGGTTTCCAAGGAGCAGCTGTTGGATTTGAACTACCAACCTTTTGGTTAGCAGTTAAGCTTTTAACCACTGTGCCACCAGGACTGCATATATATATTTATATGTTTATATATACACACACACACATACATATATATATATAGTATACATATGCAGGAAACCCTGGTGGCGTAGTGGTTAAGTGCTACAGCTGCTAACCAAAGGGTCAGGAGTTCGAATTCACCAGGAGCTCCTTGGAAACTCTATGGGGCAGTTCTACTCTGTCCTATAGGGTTGCTACGAGTCGGAATCGACTCGACGGCACTGGGTTTGGTTTTTGGTACACACACACACACACACACACACACACACACGTATTCACACACAAACATACATATGTCGTTGTTAGGTGCTATTGAGTCTGTTTCGACTTATAGCTACCTTATGTATAACAAAACAACATGTTGCCCGGTCCTGTGCCATCCTCACAATCATTGCTATGTTTGAGCCTACTGTTGCAGCCGCAGTGTCAATCCATCTTCTTGAGGGTATTCCTCTTTCCCACTGATCCTCATGATATATTGTTTTATCTTTAACCTCACCCATTCGCCCGTTTCCCTAGATTACTTTGAAGCAAATTCCAGGTATCATACCGTTTTATCCAATAATCTGGATAACTACTGGCTTTAAAAACATAATCACAGTAAATTAAGGAGTGATAATTTTTTGTCATGTTTACTGCTCTTTCTAGGAACTAACATACTGACAAAGGAAATGGTCAATAAATATTTCTTGAACGAATGAATAAACTTTAATGTGGGCATATTTCCATATGTGAATATCACTCCTCACCTATGATGAGAAACAGTAAGTATCTCAGATGTGTGTCGATTGGTGAAGGGAGAATTGGGAATGTCACCCTTTTTCTAGACATTATAGTTTATATATTGGAGCTTAAGAACTACTCAGTTTTGGTAGCTACATCTCACAGCTGTCTTTTATTAACTAAAGTTAACCAAAAGCTATTAAGCCTTTTTCACCTATCACAATTTTACCTGCAAAGTTGATTGTTTGGATCAAAATCCACAACTTAGCATGTATTGTGTCTAAATTTCTTTGCACTGTGATTTACTCATCCAAAGCACCTGCCTGAACTCCAAACCAAATGAAAATTTGTTTAATCAGTATTCTATCAATGTTTAGTTAGGCCATTAATAAAAAATGTAAAAAAAACAACAGAAGTGAGAGACCTCTTTTCAAGTTGAAACAGATCCATTAATTAGCTATTAATATCAACAAATATTTATCAAACTCCTACTTGGCTACAGGCACTTTTCCAAGGATTGATGATCCAGCAGTGAAAAGAGCAGACAAAAATCCCTGCCCTCGTGGAGCTTACATTCTACTGTACCAGTGCACTTTGCATTCAGTGGCTTAAATTATATAAATGGTATCATCTTTTAGCTTTTGCACTTTCATTTTGTCCCCTAGAATGTCATACGAGCCTTTGTTTAATGCTTTGCTAAAATCCAAATATATATATTAGACTGAACTATTTGAAATTATCATATGTATGTCATAAAAAATAAATAAGGTCAAATAATAGGATTTTTGTAATGTGCAAACTAAATGTAGAATTTTATGACTCCTCTAACATAGTAATACAAATGAAAATGAGGCCAATGTGGTATACAACTTCTCTAATCATCACTGCCTATCCTAGGCTGGTTTCTAGAGAAGCAAAACCACTGAAGTGTATATATAAATATATATATATATAGAGAGAGAGATTTATTTCAAGGAAATAGCTCATGCAATTGTGGAGGCTGGCAAGTCCCAAATCCATGTGTTAGGCAGCAGCCTGGAGGCTTTTCCTGACTCACATAGTTGCAGGGGCTGATGAACCCAAAATCTGCAGGTCAGGTGGCAGGCTGCTGGCTCACGTGCCAAGAACAGGAGGTTAGACGATGATGAGATGGATGCAGGACCAAGAGAAAGTGGAGCTTTGCCATAACATCCATATATATTGGATGCAGGCCACACCCCCAAGGAAACTCCCTTTCCAACTGATTGGCTGCTCACATCAGATCACAAAATGGAGAATGATTACATAACGTCTGCCAAGCCACCGAGAATCATGGCCTACCCAAGTTGACACATAACATTAACCATCACACTGCCTTCCTGCTTATAAATCGTACCCTCACTAATGTATCTAGAATGTTCCAAGTGAATATACAATGGAGTGTTCTCTAGGCCACACTATCCTGGGCCTCCGGGTGGTATACCATGTGATAATACACCTCCAAGGCTGCTGGTGTGAGTATTATATGGAGTCGCCCTCCAGGGGCTGTCATTTGCACAGAATATCATGGAACCATGTTCCCTGGAGTTGTGCAAGTTAACAGTCCTACACCACTGTGGTGAACCATGTTCCTGGTATTCACTCCCTTCACTGCGTTTTGAATCAGGGCCAGGCCTGTAGCTGGCTTTAGCCAATAGAATGTGGCAGAAGTGATGCCGTGCCAGTGTGGTGCTTAAGTCTTTAGACAGCTTCTACTTCTGTGCTTTTGAGAGCCCTGCATCACCATGTAAGAAGTTCAGCTACCCTGCTGAAGAGACCACATACATAAATTATGTAGAGAGGGAGAGACTCTGAGACCACAGGAAAAAATGAAGTCCCAGTGTGCCAGCTAAGCTCAGCCTTCTAGTTGTCCCTGGCAAAGGGTCAGACATGTAAGTGAAGCCATCTTGGACATTCAGCCCCAACTACTGCCTGACTGTAGCATGAGAGACCTTAAACTAGATCAGCAGAAGAACAGTTCAGCTAAGCGCCAGTCATCCCACAGATTTGTGAGAAAAAATGGTCGTTGCTTTAAGCCACTAAGTTTTGGGGTGTACTGTTGGATGGGTATAGATAACCTAATCAACTTCTTATCCCATGACTTCGCTGTATCCAAGTGTGGCTCAAAGGTGGGGGTAAGAAGTCTGGTGTGTCAAAATCTGTCTTTTTTCAGACCAGACTTAATGGTCTGACTGAGACTGGAGGGACCCCAGAGGTCATGGCCCCCAGATTCTCTGTTAGCCCAAAACTAAAACCATTCTTGAAGCCAACTATTCGAGACAAAGCTTAGACTGGACTGTAAGACATAAAATGATACTGGTGAGGCGTGTGCTTCTTAGCTTAAACAGACACATTAGACTATGTGGTCAGTTCCTGTCTGGAGGCAAGATGAGAAGGCAGAGGGGGACAGGAGCTGGTTGAATGGACATGGGAAACAGGGTGGACAGAGGGAGTGTGCTGTCACATTGTAGGGAAAGCACCTAGGGTCGCATGACAATGTGTGTATAAGTTTTTGTATGAGAAACTGACTTGAATTGTAAACTTTCACTTAAAGCACGATAAAAAAATATCTTTTTTCGGATGTAGAAGAGGTAGTATTTATTTTAGGGTCACACAGACTAGGGCTCAGGTCCTTACTGGCATTTATCAGTTGTGTTATATGGATCAAGTTGGTTGACTTCCTAAGGATCAGTTTCCTCATTTGTAAAATTAAAGAAGAATAGAAATTGTATCACAAGGTCATTGTGAACACTGGATGCAGTACCTGGCACATAATAGATGCTCAGTATTGGGCAGTTGTTATTTTAGACCACACTCAGGTCACGGGAATGGAGCCACAACCATTGTTAACGTGTCTAGAGACCTCGTATCACCAGGCTGATGCTCCAGGGAGAATCCACTTGCCGCTGGCTAATTCTCCTCCAGTAACTCCATCCCTCCTGTGCTTTCATTGCTCTTAGATACCTTCCACTCAAGTCTCTGCAGTCTTGTGCCTAGGACCCTGGGGAAAGCCACCTTTTTGCTGTGGGCTAGGACTGGGACCCCTTGCTTCCTTTATTCTCTTCTGAGCCTATGCTATGTCCTCCTCTTCCCCTTTGCTTAGTTCTACTTCATAGGATGCTCTCTCCCAGAGAGTTTTAGGTGCTCAATCCAGGCCATTTTATGAATCTTGCACCACATTTCTGCTTCTTGTTAAAACAGGAAATATGCGTCCAGTTTTCTTCTTTCTCTTTGTAAAGCGCTAAATTAAGTGGGGGGAAGAGGAGGTAGTTCCATTTCTTCTGTCAGCCAGCCACACATCCACTAACACTGGAAGATTGCATGAAGACTAAGTATTTAATCTACTTGGAGACTATAGAATCTAATTTCTTTTATTTTGTGAGCATCAGGATTATAATTACTTTTTCCTTCTCTATGATTTTTTGAAGATTACAAACAGCAGTTCTCTCTGTATCTTCTGCAGTTGTTCTTTGTTCAGCTTGAAACTCATTTAGATCATCTAGGTCCCTATTTACAATCGGTTTACCTATCTGCGGTTTCAATTCCCTCTTAACAATATTTGCTTCACCTTTCCCAGTGTGACAACAATTCTTTTAGACAGAGCAGATAGAAGTAAAATAGAAGTCGAATGAGCCCATTTGTTCTTGGTATTTGTTAGTATCAAATCTTTGTCCCTAAGCAGATGTAATACTGCTTACATTATAACCTAAAGGAAAATAAAACAAGAAACAAAAAAATTAAAAAGAAAAGAAAAACAGAAAACCAAAGGCACCATCACAACCAACATTGCCTTTGCTTTCATCCCCTGATATCTCAATTTTAAAAAAAGGCATCATTAGTCTTTTTAAATATTCACTTTCTTTTGGTCTTGACTTTTCTGATTTTTATTAGTTACAGCTCTTAGTAAGCCACCCCAAAGGTTATACGTTTTCTAGTCTTCCCATTTTACAGTAGAGTACTATCATCTTTATTTTTTAAATATTTTCAAGACCTGACCAGTGACTCTTTTACTTTAGATGATAATTGGTGTAATGAAATTGCAGGAAGATTAAAAAACCAAACCAAACCAGTCTCTATCTAGTCCATTCTGACTCATAGCTACCCTACAGGACAGAGTAGAACTGCCCCATAGGGTTTCCAAGGAGCGCCTGGTAGATTTGAACTGGTTGGCAGCTGAACTCTTAACCACTATGTCACCAGATAGGAAGATTAGAACTGTGTTATTTCAAGTGTGGACTTTGGACTCTGAAAGATTTCCTCTTCTACCATTTGGGTGACCTTCAGCAGGCAAATTGATATTTTGAACGTCAGTTTCCTCATCTGTATAAAATGGGCTGTTAGGATTAAGTGAGATATTATGTGTAAAAGCCTTGAGTACAGTGCCTGACACACAACAGGTCAAGATTCACTTTCTCCCTCCTACTTTGAATGAACTGGATGGGATTGAAGCAATCAATTTTAAGCAATATGGGAAGTTAAGTTTCACAGAACTTTATGTGTAAAATTAGGGCAACAAAAGTAAGGTATATTCATTAACATGGCTTCTGGATATTAAGAAAAATCAATCAGGACTGCTAGCTCTCAAGAAGTATTTCTCAAACTTTGCCTAACAAGATTAATTTTTCAAAGTTTATAATTTATGATGACTGACATCAATGCTGTACAATTTGTCAGGGAGAGGTTTTCAATGAATATGCTCTCTTTCTCATAACCAATTCATACAGCAAAGGCCCAGCTAATGAAGGAAATAGGTTTAATTGTCAGCCCTACCCAAACATACTTGGCCCAAAGAAACTTTCTCAGGAGGTGGCGAGTAGCCATTGGTTCTGGTCTTTATAATTATTCTTATGAATCGGACTGGAGGAAAAATTCTCTCTATTGTCTATTATCTTACTTCAATTATTGAGCAAAAATTATCAATAAACTTAATACAGAATGAAACCTCTTTTGAAGTAGAGAACTGAGAGGAAAAATTACATTTAAAAATGCCCAAACGAATATTCTTTTTTAAATTGTTGCTTGTTTTTACAGCCTCCTTTGATCGCTAATAATAAAAACCCAATTCAAATTAGCTTAAGCAAAAAGCAGAATTCACTGGAAGGAGATTAGGGTACTCATGGAAAAAGCCCACAGGGGAGACAGAGGTGCCACTGGGCCTTAGAAAGTTACGACCGGAAACAGGGACTGGAACACAATGAAGACTCG